>NC_092628.1:32325953-32662435 GCF_039555335.1 Amphiura filiformis
AGTAAAGTGGTTGGCTGTTAGGAAGTGTTCTGCATCTTATTTAAAAGTTAAATTTCATTTTATTAAAATTACCTACGCTGCTCATATGACAGCTGTTTTCTATTCTAGTAAACCGCGGTTAACGACATCAAGGATAGGCTTCAGGAGACATTAATACAATAGTTGAGAATAGTATGCCTGACGGAAAAAGTCTCTTCATATATTTTTTAGATATTGCTACAAGATGCCAGCACTGGGTAACGATTTGGCTGACACGGATTACACTGTATCTAGCACGCCAACATTTACTGCAGATGATCCCGCCGCATTCATAACGGTAGCTCTTTTAGCCGATAATGACTTGTAGATATGGAATATCTGACGTTTACAATTGCTGTAACAGACTCATTAACGGTTATGACGGCATCTGTATCTGCAAAATGCCAATACGGCTAAAAATATTCATCATCGATAGGGAGTAGTAAGCATAATTTATTTTGGTAACTAATAAATTAGTTCTATAGAAAGTTCCTACATGAAGAGTATTGAAGAAGTAACGTTGATTTCGAAGTTATAACATAATCTAGCGCCAATTGGTAAAGCATGTCATGTGCAATCACCGTGTTCATGAATATAAAATCGATTTGAATATACTATTTTTACAGGCATGTTCTGGATCAGTACAGTCTTTATAGAAGAAGAAGGTCAATCGGCCTAAGTTGTAGTTAACAGAGAAGGTTACCATGGAAGGGCTGATGTTGTTGGTGAGTAAAGTGGTTGGCTGTTAGGAAGTGTTCTGCATATTATTTAAAAGTTAAATCTTCATTTGATTGGGAAATTACCTACGCTGCCAATATGACAGCTGTTTTCTATTCTAGTAAACCGCGGTTAACGACATCATGATATTGAGACATTAATACAATAGTTGAGGAATATATGCTCTGACGGAACAAGTTCCTTCATATATTTTAGATATTGCTACAAGTGACGGCACTGCAACGACGGCTGACACGGATTACACCGCTGTATCTAGCACGCTAACATTTACTGCAGATGATCCCGCCGCATCTACAACGGTAGCTCTTTTTAGCCGAGGGACACCGACTTTAGGAAGATATGGAATATCTGACGTTTACAATTGCTGCAACAGATTCCACAACGGTTAGTGACGGCATCTGGGTATCTGCAAATGCCAATACGGCTAAAATATTCATCATCGATAGGGAGTAGTAAGTGTAAGTACAATTTTATTTTGTAACTAATAAAATGATTCTATAGAAAGTCTCCTGCCATGAAGTATGCAATGAAGAGTAACGTTGTTCGAAGTTATAGCATAATCTAGCGCCAATTGGTAAAGCATGTCATGTGCAATCACCGTGTTCATGAATATAAAACCGATTTGAATATGCTCTTTTTTACAGGCATGTTCTGGATCAGTTCGGTCTTTATAGATGAAGAAGGTCAATCGGCCTCAGTTGTAGTTAACAGAGAAGGTTACCATGGAAGGGCTGATGTTGTTGGTGAGTAAAGTGGTTGGCTGTTAGGAAGTGTTCTTTATTTAAGTTAAAATGCTTCATTTTATTAAAATTACCTACGCTGCCCATATGACAGCTGTTTTCTATTCTAGAAAACCGCGGTTAACGACATCATGATATCGAGACATTAATACAATAGTTGAGGAATAGTATGCTCTGACGGAAAAAGTTCCCCTTCATATATTTTAGATATTGCTACAAGTGACGGCACTGCAACGACGGCTGACACGGATTACACCGCTGTATCTAGCACGCTAACATTTACTGCAGATGATCCCGCCGCATCTACAACGGTAGCTCTTTTAGCCGACACCGACTTAGAAGATATGGAATATCTGACGTTTACAATTGCTGTAACAGATTCCACAACGGTTATGACGGCATCTGTATCTCGCAAATGCCAATACGGCTAAAATATTCATCATCGATAGGGGTAGTAAGTACAATTTATTTTGTAACTAATAAATTATTCTATAGAAAGCCCTACATGAAGAGTAATGAAGAGTAACGTTGTTCGAAGTTATAGCATAATCTAGCGCCAATTGGTAAAGCATGTCATGTGCAATCACCGTGTTCATGAATATAAAATCGATTTGAATATACTATTTTTTACAGGCATGTTCTGATCAGTTCAGTCTTTATAGATGAAGAAGGTCAATCGGCCTCAGTTGTAGTTAACAGAGAAGGTTACCATGGAAGGGCTGATGTTGTTGGTGAGTAAAGTGGTTGGCTGTTAGGAAGTGTTCTGCATCTTATTTAAAAGTTAAATCTTCATTTTATTAAAATTACCTACGCTGCCCATATGACAGCTGTTTTCTATTCTAGTAAACCGCGGTTAACGACATCATGATATTGAGACATTAATACAATAGTTGAGGAATAGTATGCTCTGACGGAAAAAGTTCCCTTCATATATTTTAGATATTGCTGCAAGTGACGGCACTGCAACGACGGCTGACACGGATTACACCGCTGTATCTAGCACGCTAACATTTACTGCAGATGATCCCGCCGCATCTACAACGGTAGCTCTTTTCGCCGACACCGACTTAGAAGATATGGAATATCTGATGTTTACAATTGCTGTAACAGATTCCACAACGGTTATGACGGCATCTGTATCTGCAAATGCCAATACGGCTAAAATATTCATCATCGATAGGAGTAGTAAGTACAATTTATTTTGTAACTAATAAATTATTCTATAGAAAGCCCTACATGAAGAGTAATGAAGAGTAACGTTGTTCGAAGTTAAAGCATAATCTAGCGCCAATTGGTAAAGCATGTCATGTGCAATCACCGTGTTCATGAATATAAAATCGATTTGAATATACTATTTTTTACAGGCATGTTCTGGATCAGTTCAGTCTTTATAGATGAAGAAGATCAATCGGCCTCAGTTGTAGTTAACAGAAGAAGGTTACCATGGAAGGGCTGATGTTGTTGGTGAGTAAAGTGGTTGGCTGTTAGGAAGTGTTCTGCATCTTATTTAAAAGTTAAATTTTCATTTTATTAAAATTACCTACGCTGCCCATATGACAGCTGTTTTCTATTCTAGTAAACCGCGGTTAACGACATCTTGATATTGAGACATTAATACAATAGTTGAGGAATAGTATGCTCTGACGGAACAAGTTCCCCTTCATATATTTTAGATATTGCTACAAGTGACGGCACTGCAACGACGGCTGACACGGATTACACCGCTGTATCTAGCACGCTAACATTTACTGCAGATGATCCCGCCGCATCTACAACGGTAGCTCTTTTAGCCGACACCGACTTAGAAGATATGGAATATCTGACGTTTACAATTGCTGTAACAGATTCCACAACGGTTATGACGGCATCTGTATCTGCAAATGCCAATACGGCTAAAATATTCATCATCGATAGGAGTAGTAAGTACAATTTATTTTGTAACTAATAAATTATTCTATAGAAAGCCCTACATGAAGAGTAATGAAGAGTAACGTTGTTCGAAGTTATAGCATAATCTAGCGCCAATTGGTAAAGCATGTCATGTGCAATCACCGTGTTCATGAATATAAAATCGATTTGAATATACCATTTTTTGCAGGCATGTTCTGGATCAGTTCAGTCTTTATAGATGAAGAAGGTCAATCGGCCTCAGTTGTAGTTAACAGAGAAGGTTACCATGGAAGGGCTGATGTTGTTGGTGAGTAAAGTGGTTGGCTGTTAGGAAGTGTTCTGCATCTTATTTAAAAGTTAAATCTTCATTTTATTAAAATTACCTACGCAGCCCATATGATAGCTGTTTTCTAATCTAGTAAACCGCGGTTAACGACATCATGATATTGAGACATTAATACAATAGTTGAGGAATAGTATGCTCTGACGGAACAAGTTCCCCCTTCATATGTTTAGATATTGCTACAAGTGACGGCACTGCAACGATGTCTGACACGGATTACACCGCTGTATCTAGCACGCTAACATTTACTGCAGATGATCCCGCCGCATCTACAACGGTATCTCTTTTAGCTGACACCGACTTAGAAGATATGGAATATCTGACGTTTACAATTGCTGTAACAGATTCCACACCGGTTATGACGGCATCTGTATCGGCAAATGCCAATACGGCTAAAATATTCATCATCGATAGGAGTAGTAAGTACAATTTATTTTGTAACTAATAAATTATTCTATAGAAAGCCCTACATGAAGAGTAATGAAGAGTAACGTTGTTCGAAGTTATAGCATAATCTAGCGCCAATTGGTAAAGCATGTCATGTGCAATCACTGTGTTCATGAATATAAAATCGATTTGAATATACTATTTTTTACAGGCATGTTCTGGATCAGTTCAGTCTTTATAGATGAAGAAGGTCAATCGGCCTCAGTTGTAGTTAACAGAGAAGGTTACCATGGAAGGGCTGATGTTGTTGGTGAGTAAAGTGGTTGGCTGTTAGGAAGTGTTCTGCATGTTATTTAAAAGTTAAATCTTCATTGTATTAAAATTCCCTACGCTGCCCATAGGACAGCTGTTTTCTATTCTAGTAAACCGCGGTTAACGACATCATGATATTGAGACATTAATACAATAGTTGAGGAATATAGTATGCTCTGACGGAAAAGTTCCCTTCATATATTTTAGATATTGCTACAAGTGACGGCACTGCAACGACGGCTGACACGGATTACACCGCTGTATCTAGCACGCTAACATTTACTGCAGATGATCCCGCCGCATCTACAACGGTAGCTCTTTTAGCCGACACCGACTTAGAAGATATGGAATATCTGACGTTTACAATTGCTGTAACAGATTCCACAACGGTTATGACGGCATCTGTATCTGCAAATGCCAATACGGCTAAAATATTCATCATCGATAGGAGTAGTAAGTACAATTTATTTTGTAACTAATAAATTATTCTATAGAAAGCCCTACATGAAGAGTAATGAAGAGTAACGTTGTTCGAAGTTATAGCATAATCTAGCGCCAATTGGTAAAGCATGTCATGTGCAATCACCGTGTTCATGAATATAAAATCGATTTGAATATACTATTTTATACAGGCATGTTCTGGATCAGTTCAGTCTTTATAGATGAAGAAGGTCAATCGGCCTCAGTTGTAGTTAACAGAGAAGGTTACCATGGAAGGGCTGATGTTGTTGGTGAGTAAAGTGGTTGGCTGTTAGGAAGTGTTCTGCATCTTATTTAAAAGTTAAATCTTCATTTTATTAAAATTACCTACGCTGCCCATATGACAGCTGTTTTCTATTCTAGTAAACCGCGGTTAACGACATCATGATACTGAGACATTAATACAATAGTTGAGGAATAGTATGCTCTGACGGAAAAGTTCCCTTCATATATTTTAGATATTGCTACAAGTGACGGCACTGCAACGACGGCTGACACGGATTACACCGCTGTATCTAGCACGCTAACATTTACTGCAGATGATCCCGCCGCATCTACAACGGTAGCTCTTTTAGCCGACACCGACTTAGAAGATATGGAATATCTGACGTTTACAATTGCTGTAACAGATTCCACAACGGTTATGACGGCATCTGTATCTGCAAATGCCAATACGGCTAAAATATTCATCATCGATAGGAGTAGTAAGTACAATTTATTTTGTAACTAATAAATTATTCTATAGAAAGCCCTACATGAAGAGTAATGAAGAGTAACGTTGTTCGAAGTTATAGCATAATCTAGCGCCAATTGGTAAAGCATGTCATGTGCAATCACCGTGTTCATGAATATAAAATCGATTTGAATATACTATTTTTTTACAGGCATGTTCTGGATCAGTTCAGTCTTTATAGATGAAGAAGGTCAATCGGCCTCAGTTGTAGTTAACAGAGAAGGTTACCATGGAAGGGCTGATGTTGTTGGTGAGTAAAGTGGTTGGCTGTTAGGAAGTGTTCTGCATCTTATTTAAAAGTTAAATCTTCATTTTATTAAAATTACCTACGCTGCCCATATGACAGCTGTTTTCTATTCTAGTAAACCGCGGTTAACGACATCATGATATTGAGACATTAATACAATAGTTGAGGAATAGTATGCTCTGACGGAAAAAGTTCCCCTTCATATATTTTAGATATTGCTACAAGTGACGGCACTGCAACGACGGCTGACACGGATTACACCGCTGTATCTAGCACGCTAACATTTACTGCAGATGATCCCGCCGCATC
Organism: Amphiura filiformis; assembly: GCF_039555335.1. NCBI lineage: Eukaryota > Metazoa > Echinodermata > Ophiuroidea > Amphilepidida > Amphiuridae > Amphiura > Amphiura filiformis. The sequence goes on from NC_092628.1 coordinate 32,332,151, forward strand.
TACAACGGTAGCTCTTTTAGCCGACACCGACTTAGAAGATATGGAATATCTGACGTTTACAATTGCTGTAACAGATTCCACAACGGTTATGACGGCATCTGTATCTGCAAATGCCAATACGGCTAAAATATTCATCATCGATAGGAGTAGTAAGTACAATTTATTTTGTAACTAATAAATTATTCTATAGAAAGCCCTACATGAAGAGTAATGAAGAGTAACGTTGTTCGAAGTTATAGCATAATCTAGCGCCAATTGGTAAAGCATGTCATGTGCAATCACCGTGTTCATGAATATAAAATCGATTTGAATATACTATTTTTTACAGGCATGTTCTGGATCAGTTCAGTCTTTATAGATGAAGAAGGTCAATCGGCCTCCAGTTGTAGTTAACAGAAGGTTACCATGGAAGCATGTCTTATAGCATAAATGGTAAAGCAATGTTAGCAAGTGTTCATGATATAAAATCGATTTGAATATACTATTTTTTACAGGCATGTTCTGGATCAGTTCAGTCTTTATAGATGAAGAAGGTCAATCGGCCTCAGTTGTAGTTAGCAGAGAAGGTTACCATGGAAGGGCTGATGTTGTTGGTGAGTAAAGTGGTTGGCTGTTAGGAAGTGTTCTGCATCTTATTTAAAAGTTAAATCTTCATTTTATTAAAATTACCTACGCTGCCCATATGACAGCTGTTTTCTATTCTAGTAAACCGCGGTTAACGACATCATGATATTGAGACATTAATACAATAGTTGAGGAATAGTATGCTCTGACGGAAAAAGTTCCCCTTCATATATTTTAGATATTGCTACAAGTGACGGCACTGCAACGACGGCTGACACGGATTACACCGCTGTATCTAGCACGCTAACATTTACTGCAGATGATCCCGCCGCATCTACAACGGTAGCTCTTTTAGCCGACACCGACTTAGAAGATATGGAATATCTGACGTTTACAATTGCTGTAACAGATTCCACAACGGTTATGACGGCATCTGTATCTGCAAATGCCAATACGGCTAAAATATTCATCATCGATAGGAGTAGTAAGTACAATTTATTTTGTAACTAATAAATTATTCTATAGAAAGCCCTACATGAAGAGTAATGAAGAGTAACGTTGTTCGAAGTTATAGCATAATCTAGCGCCAATTGGTAAAGCATGTCATGTGCAATCACCGTGTTCATGAATATAAAATCGATTTGAATATACTATTTTTTACAGGCATGTTCTGGATCAGTTCAGTCTTTATAGATGAAGAAGGTCAATCGGCCTCAGTTGTAGTTAACAGAGAAGGTTACCATGGAAGGGCTGATGTTGTTGGTGAGTAAAGTGGTTGGCTGTTAGGAAGTGTTCTGCATCTTATTTAAAAGTTAAATCTTCATTTTATTAAAATTACCTACGCTGCCCATATGACAGCTGTTTTCTATTCTAGTAAACCGCGGTTAACGACATCATGATATTGAGACATTAATACAATAGTTGAGGAATAGTATGCTCTGACGGAAAAGTTCCCCTTCATATATTTTAGATATTGCTACAAGTGACGGCACTGCAACGACGGCTGACACGGATTACACCGCTGTATCTAGCACGCTAACATTTACTGCAGATGATCCCGCCGCATCTACAACGGTAGCTCTTTTAGCTGACACCGACTTAGAAGATATGGAATATCTGACGTTTACAATTGCTGTAACAGATTCCACAACGGTTATGACGGCATCTGTATCTGCAAATGCCAATACAGCTAAAATATTCATCATCGATAGGAGTAGTAAGTACAATTTATTTTGTAACTAATAAATTATTCTATAGAAAGCCCTACATGAAGAGTAATGAAGAGTAACGTTGTTCGAAGTTATAGCATAATCTAGCGCCAATTGGTAAAGCATGTCATGTGCAATCACCGTGTTCATGAATATAAAATCGATTTGAATATACTATTTTTTACAGGCATGTTCTGGATCAGTTCAGTCTTTATAGATGAAGAAGGTCAATCGGCCTCAGTTGTAGTTAACAGAGAAGGTTACCATGGAAGGGCTGATGTTGTTGGTGAGTAAAGTGGTTGGCTGTTAGGAAGTGTTCTGCATCTTATTTAAAAGTTAAATCTTCATTTTATTAAAATTACCTACGCTGCCCATATGACAGCTGTTTTCTATTCTAGTAAACCGCGGTTAACGACATCATGATACTGAGACATTAATACAATAGTTGAGGAATAGTATGCTCTGACGGAAAAAGTTCCCCTTCATATATTTTAGATATTGCTACAAGTGACGGCACTGCAACGACGGCTGACACGGATTACACCGCTGTATCTAGCACGCTAACATTTACTGCAGATGATCCCGCCGCATCTACAACGGTAGCTCTTTTAGCCGACACCGACTTAGAAGATATGGAATATCTGACGTTTACAATTGCTGTAACAGATTCCACAACGGTTATGACGGCATCTGTATCTGCAAATGCCAATACGGCTAAAATATTCATCATCGATAGGAGTAGTAAGTACAATTTATTTTGTAACTAATAAATTATTCTATAGAAAGCCCTACATGAAGAGTAATGAAGAGTAACGTTGTTCGAAGTTATAGCATAATCTAGCGCCAATTGGTAAAGCATGTCATGTGCAATCACCGTGTTCATGAATATAAAATCGATTTGAATATACTATTTTTTACAGGCATGTTCTGGATCAGTTCAGTCTTTATAGATGAAGAAGGTCAATCGGCCTCAGTTGTAGTTAACAGAGAAGGTTACCATGGAAGGGCTGATGTTGTTGGTGAGTAAAGTGGTTGGCTGTTAGGAAGTGTTCTGCATCTTATTTAAAAGTTAAATCTTCATTTTATTAAAATTACCTACGCTGCCCATATGACAGCTGTTTTCTATTCTAGTAAACCGCGGTTAACGACATCATGATATTGAGACATTAATACAATAGTTGAGGAATAGTATGCTCTGACGGAAAAGTTCCCCTTCATATATTTTAGATATTGCTACAAGTGACGGCACTGCAACGACGGCTGACACGGATTACACCGCTGTATCTAGCACGCTAACATTTACTGCAGATGATCCCGCCGCATCTACAACGGTAGCTCTTTTAGCTGACACCGACTTAGAAGATATGGAATATCTGACGTTTACAATTGCTGTAACAGATTCCACAACGGTTATGACGGCATCTGTATCTGCAAATGCCAATACGGCTAAAATATTCATCATCGATAGGAGTAGTAAGTACAATTTATTTTGTAACTAATAAATTATTCTATAGAAAGCCCTACATGAAGAGTAATGAAGAGTAACGTTGTTCGAAGTTATAGCATAATCTAGCGCCAATTGGTAAAGCATGTCATGTGCAATCACCGTGTTCATGAATATAAAATCGATTTGAATATACTATTTTTTACAGGCATGTTCTGGATCAGTTCAGTCTTTATAGATGAAGAAGGTCAATCGGCCTCAGTTGTAGTTAACAGAGAAGGTTACCATGGAAGGGCTGATGTTGTTGGTGAGTAAAGTGGTTGGCTGTTAGGAAGTGTTCTGCATCTTATTTAAAAGTTAAATCTTCATTTTATTAAAATTACCTACGCTGCCCATATGACAGCTGTTTTCTATTCTAGTAAACCGCGGTTAACGACATCATGATATTGAGACATTAATACAATAGTTGAGGAATAGTATGCTCTGACGGAAAAGTTCCCTTCATATATTTTAGATATTGCTACAAGTGACGGCACTGCAACGACGGCTGACACGGATTACACCGCTGTATCTAGCACGCTAACATTTACTGCAGATGATCCCGCCGCATCTACAACGGTAGCTCTTTTAGCTGACACCGACTTAGAAGATATGGAATATCTGACGTTTACAATTGCTGTAACAGATTCCACAACGGTTATGACGGCATCTGTATCTGCAAATGCCAATACGGCTAAAATATTCATCATCGATAGGAGTAGTAAGTACAATTTATTTTGTAACTAATAAATTATTCTATAGAAAGCCCTACATGAAGAGTAATGAAGAGTAACGTTGTTCGAAGTTATAGCATAATCTAGCGCCAATTGGTAAAGCATGTCATGTGCAATCACCGTGTTCATGAATATAAAATCGATTTGAATATACTATTTTTACAGGCATGTTCTGGATCAGTTCAGTCTTTATAGATGAAGAAGGTCAATCGGCCTCAGTTGTAGTTAACAGAGAAGGTTACCATGGAAGGGCTGATGTTGTTGGTGAGTAAAGTGGTTGGCTGTTAGGAAGTGTTCTGCATCTTATTTAAAAGTTAAATTTTCATTTTATTAAAATTACCTACGCTGCCCATATGACAGCTGTTTTCTATTCTAGTAAACCGCGGTTAACGACATCATGATATTGAGACATTAATACAATAGTTGAGGAATAGTATGCTCTGACGGAACAAGTTCCCCTTCATATATTTTAGATATTGCTACAAGTGACGGCACTGCAACGACGGCTGACACGGATTACACCGCTGTATCTAGCACGCTAACATTTACTGCAGATGATCCCGCCGCATCTACAACGGTAGCTCTTTTAGCTGACACCGACTTAGAAGATATGGAATATCTGACGTTTACAATTGCTGTAACAGATTCCACAACGGTTATGACGGCATCTGTATCTGCAAATGCCAATACGGCTAAAATATTCATCATCGATAGGAGTAGTAAGTACAATTTATTTTGTAACTAATAAATTATTCTATAGAAAGCCCTACATGAAGAGTAATGAAGAGTAACGTTGTTCGAAGTTATAGCATAATCTAGCGCCAATTGGTAAAGCATGTCATGTGCAATCACCGTGTTCATGAATATAAAATCGATTTGAATATACTATTTTTTACAGGCATGTTCTGGATCAGTTCAGTCTTTATAGATGAAGAAGGTCAATCGGCCTCAGTTGTAGTTAACAGAGAAGGTTACCATGGAAGGGCTGATGTTGTTGGTGAGTAAAGTGGTTGGCTGTTAGGAAGTGTTCTGCATCTTATTTAAAAGTTAAATCTTCATTTTATTAAAATTACCTACGCTGCCCATATGACAGCTGTTTTCTATTCTAGTAAACCGCGGTTAACGACATCATGATATTGAGACATTAATACAATAGTTGAGGAATAGTATGCTCTGACGGAAAAAGTTCCCCTTCATATATTTTAGATATTGCTACAAGTGACGGCACTGCAACGACGGCTGACACGGATTACACCGCTGTATCTAGCACGCTAACATTTACTGCAGATGATCCCGCCGCATCTACAACGGTAGCTCTTTTAGCCGACACCGACTTAGAAGATATGGAATATCTGACGTTTACAATTGCTGTAACAGATTCCACAACGGTTATGACGGCATCTGTATCTGCAAATGCCAATACGGCTAAAATATTCATCATCGATAGGAGTAGTAAGTACAATTTATTTTGTAACTAATAAATTATTCTATAGAAAGCCCTACATGAAGAGTAATGAAGAGTAACGTTGTTCGAAGTTATAGCATAATCTAGCGCCAATTGGTAAAGCATGTCATGTGCAATCACCGTGTTCATGAATATAAAATCGATTTGAATATACTATTTTTTACAGGCATGTTCTGGATCAGTTCAGTCTTTATAGATGAAGAAGGTCAATCGGCCTCAGTTGTAGTTAACAGAGAAGGTTACCATGGAAGGGCTGATGTTGTTGGTGAGTAAAGTGGTTGGCTGTTAGGAAGTGTTCTGCATCTTATTTAAAAGTTAAATCTTCATTTTATTAAAATTACCTACGCTGCCCATATGACAGCTGTTTTCTATTCTAGTAAACCGCGGTTAACGACATCATGATACTGAGACATTAATACAATAGTTGAGGAATAGTATGCTCTGACGGAAAAAGTTCCCCTTCATATATTTTAGATATTGCTACAAGTGACGGCACTGCAACGACGGCTGACACGGATTACACCGCTGTATCTAGCACGCTAACATTTACTGCAGATGATCCCGCCGCATCTACAACGGTAGCTCTTTTAGCCGACACCGACTTAGAAGATATGGAATATCTGACGTTTACAATTGCTGTAACAGATTCCACAACGGTTATGACGGCATCTGTATCTGCAAATGCCAATACGGCTAAAATATTCATCATCGATAGGAGTAGTAAGTACAATTTATTTTGTAACTAATAAATTATTCTATAGAAAGCCCTACATGAAGAGTAATGAAGAGTAACGTTGTTCGAAGTTATAGCATAATCTAGCGCCAATTGGTAAAGCATGTCATGTGCAATCACCGTGTTCATGAATATAAAATCGATTTGAATATACTATTTTTACAGGCATGTTCTGGATCAGTTCAGTCTTTATAGATGAAGAAGGTCAATCGGCCTCAGTTGTAGTTAACAGAGAAGGTTACCATGGAAGGGCTGATGTTGTTGGTGAGTAAAGTGGTTGGCTGTTAGGAAGTGTTCTGCATCTTATTTAAAAGTTAAATCTTCATTTTATTAAAATTACCTACGCTGCCCATATGACAGCTGTTTTCTATTCTAGTAAACCGCGGTTAACGACATCATGATATTGAGACATTAATACAATAGTTGAGGAATAGTATGCTCTGACGGAAAAAGTTCCCCTTCATATATTTTAGATATTGCTACAAGTGACGGCACTGCAACGACGGCTGACACGGATTACACCGCTGTATCTAGCACGCTAACATTTACTGCAGATGATCCCGCCGCATCTACAACGGTAGCTCTTTTAGCCGACACCGACTTAGAAGATATGGAATATCTGACGTTTACAATTGCTGTAACAGATTCCACAACGGTTATGACGGCATCTGTATCTGCAAATGCCAATACGGCTAAAATATTCATCATCGATAGGAGTAGTAAGTACAATTTATTTTGTAACTAATAAATTATTCTATAGAAAGCCCTACATGAAGAGTAATGAAGAGTAACGTTGTTCGAAGTTATAGCATAATCTAGCGCCAATTGGTAAAGCATGTCATGTGCAATCACCGTGTTCATGAATATAAAATCGATTTGAATATACTATTTTTTACAGGCATGTTCTGGATCAGTTCAGTCTTTATAGATGAAGAAGGTCAATCGGCCTCAGTTGTAGTTAACAGAGCGCCAATTGGTACCATGAAGTTACCATGGAAGGGCTGATGTTGTTGGTGAGTAAAGTGGTTGGCTGTTAGGAAGTGTTCTGCATCTTATTTAAAAGTTAAATCTTCATTTTATTAAAATTACCTACGCTGCCCATATGACAGCTGTTTTCTATTCTAGTAAACCGCGGTTAACGACATCATGATACTGAGACATTAATACAATAGTTGAGGAATAGTATGCTCTGACGGAAAAAGTTCCCCTTCATATATTTTAGATATTGCTACAAGTGACGGCACTGCAACGACGGCTGACACGGATTACACCGCTGTATCTAGCACGCTAACATTTACTGCAGATGATCCCGCCGCATCTACAACGGTAGCTCTTTTAGCCGACACCGACTTAGAAGATATGGAATATCTGACGTTTACAATTGCTGTAACAGATTCCACAACGGTTATGACGGCATCTGTATCTGCAAATGCCAATACGGCTAAAATATTCATCATCGATAGGAGTAGTAAGTACAATTTATTTTGTAACTAATAAATTATTCTATAGAAAGCCCTACATGAAGAGTAATGAAGAGTAACGTTGTTCGAAGTTATAGCATAATCTAGCGCCAATTGGTAAAGCATGTCATGTGCAATCACCGTGTTCATGAATATAAAATCGATTTGAATATACTATTTTTTACAGGCATGTTCTGGATCAGTTCAGTCTTTATAGATGAAGAAGGTCAATCGGCCTCAGTTGTAGTTAACAGAGAAGGTTACCATGGAAGGGCTGATGTTGTTGGTGAGTAAAGTGGTTGGCTGTTAGGAAGTGTTCTGCATCTTATTTAAAAGTTAAATTTTCATTTTATTAAAATTACCTACGCTGCCCATATGACAGCTGTTTTCTATTCTAGTAAACCGCGGTTAACGACATCATGATATTGAGACATTAATACAATAGTTGAGGAATAGTATGCTCTGACGGAAAAGTTCCCCTTCATATATTTTAGATATTGCTACAAGTGACGGCACTGCAACGACGGCTGACACGGATTACACCGCTGTATCTAGCACGCTAACATTTACTGCAGATGATCCCGCCGCATCTACAACGGTAGCTCTTTTAGCTGACACCGACTTAGAAGATATGGAATATCTGACGTTTACAATTGCTGTAACAGATTCCACAACGGTTATGACGGCATCTGTATCTGCAAATGCCAATACGGCTAAAATATTCATCATCGATAGGAGTAGTAAGTACAATTTATTTTGTAACTAATAAATTATTCTATAGAAAGCCCTACATGAAGAGTAATGAAGAGTAACGTTGTTCGAAGTTATAGCATAATCTAGCGCCAATTGGTAAAGCATGTCATGTGCAATCACCGTGTTCATGAATATAAAATCGATTTGAATATACTATTTTTTACAGGCATGTTCTGGATCAGTTCAGTCTTTATAGATGAAGAAGGTCAATCGGCCTCAGTTGTAGTTAACAGAGAAGGTTACCATGGAAGGGCTGATGTTGTTGGTGAGTAAAGTGGTTGGCTGTTAGGAAGTGTTCTGCATCTTATTTAAAAGTTAAATCTTCATTTTATTAAAATTACCTACGCTGCCCATATGACAGCTGTTTTCTATTCTAGTAAACCGCGGTTAACGACATCATGATACTGAGACATTAATACAATAGTTGAGGAATAGTATGCTCTGACGGAAAAAGTTCCCCTTCATATATTTTAGATATTGCTACAAGTGACGGCACTGCAACGACGGCTGACACGGATTACACCGCTGTATCTAGCACGCTAACATTTACTGCAGATGATCCCGCCGCATCTACAACGGTAGCTCTTTTAGCCGACACCGACTTAGAAGATATGGAATATCTGACGTTTACAATTGCTGTAACAGATTCCACAACGGTTATGACGGCATCTGTATCTGCAAATGCCAATACGGCTAAAATATTCATCATCGATAGGAGTAGTAAGTACAATTTATTTTGTAACTAATAAATTATTCTATAGAAAGCCCTACATGAAGAGTAATGAAGAGTAACGTTGTTCGAAGTTATAGCATAATCTAGCGCCAATTGGTAAAGCATGTCATGTGCAATCACCGTGTTCATGAATATAAAATCGATTTGAATATACTATTTTTTACAGGCATGTTCTGGATCAGTTCAGTCTTTATAGATGAAGAAGGTCAATCGGCCTCAGTTGTAGTTAACAGAGAAGGTTACCATGGAAGGGCTGATGTTGTTGGTGAGTAAAGTGGTTGGCTGTTAGGAAGTGTTCTGCATCTTATTTAAAAGTTAAATTTTCATTTTATTAAAATTACCTACGCTGCCCATATGACAGCTGTTTTCTATTCTAGTAAACCGCGGTTAACGACATCATGATATTGAGACATTAATACAATAGTTGAGGAATAGTATGCTCTGACGGAAAAAGTTCCCCTTCATATATTTTAGATATTGCTACAAGTGACGGCACTGCAACGACGGCTGACACGGATTACACCGCTGTATCTAGCACGCTAACATTTACTGCAGATGATCCCGCCGCATCTACAACGGTAGCTCTTTTAGCTGACACCGACTTAGAAGATATGGAATATCTGACGTTTACAATTGCTGTAACAGATTCCACAACGGTTATGACGGCATCTGTATCTGCAAATGCCAATACGGCTAAAATATTCATCATCGATAGGAGTAGTAAGTACAATTTATTTTGTAACTAATAAATTATTCTATAGAAAGCCCTACATGAAGAGTAATGAAGAGTAACGTTGTTCGAAGTTATAGCATAATCTAGCGCCAATTGGTAAAGCATGTCATGTGCAATCACCGTGTTCATGAATATAAAATCGATTTGAATATACTATTTTTTACAGGCATGTTCTGGATCAGTTCAGTCTTTATAGATGAAGAAGGTCAATCGGCCTCAGTTGTAGTTAACAGAGAAGGTTACCATGGAAGGGCTGATGTTGTTGGTGAGTAAAGTGGTTGGCTGTTAGGAAGTGTTCTGCATCTTATTTAAAAGTTAAATCTTCATTTTATTAAAATTACCTACGCTGCCCATATGACAGCTGTTTTCTATTCTAGTAAACCGCGGTTAACGACATCATGATATTGAGACATTAATACAATAGTTGAGGAATAGTATGCTCTGACGGAAAAAGTTCCCCTTCATATATTTTAGATATTGCTACAAGTGACGGCACTGCAACGACGGCTGACACGGATTACACCGCTGTATCTAGCACGCTAACATTTACTGCAGATGATCCCGCCGCATCTACAACGGTAGCTCTTTTAGCCGACACCGACTTAGAAGATATGGAATATCTGACGTTTACAATTGCTGTAACAGATTCCACAACGGTTATGACGGCATCTGTATCTGCAAATGCCAATACGGCTAAAATATTCATCATCGATAGGAGTAGTAAGTACAATTTATTTTGTAACTAATAAATTATTCTATAGAAAGCCCTACATGAAGAGTAATGAAGAGTAACGTTGTTCGAAGTTATAGCATAATCTAGCGCCAATTGGTAAAGCATGTCATGTGCAATCACCGTGTTCATGAATATAAAATCGATTTGAATATACTATTTTTTACAGGCATGTTCTGGATCAGTTCAGTCTTTATAGATGAAGAAGGTCAATCGGCCTCAGTTGTAGTTAACAGAGAAGGTTACCATGGAAGGGCTGATGTTGTTGGTGAGTAAAGTGGTTGGCTGTTAGGAAGTGTTCTGCATCTTATTTAAAAGTTAAATCTTCATTTTATTAAAATTACCTACGCTGCCCATATGACAGCTGTTTTCTATTCTAGTAAACCGCGGTTAACGACATCATGATATTGAGACATTAATACAATAGTTGAGGAATAGTATGCTCTGACGGAAAAAGGTCCCCTTCATATATTTTAGATATTGCTACAAGTGACGGCACTGCAACGACGGCTGACACGGATTACACCGCTGTATCTAGCACGCTAACATTTACTGCAGATGATCCCGCCGCATCTACAACGGTAGCTCTTTTAGCTGACACCGACTTAGAAGATATGGAATATCTGACGTTTACAATTGCTGTAACAGATTCCACAACGGTTATGACGGCATCTGTATCTGCAAATGCCAATACGGCTAAAATATTCATCATCGATAGGAGTAGTAAGTACAATTTATTTTGTAACTAATAAATTATTCTATAGAAAGCCCTACATGAAGAGTAATGAAGAGTAACGTTGTTCGAAGTTATAGCATAATCTAGCGCCAATTGGTAAAGCATGTCATGTGCAATCACCGTGTTCATGAATATAAAATCGATTTGAATATACTATTTTTTACAGGCATGTTCTGGATCAGTTCAGTCTTTATAGATGAAGAAGGTCAATCGGCCTCAGTTGTAGTTAACAGAGAAGGTTACCATGGAAGGGCTGATGTTGTTGGTGAGTAAAGTGGTTGGCTGTTAGGAAGTGTTCTGCATCTTATTTAAAAGTTAAATCTTCATTTTATTAAAATTACCTACGCTGCCCATATGACAGCTGTTTTCTATTCTAGTAAACCGCGGTTAACGACATCATGATATTGAGACATTAATACAATAGTTGAGGAATAGTATGCTCTGACGGAAAAGTTCCCTTCATATATTTTAGATATTGCTACAAGTGACGGCACTGCAACGACGGCTGACACGGATTACACCGCTGTATCTAGCACGCTAACATTTACTGCAGATGATCCCGCCGCATCTACAACGGTAGCTCTTTTAGCCGACACCGACTTAGAAGATATGGAATATCTGACGTTTACAATTGCTGTAACAGATTCCACAACGGTTATGACGGCATCTGTATCTGCAAATGCCAATACGGCTAAAATATTCATCATCGATAGGAGTAGTAAGTACAATTTATTTTGTAACTAATAAATTATTCTATAGAAAGCCCTACATGAAGAGTAATGAAGAGTAACGTTGTTCGAAGTTATAGCATAATCTAGCGCCAATTGGTAAAGCATGTCATGTGCAATCACCGTGTTCATGAATATAAAATCGATTTGAATATACTATTTTTTACAGGCATGTTCTGGATCAGTTCAGTCTTTATAGATGAAGAAGGTCAATCGGCCTCAGTTGTAGTTAACAGAGAAGGTTACCATGGAAGGGCTGATGTTGTTGGTGAGTAAAGTGGTTGGCTGTTAGGAAGTGTTCTGCATCTTATTTAAAAGTTAAATCTTCATTTTATTAAAATTACCTACGCTGCCCATATGACAGCTGTTTTCTATTCTAGTAAACCGCGGTTAACGACATCATGATATTGAGACATTAATACAATAGTTGAGGAATAGTATGCTCTGACGGAAAAAGTTCCCCTTCATATATTTTAGATATTGCTACAAGTGACGGCACTGCAACGACGGCTGACACGGATTACACCGCTGTATCTAGCACGCTAACATTTACTGCAGATGATCCCGCCGCATCTACAACGGTAGCTCTTTTAGCCGACACCGACTTAGAAGATATGGAATATCTGACGTTTACAATTGCTGTAACAGATTCCACAACGGTTATGACGGCATCTGTATCTGCAAATGCCAATACGGCTAAAATATTCATCATCGATAGGAGTAGTAAGTACAATTTATTTTGTAACTAATAAATTATTCTATAGAAAGCCCTACATGAAGAGTAATGAAGAGTAACGTTGTTCGAAGTTATAGCATAATCTAGCGCCAATTGGTAAAGCATGTCATGTGCAATCACCGTGTTCATGAATATAAAATCGATTTGAATATACTATTTTTTACAGGCATGTTCTGGATCAGTTCAGTCTTTATAGATGAAGAAGGTCAATCGGCCTCAGTTGTAGTTAACAGAGAAGGTTACCATGGAAGGGCTGATGTTGTTGGTGAGTAAAGTGGTTGGCTGTTAGGAAGTGTTCTGCATCTTATTTAAAAGTTAAATCTTCATTTTATTAAAATTACCTACGCTGCCCATATGACAGCTGTTTTCTATTCTAGTAAACCGCGGTTAACGACATCATGATATTGAGACATTAATACAATAGTTGAGGAATAGTATGCTCTGACGGAAAAGTTCCCCTTCATATATTTTAGATATTGCTACAAGTGACGGCACTGCAACGACGGCTGACACGGATTACACCGCTGTATCTAGCACGCTAACATTTACTGCAGATGATCCCGCCGCATCTACAACGGTAGCTCTTTTAGCCGACACCGACTTAGAAGATATGGAATATCTGACGTTTACAATTGCTGTAACAGATTCCACAACGGTTATGACGGCATCTGTATCTGCAAATGCCAATACGGCTAAAATATTCATCATCGATAGGAGTAGTAAGTACAATTTATTTTGTAACTAATAAATTATTCTATAGAAAGCCCTACATGAAGAGTAATGAAGAGTAACGTTGTTCGAAGTTATAGCATAATCTAGCGCCAATTGGTAAAGCATGTCATGTGCAATCACCGTGTTCATGAATATAAAATCGATTTGAATATACTATTTTTACAGGCATGTTCTGGATCAGTTCAGTCTTTATAGATGAAGAAGGTCAATCGGCCTCAGTTGTAGTTAACAGAGAAGGTTACCATGGAAGGGCTGATGTTGTTGGTGAGTAAAGTGGTTGGCTGTTAGGAAGTGTTCTGCATCTTATTTAAAAGTTAAATCTTCATTTTATTAAAATTACCTACGCTGCCCATATGACAGCTGTTTTCTATTCTAGTAAACCGCGGTTAACGACATCATGATATTGAGACATTAATACAATAGTTGAGGAATAGTATGCTCTGACGGAAAAAGTTCCCCTTCATATATTTTAGATATTGCTACAAGTGACGGCACTGCAACGACGGCTGACACGGATTACACCGCTGTATCTAGCACGCTAACATTTACTGCAGATGATCCCGCCGCATCTACAACGGTAGCTCTTTTAGCCGACACCGACTTAGAAGATATGGAATATCTGACGTTTACAATTGCTGTAACAGATTCCACAACGGTTATGACGGCATCTGTATCTGCAAATGCCAATACGGCTAAAATATTCATCATCGATAGGAGTAGTAAGTACAATTTATTTTGTAACTAATAAATTATTCTATAGAAAGCCCTACATGAAGAGTAATGAAGAGTAACGTTGTTCGAAGTTATAGCATAATCTAGCGCCAATTGGTAAAGCATGTCATGTGCAATCACCGTGTTCATGAATATAAAATCGATTTGAATATACTATTTTTACAGGCATGTTCTGGATCAGTTCAGTCTTTATAGATGAAGAAGGTCAATCGGCCTCAGTTGTAGTTAACAGAGAAGGTTACCATGGAAGGGCTGATGTTGTTGGTGAGTAAAGTGGTTGGCTGTTAGGAAGTGTTCTGCATCTTATTTAAAAGTTAAATCTTCATTTTATTAAAATTACCTACGCTGCCCATATGACAGCTGTTTTCTATTCTAGTAAACCGCGGTTAACGACATCATGATATTGAGACATTAATACAATAGTTGAGGAATAGTATGCTCTGACGGAAAAAGTTCCCCTTCATATATTTTAGATATTGCTACAAGTGACGGCACTGCAACGACGGCTGACACGGATTACACCGCTGTATCTAGCACGCTAACATTTACTGCAGATGATCCCGCCGCATCTACAACGGTAGCTCTTTTAGCCGACACCGACTTAGAAGATATGGAATATCTGACGTTTACAATTGCTGTAACAGATTCCACAACGGTTATGACGGCATCTGTATCTGCAAATGCCAATACGGCTAAAATATTCATCATCGATAGGAGTAGTAAGTACAATTTATTTTGTAACTAATAAATTATTCTATAGAAAGCCCTACATGAAGAGTAATGAAGAGTAACGTTGTTCGAAGTTATAGCATAATCTAGCGCCAATTGGTAAAGCATGTCATGTGCAATCACCGTGTTCATGAATATAAAATCGATTTGAATATACTATTTTTTACAGGCATGTTCTGGATCAGTTCAGTCTTTATAGATGAAGAAGGTCAATCGGCCTCAGTTGTAGTTAACAGAGAAGGTTACCATGGAAGGGCTGATGTTGTTGGTGAGTAAAGTGGTTGGCTGTTAGGAAGTGTTCTGCATCTTATTTAAAAGTTAAATCTTCATTTTATTAAAATTACCTACGCTGCCCATATGACAGCTGTTTTCTATTCTAGTAAACCGCGGTTAACGACATCATGATATTGAGACATTAATACAATAGTTGAGGAATAGTATGCTCTGACGGAAAAAGTTCCCCTTCATATATTTTAGATATTGCTACAAGTGACGGCACTGCAACGACGGCTGACACGGATTACACCGCTGTATCTAGCACGCTAACATTTACTGCAGATGATCCCGCCGCATCTACAACGGTAGCTCTTTTAGCCGACACCGACTTAGAAGATATGGAATATCTGACGTTTACAATTGCTGTAACAGATTCCACAACGGTTATGACGGCATCTGTATCTGCAAATGCCAATACAGCTAAAATATTCATCATCGATAGGAGTAGTAAGTACAATTTATTTTGTAACTAATAAATTATTCTATAGAAAGCCCTACATGAAGAGTAATGAAGAGTAACGTTGTTCGAAGTTATAGCATAATCTAGCGCCAATTGGTAAAGCATGTCATGTGCAATCACCGTGTTCATGAATATAAAATCGATTTGAATATACTATTTTTACAGGCATGTTCTGGATCAGTTCAGTCTTTATAGATGAAGAAGGTCAATCGGCCTCAGTTGTAGTTAACAGAGAAGGTTACCATGGAAGGGCTGATGTTGTTGGTGAGTAAAGTGGTTGGCTGTTAGGAAGTGTTCTGCATCTTATTTAAAAGTTAAATCTTCATTTTATTAAAATTACCTACGCTGCCCATATGACAGCTGTTTTCTATTCTAGTAAACCGCGGTTAACGACATCATGATATTGAGACATTAATACAATAGTTGAGGAATAGTATGCTCTGACGGAAAAAGTTCCCCTTCATATATTTTAGATATTGCTACAAGTGACGGCACTGCAACGACGGCTGACACGGATTACACCGCTGTATCTAGCACGCTAACATTTACTGCAGATGATCCCGCCGCATCTACAACGGTAGCTCTTTTAGCCGACACCGACTTAGAAGATATGGAATATCTGACGTTTACAATTGCTGTAACAGATTCCACAACGGTTATGACGGCATCTGTATCTGCAAATGCCAATACGGCTAAAATATTCATCATCGATAGGAGTAGTAAGTACAATTTATTTTGTAACTAATAAATTATTCTATAGAAAGCCCTACATGAAGAGTAATGAAGAGTAACGTTGTTCGAAGTTATAGCATAATCTAGCGCCAATTGGTAAAGCATGTCATGTGCAATCACCGTGTTCATGAATATAAAATCGATTTGAATATACTATTTTTTACAGGCATGTTCTGGATCAGTTCAGTCTTTATAGATGAAGAAGGTCAATCGGCCTCAGTTGTAGTTAACAGAGAAGGTTACCATGGAAGGGCTGATGTTGTTGGTGAGTAAAGTGGTTGGCTGTTAGGAAGTGTTCTGCATCTTATTTAAAAGTTAAATCTTCATTTTATTAAAATTACCTACGCTGCCCATATGACAGCTGTTTTCTATTCTAGTAAACCGCGGTTAACGACATCATGATATTGAGACATTAATACAATAGTTGAGGAATAGTATGCTCTGACGGAAAAAGTTCCCCTTCATATATTTTAGATATTGCTACAAGTGACGGCACTGCAACGACGGCTGACACGGATTACACCGCTGTATCTAGCACGCTAACATTTACTGCAGATGATCCCGCCGCATCTACAACGGTAGCTCTTTAGCCGACACCGACTTAGAAGATATGGAATATCTGACGTTTACAATTGCTGTAACAGATTCCACAACGGTTATGACGGCATCTGTATCTGCAAATGCCAATACAGCTAAAATATTCATCATCGATAGGAGTAGTAAGTACAATTTATTTTGTAACTAATAAATTATTCTATAGAAAGCCCTACATGAAGAGTAATGAAGAGTAACGTTGTTCGAAGTTATAGCATAATCTAGCGCCAATTGGTAAAGCATGTCATGTGCAATCACCGTGTTCATGAATATAAAATCGATTTGAATATACTATTTTTTACAGGCATGTTCTGGATCAGTTCAGTCTTTATAGATGAAGAAGGTCAATCGGCCTCAGTTGTAGTTAACAGAGAAGGTTACCATGGAAGGGCTGATGTTGTTGGTGAGTAAAGTGGTTGGCTGTTAGGAAGTGTTTTTATTAAAATTACCTACGCTGCCCATATGACAGCTGTTTTCTATTCTAGTAAACCGCGGTTAACGACATCATGATATTGAGACATTAATACAATAGTTGAGGAATAGTATGCTCTGACGGAAAAAGTTCCCCCTCATATATTTTAGATATTGCTACAAGTGACGGCACTGCAACGACGGCTGACACGGATTACACCGCTGTATCTAGCACGCTAACATTTACCGCAGATGATCCCGCCGCATCTACAACGGTAGCTCTTTTAGCCGACACCGACTTAGAAGATATGGAATATCTGACGTTTACAATTGCTGTAACAGATTCCAAA
Source organism: Amphiura filiformis (assembly GCF_039555335.1). Classification (NCBI taxonomy): domain Eukaryota; kingdom Metazoa; phylum Echinodermata; class Ophiuroidea; order Amphilepidida; family Amphiuridae; genus Amphiura; species Amphiura filiformis. The sequence goes on from NC_092628.1 coordinate 32,349,963, forward strand.
CGGTTATGACGGCATCTGTATCTGCAAATGCCAATACAGCTAAAATATTCATCATCGATAGGAGTAGTAAGTACAATTTATTTTGTAACTAATAAATTATGCTATAGAAAGCCATACATGAAGAGTAATGAAGAGTAACGTTGTTCGAAGTTATAGCATAATCTAGCGCCAATTGGTAAAGCATGTCATGTGCAATAACCGTGTTCATGAATATAAAATCGATTTGAATATACTAGTTTTTACAGGCATGTTCTGGATCAGTTCAGTCTTTATAGATGAAGAAGGTCAATCGGCCTCAGTTGTAGTTAACAGAGAAGGTTACCATGGAAGGGCTGATGTTGTTGGTGAGTAAAGTGGTTGGCTGTTAGGAAGGGTTTTTATTAAAATTACCTACGCTGCCCATATGACAGCTGTTTTCTATTCTAGTTAACCGCGGTTAACGACATCATGATATTGAGACATTAATACAATAGTTGAGGAATAGTATGCTCTGACGGAAAAAGTTCCCCTTCATATATTTTAGATATTGCTACAAGTGACGGCACTGCAACGACGGCTGACACGGATTACACCGCTGTATCTAGCACGCTAACATTTACTGCAGATGATCCCGCCGCATCTACAACGGTAGCTCTTTTAGCCGACACCGACTTAGAAGATATGGAATATCTGACGTTTACAATTGCTGTAACAGATTCCACAACGGTTATGACGGCATCTGTATCTGCAAATGCCAATACAGCTAAAATATTCATCATCGATAGGAGTAGTAAGTACAATTTATTTTGTAACTAATAAATTATTCTATAGAAAGCCCTACATGAAGAGTAATGAAGAGTAACGTTGTTCGAAGTTATAGCATAATCTAGCGCCAATTGGTAAAGCATGTCATGTGCAATCACCGTGTTCATGAATATAAAATCGATTTGAATATACTATTTTTTACAGGCATGTTCTGGATCAGTTCAGTCTTTATAGATGAAGAAGGTCAATCGGCCTCAGTTGTAGTTAACAGAGAAGGTTACCATGGAAGGGCTGATGTTGTTGGTGAGTAAAGTGGTTGGCTGTTAGGAAGTGTTCTGCATCTTATTTAAAAGTTAAATCTTCATTTTATTAAAATTACCTACGCTGCCCATATGACAGCTGTTTTCTATTCTAGTAAACCGCGGTTAACGACATCATGATATTGAGACATTAATACAATAGTTGAGGAATAGTATGCTCTGACGGAAAAAGTTCCCCTTCATATATTTTAGATATTGCTACAAGTGACGGCACTGCAACGACGGCTGACACGGATTACACCGCTGTATCTAGCACGCTAACATTTACTGCAGATGATCCCGCCGCATCTACAACGGTAGCTCTTTTAGCCGACACCGACTTAGAAGATATGGAATATCTGACGTTTACAATTGCTGTAACAGATTCCACAACGGTTATGACGGCATCTGTATCTGCAAATGCCAATACGGCTAAAATATTCATCATCGATAGGAGTAGTAAGTACAATTTATTTTGTAACTAATAAATTATTCTATAGAAAGCCCTACATGAAGAGTAATGAAGAGTAACGTTGTTCGAAGTTATAGCATAATCTAGCGCCAATTGGTAAAGCATGTCATGTGCAATCACCGTGTTCATGAATATAAAATCGATTTGAATATACTATTTTTTACAGGCATGTTCTGGATCAGTTCAGTCTTTATAGATGAAGAAGGTCAATCGGCCTCAGTTGTAGTTAACAGAGAAGGTTACCATGGAAGGGCTGATGTTGTTGGTGAGTAAAGTGGTTGGCTGTTAGGAAGTGTTTTTTTTATTAAAATTACCTACGCTGCCCATATGACAGCTGTTTTCTATTCTAGTTAACCGCGGTTAACGACATCATGATATTGAGACATTAATACAATAGTTGAGGAATAGTATGCTCTGACGGAAAAAGTTCCCCTTCATATATTTTAGATATTGCTACAAGTGACGGCACTGCAACGACGGCTGACACGGATTACACCGCTGTATCTAGCACGCTAACATTTACTGCAGATGATCCCGCCGCATCTACAACGGTAGCTCTTTTAGCCGACACCGACTTAGAAGATATGGAATATCTGACGTTTACAATTGCTGTAACAGATTCCACAACGGTTATGACGGCATCTGTATCTGCAAATGCCAATACGGCTAAAATATTCATCATCGATAGGAGTAGTAAGTACAATTTATTTTGTAACTAATAAATTATTCTATAGAAAGCCCTACATGAAGAGTAATGAAGAGTAACGTTGTTCGAAGTTATAGCATAATCTAGCGCCAATTGGTAAAGCATGTCATGTGCAATCACCGTGTTCATGAATATAAAATCGATTTGAATATACTATTTTTTACAGGCATGTTCTGGATCAGTTCAGTCTTTATAGATGAAGAAGGTCAATCGGCCTCAGTTGTAGTTAACAGAGAAGGTTACCATGGAAGGGCTGATGTTGTTGGTGAGTAAAGTGGTTGGCTGTTAGGAAGTGTTCTGCATCTTATTTAAAAGTTAAATCTTCATTTTATTAAAATTACCTACGCTGCCCATATGACAGCTGTTTTCTATTCTAGTAAACCGCGGTTAACGACATCATGATATTGAGACATTAATACAATAGTTGAGGAATAGTATGCTCTGACGGAAAAAGTTCCCCTTCATATATTTTAGATATTGCTACAAGTGACGGCACTGCAACGACGGCTGACACGGATTACACCGCTGTATCTAGCACGCTAACATTTACTGCAGATGATCCCGCCGCATCTACAACGGTAGCTCTTTTAGCCGACACCGACTTAGAAGATATGGAATATCTGACGTTTTCAATTGCTGTAACAGATTCCACAACGGTTATGACGGCATCTGTATCTGCAAATGCCAATACGGCTAAAATATTCATCATCGATAGGAGTAGTAAGTACAATTTATTTTGTAACTAATAAATTATTCTATAGAAAGCCCTACATGAAGAGTAATGAAGAGTAACGTTGTTCGAAGTTATAGCATAATCTAGCGCCAATTGGTAAAGCATGTCATGTGCAATCACCGTGTTCATGAATATAAAATCGATTTGAATATACTATTTTTTACAGGCATGTTCTGGATCAGTTCAGTCTTTATAGATGAAGAAGGTCAATCGGCCTCAGTTGTAGTTAACAGAGAAGGTTACCATGGAAGGGCTGATGTTGTTGGTGAGTAAAGTGGTTGGCTGTTAGGAAGTGTTCTGCATCTTATTTAAAAGTTAAATCTTCATTTTATTAAAATTACCTACGCTGCCCATATGACAGCTGTTTTCTATTCTAGTAAACCGCGGTTAACGACATCATGATATTGAGACATTAATACAATAGTTGAGGAATAGTATGCTCTGACGGAAAAAGTTCACCCTTCATATATTTTAGATATTGCTACAAGTGACGGCACTGCAACGACGGCTGACACGGATTACACCGCTGTATCTAGCACGCTAACATTTACTGCAGATGATCCCGCCGCATCTACAACGGTAGCTCTTTTAGCCGACACCGACTTAGAAGATATGGAATATCTGACGTTTACAATTGCTGTAACAGATTCCACAACGGTTATGACGGCATCTGTATCTGCAAATGCCAATACGGCTAAAATATTCATCATCGATAGGAGTAGTAAGTACAATTTATTTTGTAACTAATAAATTATTCTATAGAAAGCCCTACATGAAGAGTAATGAAGAGTAACGTTGTTCGAAGTTATAGCATAATCTAGCGCCAATTGGTAAAGCATGTCATGTGCAATCACCGTGTTCATGAATATAAAATCGATTTGAATATACTATTTTTTACAGGCATGTTCTGGATCAGTTCAGTCTTTATAGATGAAGAAGGTCAATCGGCCTCAGTTGTAGTTAACAGAGAAGGTTACCATGGAAGGGCTGATGTTGTTGGTGAGTAAAGTGGTTGGCTGTTAGGAAGTGTTCTGCATCTTATTTAAAAGTTAAATCTTCATTTTATTAAAATTACCTACGCTGCCCATATGACAGCTGTTTTCTATTCTAGTAAACCGCGGTTAACGACATCATGATATTGAGACATTAATACAATAGTTGAGGAATAGTATGCTCTGACGGAAAAAGTTCCCCCTCATATATTTTAGATATTGCTACAAGTGACGGCACTGCAACGACGGCTGACACGGATTACACCGCTGTATCTAGCACGCTAACATTTACTGCAGATGATCCCGCCGCATCTACAACGGTAGCTCTTTTAGCCGACACCGACTTAGAAGATATGGAATATCTGACGTTTACAATTGCTGTAACAGATTCCACAACGGTTATGACGGCATCTGTATCTGCAAATGCCAATACGGCTAAAATATTCATCATCGATAGGAGTAGTAAGTACAATTTATTTTGTAACTAATAAATTATTCTATAGAAAGCCCTACATGAAGAGTAATGAAGAGTAACGTTGTTCGAAGTTATAGCATAATCTAGCGCCAATTGGTAAAGCATGTCATGTGCAATCACCGTGTTCATGAATATAAAATCGATTTGAATATACTATTTTTACAGGCATGTTCTGGATCAGTTCAGTCTTTATAGATGAAGAAGGTCAATCGGCCTCAGTTGTAGTTAACAGAGAAGGTTACCATGGAAGGGCTGATGTTGTTGGTGAGTAAAGTGGTTGGCTGTTAGGAAGTGTTCTGCATCTTATTTAAAAGTTAAATCTTCATTTTATTAAAATTACCTACGCTGCCCATATGACAGCTGTTTTCTATTCTAGTAAACCGCGGTTAACGACATCATGATATTGAGACATTAATACAATAGTTGAGGAATAGTATGCTCTGACGGAAAAGTTCCCTTTCATATATTTTTAGATATTGCTACAAGTGACGGCACTGCAACGACGGCTGACACGGATTACACCGCTGTATCTAGCACGCTAACATTTACTGCAGATGATCCTGCCGCATCTACAACAGTAGCTCTTCTAGCCGACACCGACTTAGAAGATATGGAATATCTGACGTTTACAATTACTGTAACAGATTCCACAACGGTTATGACGGCATCTGTATCCGCAAATGCCAATACGGCTAAACTATTCATCATCGATAGGAGTAGTAAGTACAATTTTTGTAACTAATAAATTATTCTATAGAAAGCCCTACATGAAGAGTAATGAAGAGTAACGTTGTTCGTGTTATAGCATAATCTAGCGCCAATTGGTAAAGCATGTCATGTGCAATCACCGTGTTCATGAATATAAAATCGATTTGAATATACTATTTTTTACAGGCATGTTCTGGATCAGTTCAGTCTTTATAGATGAAGAAGGTCAATCGGCCTCAGTTGTAGTTAACAGAGAAGGTTACCATGGAAGGGCTGATGTTGTTGGTGAGTAAAGTGGTTGGCTGTTAGGAAGTGTTCTGCATCTTATTTAAAAGTTAAATCTTCATTTTATTAAAATTACCTACGCTGCCCATATGACAGCTGTTTTCTATTCTAGTAAACCGCGGTTAACGACATCATGATATTGAGACATTAATACAATAGTTGAGGAATAGTATGCTCTGACGGAAAAAGTTCCCTTCATATATTTTAGATATTGCTACAAGTGACGGCACTGCAACGACGGCTGACACGGATTACACCGCTGTATCTAGCACGCTAACATTTACTGCAGATGATCCCGCCGCATCTACAACGGTAGCTCTTTTAGCCGACACCGACTTAGAAGATATGGAATATCTGACGTTTACAATTGCTGTAACAGATTCCACAACGGTTATGACGGCATCTGTATCTGCAAATGCCAATACGGCTAAAATATTCATCATCGATAGGAGTAGTAAGTACAATTTATTTTGTAACTAATAAATTATTCTATAGAAAGCCCTACATGAAGAGTAATGAAGAGTAACGTTGTTCGAAGTTATAGCATAATCTAGCGCCAATTGGTAAAGCATGTCATGTGCAATCACCGTGTTCATGAATATAAAATCGATTTGAATATACTATTTTTTACAGGCATGTTCTGGATCAGTTCAGTCTTTATAGATGAAGAAGGTCAATCGGCCTCAGTTGTAGTTAACAGAGAAGGTTACCATGGAAGGGCTGATGTTGTTGGTGAGTAAAGTGGTTGGCTGTTAGGAAGTGTTCTGCATCTTATTTAAAAGTTAAATCTTCATTTTATTAAAATTACCTACGCTGCCCATATGACAGCTGTTTTCTATTCTAGTAAACCGTGGTTAACGACATCATGATATTGAGACATTAATACAATATTTGAGGAATAGTATGCTCTGACGGAAAAAGTTCCCTTTCATATATTTTAGATATTGCTACAAGTGACGGCACTGCAACGACGGCTGACACGGATTACACCTGCTGTATCTAGCACGCTAACATTTACTGCAGATGATCCTGCCGCATCTACAACAGTAGCTCTTCTAGCCGACACCGACTTAGAAGATATGGAATATCTGATGTTTACAATTGCTGTAACAGATTCCACAACGGTTATGACGGCATCTGTATCTGCAAATGCCAATACGGCTAAAATATTCATCATCGATAGGAGTAGTAAGTACAATTTTTTTGTAACTAATAAATTATTCTATAGAAAGCCCTACATGAAGAGTAATGAAGAGTAACGTTGTTCGAAGTTATAGCATAATCTAGCGCCAATTGGTAAAGCATGTCATGTGCAATCACCGTGTTCATGAATATAAAATCGATTTGAATATACTATTTTTTACAGGCATGTTCTGGATCAGTTCAGTCTTTATAGATGAAGAAGGTCAATCGGCCTCAGTTGTAGTTAACAGAGAAGGTTACCATGGAAGGGCTGATGTTGTTGGTGAGTAAAGTGGTTGGGCTGTTAGGAAGTGTTCTGCATCTTATTTAAAAGTTAAATCTTCATTTTATTAAAATTACCTACGCTGCCCATATGACAGCTGTTTTCTATTCTAGTAAACCGCGGTTAACGACATCATGATATTGAGACATTAATACAATAGTTGAGGAATAGTATGCTCTGACGGAAAAAGTTCCCCTTCATATATTTTAGATATTGCTACAAGTGACGGCACTGCAACGACGGCTGACACGGATTACACCGCTGTATCTAGCACGCTAACATTTACTGCAGATGATCCCGCCGCATCTACAACGGTAGCTCTTTTAGCCGACACCGACTTAGAAGATATGGAATATCTGACGTTTACAATTGCTGTAACAGATTCCACAACGGTTATGACGGCATCTGTATCTGCAAATGCCAATACAGCTAAAATATTCATCATCGATAGGAGTAGTAAGTACAATTTATTTTGTAACTAATAAATTATTCTATAGAAAGCCCTACATGAAGAGTAATGAAGAGTAACGTTGTTCGAAGTTATAGCATAATCTAGCGCCAATTGGTAAAGCATGTCATGTGCAATCACCGTGTTCATGAATATAAAATCGATTTGAATATACTATTTTTTACAGGCATGTTCTGGATCAGTTCAGTCTTTATAGATGAAGAAGGTCAATCGGCCTCAGTTGTAGTTAACAGAGAAGGTTACCATGGAAGGGCTGATGTTGTTGGTGAGTAAAGTGGTTGGCTGTTAGGAAGTGTTCTGCATCTTATTTAAAAGTTAAATCTTCATTTTATTAAAATTACCTACGCTGCCCATATGACAGCTGTTTTCTATTCTAGTAAACCGCGGTTAACGACATCATGATATTGAGACATTAATACAATAGTTGAGGAATAGTATGCTCTGACGGAACAAGTTCCACTTCATATATTTTAGATATTGCTACAAGTGACGGCACTGCAACGACGGCTGACACGGATTACACCGCTGTATCTAGCACGCTAACATTTACTGCAGATGATCCCGCCGCATCTACAACGGTAGCTCTTTTAGCCGACACCGACTTAGAAGATATGGAATATCTGACGTTTACAATTGCTGTAACAGATTCCACAACGGTTATGACGGCATCTGTATCTGCAAATGCCAATACGGCTAACATATTCATCATCGATAGGAGAAGTAAGTACAATTTATTTTGTAACTAATAAATTATTCTATAGAAAGCCCTACATGAAGAGTAATGAAGAGTAACGTTGTTCGAAGTTATAGCATAATCTAGCGCCAATTGGTAAAGCATGTCATGTGCAATCACCGTGTTCATGAATATAAAATCGATTTGAATATACTATTTTTTACAGGCATGTTCTGGATCAGTTCAGTCTTTATAGATGAAGAAGGTCAATCGGCCTCAGTTGTAGTTAACAGAAAGGTTACCATGGAAGGGCTGATGTTGTTGGTGAGTAAAGTGGTTGGCTGTTAGGAAGTGTTCTGCATCTTATTTAAAAGTTAAATCTTCATTTTATTAAAATTACCTACGCTGCCCATATGACAGCTGTTTTCTATTCTAGTAAACCGCGGTTAACGACATCATGATATTGAGACATTAATACAATAGTTGAGGAATAGTATGCTCTGACGGAAAAAGTTCCCCTTCATATATTTTAGATATTGCTACAAGTGACGGCACTGCAACGACGGCTGACACGGATTACACCGCTGTATCTAGCACGCTAACATTTACTGCAGATGATCCCGCCGCATCTACAACGGTAGCTCTTTTAGCCGACACCGACTTAGAAGATATGGAATATCTGACGTTTACAATTGCTGTAACAGATTCCACAACGGTTATGACGGCATCTGTATCTGCAAATGCCAATACAGCTAAAATATTCATCATCGATAGGAGTAGTAAGTACAATTTATTTTGTAACTAATAAATTATTCTATAGAAAGCCCTACATGAAGAGTAATGAAGAGTAACGTTGTTCGAAGTTATAGCATAATCTAGCGCCAATTGGTAAAGCATGTCATGTGCAATCACCGTGTTCATGAATATAAAATCGATTTGAATATACTATTTTTTACAGGCATGTTCTGGATCAGTTCAGTCTTTATAGATGAAGAAGGTCAATCGGCCTCAGTTGTAGTTAACAGAGAAGGTTACCATGGAAGGGCTGATGTTGTTGGTGAGTAAAGTGGTTGGCTGTTAGGAAGTGTTCTGCATCTTATTTAAAAGTTAAATCTTCATTTTATTAAAATTACCTACGCTGCCCATATGACAGCTGTTTTCTATTCTAGTAAACCGCGGTTAACGACATCATGATATTGAGACATTAATACAATAGTTGAGGAATAGTATGCTCTGACGGAAAAAGTTCCCCTTCATATATTTTAGATATTGCTACAAGTGACGGCACTGCAACGACGGCTGACACGGATTACACCGCTGTATCTAGCACGCTAACATTTACCGCAGATGATCCCGCCGCATCTACAACGGTAGCTCTTTTAGCCGACACCGACTTAGAAGATATGGAATATCTGACGTTTACAATTGCTGTAACAGATTCCACAACGGTTATGACGGCATCTGTATCTGCAAATGCCAATACGGCTAAAATATTCATAATCGATAGGAGTAGTAAGTACAATTTATTCTGTAACTAATAAATTATTCTATAGAAAGCCCTACATGAAGAGTAATGAAGAGTAACGTTGTTCGAAGTTATAGCATAATCTAGCGCCAATTGGTAAAGCATGTCATGTGCAATAACCGTGTTCATGAATATAAAATCGATTTGAATATACTATTTTTACAGGCATGTTCTGGATCAGTTCAGTCTTTATAGATGAAGAAGGTCAATCGGCCTCAGTTGTAGTTAACAGAGAAGGTTACCATGGAAGGGCTGATGTTGTTGGTGAGTAAAGTGGTTGGCTGTTAGGAAGTGTTTTTATTAAAATTACCTACGCTGCCAATATGACAGCTGTTTTCTATTCTAGTAAACCGCGGTTAACGACATCATGATATTGAGACATTAATACAATAGTTGAGGAATAGTATGCTCTGACGGAAAAGTTCCCTTCATATATTTTAGATATTGCTACAAGTGACGGCACTGCAACGACGGCTGACACGGATTACACCGCTGTATCTAGCACGCTAACATTTACTGCAGATGATCCCGCCGCATCTACAACGGTAGCTCTTTTAGCCGACACCGACTTAGAAGATATGGAATATCTGACGTTTACAATTGCTGTAACAGATTCCACAACGGTTATGACGGCATCTGTATCTGCAAATGCCAATACGGCTAAAATATTCATCATCGATAGGAGTAGTAAGTACAATTTATTTTGTAACTAATAAATTATTCTATAGAAAGCCCTACATGAAGAGTAATGAAGAGTAACGTTGTTCGAAGTTATAGCATAATCTAGCGCCAATTGGTAAAGCATGTCATGTGCAATCACCGTGTTCATGAATATAAAATCGATTTGAATATACTATTTTTTACAGGCATGTTCTGGATCAGTTCAGTCTTTATAGATGAAGAAGGTCAATCGGCCTCAGTTGTAGTTAACAGAGAAGGTTACCATGGAAGGGCTGATGTTGTTGGTGAGTAAAGTGGTTGGCTGTTAGGAAGTGTTCTGCATCTTATTTAAAAGTTAAATCTTCATTTTATTAAAATTACCTACGCTGCCCATATGACAGCTGTTTTCTATTCTAGTAAACCGCGGTTAACGACATCATGATATTGAGACATTAATACAATAGTTGAGGAATAGTATGCTCTGACGGAAAAAGTTCCCCTTCATATATTTTAGATATTGCTACAAGTGACGGCACTGCAACGACGGCTGACACGGATTACACCGCTGTATCTAGCACGCTAACATTTACTGCAGATGATCCCGCTGCATCTACAACAGTAGCTCTTCTAGCCGACACCGACTTAGAAGATATGGAATATCTGACGTTTTCAATTGCTGTAACAGATTCCTTCACAACGGTTATGACGGCATCTGTATCTGCAAATGCCAATACGGCTAAAATATTCATCATCGACAGGAGTAGTAAGTACAATTTATTTTGTAACTAATAAATTATTCTATAGAAAGCCCTACATGAAGAGTAATGAAGAGTAACGTTGTTCGAAGTTATAGCATAATCTAGCGCCAATTGGTAAAGCATGTCATGTGCAATCACCGTGTTCATGAATATAAAATCGATTTGAATATACTATTTTTACAGGCATGTTCTGGATCAGTTCAGTCTTTATAGATGAAGAAGGTCAATCGGCCTCAGTTGTAGTTAACAGAGAAGGTTACCATGGAAGGGCTGATGTTGTTGGTGAGTAAAGTGGTTGGCTGTTAGGAAGTGTTCTGCATCTTATTTAAAAGTTAAATCTTCATTTTATTAAAATTACCTACGCTGCCCATATGACAGCTGTTTTCTAGTCTAGTAAACCGCGGTTAACGACATCATGATATTGAGACATTAATACAATAGTTGAGGAATAGTATGCTCTGACGGAAAAAGTTCCCTTCATATATTTTAGATATTGCTACAAGTGACGGCACTGCAACGACGGCTGACACGGATTACACCGCTGTATCTAGCACGCTAACATTTACCGCAGATGATCCCGCCGCATCTACAACGGTAGCTCTTTTAGCCGACACCGACTTAGAAGATATGGAATATCTGACGTTTACAATTGCTGTAACAGATTCCACAACGGTTATGACGGCATCTGTATCTGCAAATGCCCATCCGGCTAAAATATTCATCATCGATAGGAGTAGTAAGTACAATTTATTTTGTAACTAATAAATTATTCTATAGAAAGCCCTACATGAAGAGTAATGAAGAGTAACGTTGTTCGAAGTTATAGCATAATCTAGCGCCAATTGGTAAAGCATGTCATGTGCAATAACCGTGTTCATGAATATAAAATCGATTTGAATATACTATATTTTACAGGCATGTTCTGGATCAGTTCAGTCTTTATAGATGAAGAAGGTCAATCGGCCTCAGTTGTAGTTAACAGAGAAGGTTACCATGGAAGGGCTGATGTTGTTGGTGAGTAAAGTGGTTGGCTGTTAGGAAGTGTTTTTATTAAAATTACCTACGCTGCCCATAAGACAGCTGTTTTCTATTCTAGTTAACCGCGGTTAACGACATCATGATATTGAGACATTAATACAATAGTTGAGGAATAGTATGCTCTGACGGAAAAAGTTCCCCTTCATATATTTTAGATATTGCTACAAGTGACGGCACTGCAACGACGGCTGACACGGATTACACCGCTGTATCTAGCACGCTAACATTTACTGCAGATGATCCCGCCGCATCTACAACGGTAGCTCTTTTAGCCGACACCGACTTAGAAGATATGGAATATCTGACGTTTACAATTGCTGTAACAGATTCCACAACGGTTATGACGGCATCTGTATCTGCAAATGCCAATACAGCTAAAATATTCATCATCGATAGGAGTAGTAAGTACAATTTATTTTGTAACTAATAAATTATTCTATAGAAAGCCCTACATGAAGAGTAATGAAGAGTAACGTTGTTCGAAGTTATAGCATAATCTAGCGCCAATTGGTAAAGCATGTCATGTGCAATCACCGTGTTCATGAATATAAAATCGATTTGAATATACTATTTTTTACAGGCATGTTCTGGATCAGTTCAGTCTTTATAGATGAAGAAGGTCAATCGGCCTCAGTTGTAGTTAACAGAGAAGGTTACCATGGAAGGGCTGATGTTGTTGGTGAGTAAAGTGGTTGGCTGTTAGGAAGTGTTCTGCATCTTATTTAAAAGTTAAATCTTCATTTTATTAAAATTACCTACGCTGCCCATATGACAGCTGTTTTCTATTCTAGTAAACCGCGGTTAACGACATCATGATATTGAGACATTAATACAATAGTTGAGGAATAGTATGCTCTGACGGAAAAAGTTCCCCTTCATATATTTTAGATATTGCTACAAGTGACGGCACTGCAACGACGGCTGACACGGATTACACCGCTGTATCTAGCACGCTAACATTTACTGCAGATGATCCCGCTGCATCTACAACAGTAGCTCTTCTAGCCGACACCGACTTAGAAGATATGGAATATCTGACGTTTTCAATTGCTGTAACAGATTCCACAACGGTTATGACGGCATCTGTATCTGCAAATGCCAATACGGCTAAAATATTCATCATCGATAGGAGTAGTAAGTACAATTTATTTTGTAACTAATAAATTATTCTATAGAAAGCCCTACATGAAGAGTAATGAAGAGTAACGTTGTTCGAAGTTATAGCATAATCTAGCGCCAATTGGTAAAGCATGTCATGTGCAATCACCGTGTTCATGAATATAAAATCGATTTGAATATACTATTTTTTACAGGCATGTTCTGGATCAGTTCAGTCTTTATAGATGAAGAAGGTCAATCGGCCTCAGTTGTAGTTAACAGAGAAGGTTACCATGGAAGGGCTGATGTTGTTGGTGAGTAAAGTGGTTGGCTGTTAGGAAGTGTTCTGCATCTTATTTAAAAGTTAAATCTTCATTTTATTAAAATTACCTACGCTGCCCATATGACAGCTGTTTTCTAGTCTAGTAAACCGCGGTTAACGACATCATGATATTGAGACATTAATACAATAGTTGAGGAATAGTATGCTCTGACGGAAAAAGTTCCCCCTCATATATTTTAGATATTGCTACAAGTGACGGCACTGCAACGACGGCTGACACGGATTACACCGCTGTATCTAGCACGCTAACATTTACCGCAGATGATCCCGCCGCATCTACAACGGTAGCTCTTTTAGCCGACACCGACTTAGAAGATATGGAATATCTGACGTTTACAATTGCTGTAACAGATTCCACAACGGTTATGACGGCATCTGTATCTGCAAATGCCAATACAGCTAAAATATTCATCATCGATAGGAGTAGTAAGTACAATTTATTTTGTAACTAATAAATTATTCTATAGAAAGCCCTACATGAAGAGTAATGAAGAGTAACGTTGTTCGAAGTTATAGCATAATCTAGCGCCAATTGGTAAAGCATGTCATGTGCAATAACCGTGTTCATGAATATAAAATCGATTTGAATATACTATTTTTTACAGGCATGTTCTGGATCAGTTCAGTCTTTATAGATGAAGAAGGTCAATCGGCCTCAGTTGTAGTTAACAGAGAAGGTTACCATGGAAGGGCTGATGTTGTTGGTGAGTAAAGTGGTTGGCTGTTAGGAAGTGTTTTTATTAAAATTACCTACGCTGCCCATAAGACAGCTGTTTTCTATTCTAGTTAACCGCGGTTAACGACATCATGATATTGAGACATTAATACAATAGTTGAGGAATAGTATGCTCTGACGGAAAAAGTTCCCCTTCATATATTTTAGATATTGCTACAAGTGACGGCACTGCAACGACGGCTGACACGGATTACACCGCTGTATCTAGCACGCTAACATTTACTGCAGATGATCCCGCCGCATCTACAACGGTAGCTCTTTTAGCCGACACCGACTTAGAAGATATGGAATATCTGACGTTTACAATTGCTGTAACAGATTCCACAACGGTTATGACGGCATCTGTATCTGCAAATGCCAATACAGCTAAAATATTCATCATCGATAGGAGTAGTAAGTACAATTTATTTTGTAACTAATAAATTATTCTATAGAAAGCCCTACATGAAGAGTAATGAAGAGTAACGTTGTTCGAAGTTATAGCATAATCTAGCGCCAATTGGTAAAGCATGTCATGTGCAATCACCGTGTTCATGAATATAAAATCGATTTGAATATACTATTTTTTACAGGCATGTTCTGGATCAGTTCAGTCTTTATAGATGAAGAAGGTCAATCGGCCTCAGTTGTAGTTAACAGAGAAGGTTACCATGGAAGGGCTGATGTTGTTGGTGAGTAAAGTGGTTGGCTGTTAGGAAGTGTTCTGCATCTTATTTAAAAGTTAAATCTTCATTTTATTAAAATTACCTACGCTGCCCATATGACAGCTGTTTTCTATTCTAGTAAACCGCGGTTAACGACATCATGATATTGAGACATTAATACAATAGTTGAGGAATAGTATGCTCTGACGGAAAAAGTTCCCCTTCATATATTTTAGATATTGCTACAAGTGACGGCACTGCAACGACGGCTGACACGGATTACACCGCTGTATCTAGCACGCTAACATTTACTGCAGATGATCCCGCTGCATCTACAACAGTAGCTCTTCTAGCCGACACCGACTTAGAAGATATGGAATATCTGACGTTTTCAATTGCTGTAACAGATTCCACAACGGTTATGACGGCATCTGTATCTGCAAATGCCAATACGGCTAAAATATTCATCATCGATAGGAGTAGTAAGTACAATTTATTTTGTAACTAATAAATTATTCTATAGAAAGCCCTACATGAAGAGTAATGAAGAGTAACGTTGTTCGAAGTTATAGCATAATCTAGCGCCAATTGGTAAAGCATGTCATGTGCAATCACCGTGTTCATGAATATAAAATCTATTTGAATATACTATTTTTTACAGGCATGTTCTGGATCAGTTCAGTCTTTATAGATGAAGAAGGTCAATCGGCCTCAGTTGTAGTTAACAGAGAAGGTTACCATGGAAGGGCTGATGTTGTTGGTGAGTAAAGTGGTTGGCTGTTAGGAAGTGTTCTGCATCTTATTTAAAAGTTAAATCTTCATTTTATTAAAATTACCTACGCTGCCCATATGACAGCTGTTTTCTAGTCTAGTAAACCGCGGTTAACGACATCATGATATTGAGACATTAATACAATAGTTGAGGAATAGTATGCTCTGACGGAAAAAGTTCCCCTTCATATATTTTAGATATTGCTACAAGTGACGGCACTGCAACGACGGCTGACACGGATTACACCGCTGTATCTAGCACGCTAACATTTACCGCAGATGATCCCGCCGCATCTACAACGGTAGCTCTTTTAGCCGACACCGACTTAGAAGATATGGAATATCTGACGTTTACAATTGCTGTAACAGATTCCACAACGGTTATGACGGCATCTGTATCTGCAAATGCCAATACGGCTAAAATATTCATCATCGATAGGAGTAGTAAGTACAATTTATTTTGTAACTAATAAATTATTCTATAGAAAGCCCTACATGAAGAGTAATGAAGAGTAACGTTGTTCGAAGTTATAGCATAATCTAGCGCCAATTGGTAAAGCATGTCATGTGCAATAACCGTGTTCATGAATATAAAATCGATTTGAATATACTATTTTTTACAGGCATGTTCTGGATCAGTTCAGTCTTTATAGATGAAGAAGGTCAATCGGCCTCAGTTGTAGTTAACAGAGAAGGTTACCATGGAAGGGCTGATGTTGTTGGTGAGTAAAGTGGTTGGCTGTTAGGAAGTGTTTTTATTAAAATTACCTACGCTGCCCATAAGACAGCTGTTTTCTATTCTAGTTAACCGCGGTTAAGGACATCATGATATTGAGACATTAATACAATAGTTGAGGAATAGTATGCTCTGACGGAAAAAGTTCCCCTTCATATATTTTAGATATTGCTACAAGTGACGGCACTGCAACGACGGCTGACACGGATTACACCGCTGTATCTAGCACGCTAACATTTACTGCAGATGATCCCGCCGCATCTACAACGGTAGCTCTTTTAGCCGACACCGACTTAGAAGATATGGAATATCTGACGTTTACAATTGCTGTAACAGATTCCACAACGGTTATGACGGCATCTGTATCTGCAAATGCCAATACGGCTAAAATATTCATCATCGATAGGAGTAGTAAGTACAATTTATTTTGTAACTAATAAATTATTCTATAGAAAGCCCTACATGAAGAGTAATGAAGAGTAACGTTGTTCGAAGTTATAGCATAATCTAGCGCCAATTGGTAAAGCATGTCATGTGCAATCACCGTGTTCATGAATATAAAATCGATTTGAATATACTATTTTTACAGGCATGTTCTGGATCAGTTCAGTCTTTATAGATGAAGAAGGTCAATCGGCCTCAGTTGTAGTTAACAGAGAAGGTTACCATGGAAGGGCTGATGTTGTTGGTGAGTAAAGTGGTTGGCTGTTAGGAAGTGTTCTGCATCTTATTTAAAAGTTAAATCTTCATTTTATTAAAATTACCTACGCTGCCCATATGACAGCTGTTTTCTAGTCTAGTAAACCGCGGTTAACGACATCATGATATTGAGACATTAATACAGTGTGGGCCAAAAACAACTTTACCCAATTTCAGAGGGTGGTTGCTCAAATTGTAGAAGAGCTATTTATGATATTGTTACATATTCTAAATGTATATCTTTCTAAAAGTATATGATGAAGAAATGAAAGCAAAAGGAGCAAAATTAACAAAATGGTGCTAGTTTTATCATCAGAGGGTTAAAATCACTTTGTCCACATGTAATTCAATGGGATATGTCCGATTGCTGAGTAAGGCATGGGGATACATGTGCGTTAGACATACGTGTAATTGGTAAACACGTTTGGCTTGTCTTTGAAAAGTGATAATTGTTTTACATGTATGAACGAGATACAATCGATTTTAATCCCCATTTACATGTCATGTACTCGAATTTCACTCCTGTCATTGACCAACAGGTTGCATAAAAATTATATAATTACAAAGGTTTCACCTGGTGCAATTTTTGAATTTCATATATATAGGCCTTTGTGCATTTTGTGACTGCGAGGCTTATTTCTAAATAGGTTTGTAAGATGTCAAGATAAAGCAATTCACAACACAAGAGAGGGCTTTTATGGCAGAGGTTTACTTAAGAACAAAAAGCTTTTTGGTAGTGCAGCGTCATTTTCGGATTTGTTTCCCGAACGTAAGAGTCCGGCTAAAACCTACCATAACTCTTCATACGAACAACTTTCACAACTTTGGAAATGTGATGAATAGATGCCAAGCACAAAGTGGACGTCTATGAACTGGCCGTTCATCTGCAAATATTGCAGCGGTTAAAAGGGAACTTGCAACTAACCTCAGAGTCAGTTCTCAACGCAACAATTTGCCGAAAATACCACGAACGCAATAAGTGTAATAACTTATAACTTTCTTGTACATGTTGTAGATAACATTTCGTAATGCCAAAAATGAGGTCTGAGGTTACAATTGCTTTGCGCATATTTGAAGAGAATTGTTTTTTATATCTTTGCAGTATGAAAGTTGCATATCATGACGAAATATCGTAGCTTGACAATTAAATTGTTTATGTTTGATTTATTTGATTGTGTTATATAAAATTACGGAACAAATGTGTGCGTATACGGTCTGGTTCTCATTCTCTATCGAACTCGCTATTGCAAGTGATGCGACGCGACAGCCAGTAGGCCTTCGCGTGGACAAAGTTAATTTTGACCCTTTGATTTAAAACTAGCGTCACGTTTTTAATTTAATACATTTTTGAATAGTTTTTTTCACCAAATACTCTTAAAAAGATGTTCTTTACGAATATGTGAAAATAATTTGAAGCAGACTTTTCAATTTTGAGATATGAACCTTTTAAATTGGGTAAAGTTGTTTTTGGCCCACCCTGTACAATAGTTGAGGAATAGTATGCTCTGACGGAAAAAGTTCCCCTTCATATATTTTAGATATTGCTACAAGTGACGGCACTGCAACGACGGCTAACACGGATTACACCGCTGTATCTAGCACGCTAACATTTACCGCAGATGATCCCGCCGCATCTACAACGGTAGCTCTTTTAGCCGACACCGACTTAGAAGATATGGAATATCTGACGTTTACAATTGCTGTAACAGATTCCACAACGGTTATGACGGCATCTGTATCTGCAAATGCCAATACGGCTAAAATATTCATCATCGATAGGAGTAGTAAGTACAATTTATTTTGTAACTAATAAATTATTCTATAGAAAGCCCTACATGAAGAGTAATGAAGAGTAACGTTGTTCGAAGTTATAGCATAATCTAGCGCCAATTGGTAAAGCATGTCATGTGCAATCACCGTGTTCATGAATATAAAATCGATTTGAATATACTATTTTTTACAGGCATGTTCTGGATCAGTTCAGTCTTTATAGATGAAGAAGGTCAATCGGCCTCAGTTGTAGTTAACAGAGAAGGTTACCATGGAAAGGCTGATGTTGTTGGTGAGTAAAGTGGTTGGCTGTTAGGAAGTATTTTATTAAAATTACCTACGCTGCCCATATGACAGCTGTTTTCTATTCTAGTTAACCGCGGTTAACGACATCATGATATTGAGACATTAATACAATAGTTGAGGAATAGTATGCTCTGACGGAAAAAGTTCCCCTTCATATATTTTAGATATTGCTACAAGTGACGGCACTGCAACGACGGCTGACACGGATTACACCGCTGTATCTAGCACGCTAACATTTACTGCAGATGATCCCGCCGCATCTACAACGGTAGCTCTTTTAGCCGACACCGACTTAGAAGATATGGAATATCTGACGTTTACAATTGCTGTAACAGATTCCACAACGGTTATGACGGCATCTGTATCTGCAAATGCCAATACGGCTAAAATATTCATCATCGATAGGAGTAGTAAGTACAATTTATTTTGTAACTAATAAATTATTCTATAGAAAGCCCTACATGAAGAGTAATGAAGAGTAACGTTGTTCGAAGTTATAGCATAATCTAGCGCCAATTGGTAAAGCATGTCATGTGCAATCACCGTGTTCATGAATATAAAATCGATTTGAATATACTATTTTTTACAGGCATGTTCTGGATCAGTTCAGTCTTTATAGATGAAGAAGGTCAATCGGCCTCAGTTGTAGTTAACAGAGAAGGTTACCATGGAAGGGCTGATGTTGTTGGTGAGTAAAGTGGTTGGCTGTTAGGAAGTGTTCTGCATCTTATTTAAAAGTTAAATCTTCATTTTATTAAAATTACCTACGCTGCCCATATGACAGCTGTTTTCTATTCTAGTAAACCGCGGTTAACGACATCATGATATTGAGACAATAATACAATAGTTGAGGAATAGTATGCTCTGACGGAAAAAGTTCCCTTCATATATTTTAGATATTGCTACAAGTGACGGCACTGCAACGACGGCTGACACGGATTATACCGCTGTATCTAGCACGCTAACATTTACTGCAGATGATCCCGCCGCATCTACAACGGTAGCTCTTTTAGCCGACACCGACTTAGAAGATATGGAATATCTGACGTTTACAATTGCTGTAACAGATTCCACAACGGTTATGACGGCATCTGTATCTGCAAATGCCAATACGGCTAAAATATTCATCATCGATAGGAGTAGTAAGTACAATTTATTTTGTAACTAATCAATTATTCTATAGAAAGCCCTACATGAAGAGTAATGAAGAGTAACGTTGTTCGAAGTTATAGCATAATCTAGCGCCAATTGGTAAAGCATGTCATGTGCAATCACCGTGTTCATGAATATAAAATCGATTTGAATATACTATTTTTTACAGGCATGTTCTGGATCAGTTCAGTCTTTATAGATGAAGAAGGTCAATCGGCCTCAGTTGTAGTTAACAGAGAAGGTTACCATGGAAGGGCTGATGTTGTTGGTGAGTAAAGTGGTTGGCTGTTAGGAAGTGTTCTGCATCTTATTTAAAAGTTAAATCTTCATTTTATTAAAATTACCTACGCTGCCCATATGACAGCTGTTTTCTATTCTAGTCAACCGCGGTTAACGACATCATGATATTGAGACATTAATACAATAGTTGAGGAATAGTATGCTCTGACGGAAAAAGTTCCCCTTCATATATTTTAGATATTGCTACAAGTGACGGCACTGCAACGACGGCTGACACGGATTACACCGCTGTATCTAGCACGCTAACATTTACTGCAGATGATCCCGCCGCATCTACAACGGTAGTTCTTTTAGCCGACACCGACTTAGAAGATATGGAATATCTGACGTTTACAATTGCTGTAACAGATTCCACTACGGTTATGACGGCATCTGTATCTGCAAATGCCAATACGGCTAAAATATTCATCATCGATAGGAGTAGTAAGTACAATTTATTTTGTAACTAATAAATTATTCTATAGAAAGCCCTACATGAAGAGTAATGAAGAGTAACGTTGTTCGAAGTTATAGCATAATCTAGCGCCAATTGGTAAAGCATGTCATGTGCAATCACCGTGTTCATGAATATAAAATCTATTTGAATATACTATTTGTTACAGGCACGTTCTGGATCAGTTCAGTCTTTATAGATGAAGAAGGTCAATCGGCCTCAGTTGTAGTTAACAGAGAAGGTTACCATGGAAGGGCTGATGTTGTTGGTGAGTAAAGTGGTTGGCTGTTAGGAAGTGTTCTGCATCTTATTTAAAAGTTAAATCTTCATTTTATTAAAATTACCTACGCTGCCCATATGACAGCTGTTTTCTATTCTAGTAAACCGCGGTTAACGACATCATGATATTGAGACATTAATACAATAGTTGAGGAATAGTATGCTCTGACGGAAAAGGTTCCCCTTCATATATTTTAGATATTGCTACAAGTGACGGCACTGCAACGACGGCTGACACGGATTACACCGCTGTATCTAGCACGCTAACATTTACTGCAGATGATCCCGCCGCATCTACAACAGTAGCTCTTCTAGCCGACACCGACTTAGAAGATTTGGAATATCTGATGTTTAAAATTACTGTAACAGATTCCACGACGGTTACGACGGCATCTGTATCCGCATGTGCAGATATGGCTAAAATATTCATCATCGATAGGAGTAGTAAGTACAATATTTTGTAACTAATAAATTATTCTATAGAAAGCCCTACATGAAGAGTAATGAAGAGTAACGTTGTTCGTGTTATAGCATAATTTAGCGCCAATTGGTAAAGCATGTCATGTGCAATCACCGTGTTCATGAATATAAAATCGATTTGAATATACTATTTTTTACAGGCATGTTCTGGATCAGTTCAGTCTTTATAGATGAAGAAGGTCAATCGGCCTCAGTTGTAGTTAACAGAGAAGGTTACCATGGAAGGGCTGATGTTGTTGGTGAGTAAAGTGGTTGGCTGTTAGGAAGTGTTCTGCATCTTATTTAAAAGATAAATCTTCATTTTATTAAAATTACCTACGCTGCCCATATGACAGCTGTTTTCTAGTCTAGTAAACCGCGGTTAACGACATCATGATATTGAGACATTAATACAATAGTTGAGGAATAGTATGCTCTGACGGAAAAAGTTCACCTTCATATATTTTAGATATTGCTACAAGTGACGGCACTGCAACGACGGCTGACACGGATTACACCGCTGTATCTAGCACGCTAACATTTACTGCAGATGATCCCGCCGCATCTACAACGGTAGCTCTTTTAGCCGACACCGACTTAGAAGATATGGAATATCTGACGTTTACAATTGCTGTAACAGATTCCACAACGGTTATGACGGCATCTGTATCTGCAAATGCCAATACAGCTAAAATATTCATCATCGATAGGAGTAGTAAGTACAATTTATTTTGTAACTAATAAATTATTCTATAGAAAGCCCTACATGAAGAGTAATGAAGAGTAACGTTGTTCGAAGTTATAGCATAATCTAGCGCCAATTGGTAAAGCATGTCATGTGCAATCACCGTGTTCATGAATATAAAATCGATTTGAATATACTATTTTTTACAGGCATGTTCTGGATCAGTTCAGTCTTTATAGATGAAGAAGGTCAATCGGCCTCAGTTGTAGTTAACAGAGAAGGTTACCATGGAAGGGCTGATGTTGTTGGTGAGTAAAGTGGTTGGCTGTTAGGAAGTGTTCTGCATCTTATTTAAAAGTTAAATCTTCATTTTATTAAAATTACCTACGCTGCCCATATGACAGCTGTTTTCTATTCTAGTAAACCGCGGTTAACGACATCATGATATTGAGACATTAATACAATAGTTGAGGAATAGTATGCTCTGACGGAAAAAGTTCCCCTTCATATATTTTAGATATTGCTACAAGTGACGGCACTGCAACGACGGCTGACACGGATTACACCGCTGTATCTAGCACGCTAACATTTACTGCAGATGATCCCGCCGCATCTACAACGGTAGTTCTTTTAGCCGACACCGACTTAGAAGATATGGAATATCTGACGTTTACAATTGCTGTAACAGATTCCACTACGGTTATGACGGCATCTGTATCTGCAAATGCCAATACGGCTAAAATATTCATCATCGATAGGAGTAGTAAGTACAATTTATTTTGTAACTAATAAATTATTCTATAGAAAGCCCTACATGAAGAGTAATGAAGAGTAACGTTGTTCGAAGTTATAGCATAATCTAGCGCCAATTGGTAAAGCATGTCATGTGCAATCACCGTGTTCATGAATATAAAATCGATTTGAATATACTATTTGTTACAGGCACGTTCTGGATCAGTTCAGTCTTTATAGATGAAGAAGGTCAATCGGCCTCAGTTGTAGTTAACAGAGAAGGTTACCATGGAAGGGCTGATGTTGTTGGTGAGTAAAGTGGTTGGCTGTTAGGAAGTGTTCTGCATCTTATTTAAAAGTTAAATCTTCATTTTATTAAAATTACCTACGCTGCCCATATGACAGCTGTTTTCTATTCTAGTAAACCGCGGTTAACGACATCATGATATTGAGACATTAATACAATAGTTGAGGAATAGTATGCTCTGACGGAAAAAGTGTCCCTTCATATATTTTAGATATTGCTACAAGTGACGGCACTGCAACGACGGCTGACACGGATTACACCGCTGTATCTAGCACGCTAACATTTACTGCAGATGATCCCGCCGCATCTACAACAGTAGCTCTTCTAGCCGACACCGACTTAGAAGATATGGAATATCTGACGTTTTCAATTGCTGTAACAGATTCCACAACGGTTATGACGGCATCTGTATCTGCAAATGCCAATACGGCTAAAATATTCATCATCGATAGGAGTAGTAAGTACAATTTATTTTGTAACTAATAAATTATTCTATAGAAAACCCTACATGAAGAGTAATGAAGAGTAACGTTGTTCGAAGTTATAGCATAATCTAGCGCCAATTGGTAAAGCATGTCATGTGCAATCACCGTGTTCATGAATATAAAATCGATTTGAATATACTATTTTTTACAGGCATGTTCTGGATCAGTTCAGTCTTTATAGATGAAGAAGGTCAATCGGCCTCAGTTGTAGTTAACAGAGAAGGTTGCCATGGAAGGGCTGATGTTGTTGGTGAGTAAAGTGGTTGGCTGTTAGGAAGTGTTCTGCATCTTATTTAAAAGTTAAATCTTCATTTTATTAAAATTACCTACGCTGCCCAATGGGTCATAAATAGGGAAGGTTTTTATTTCAAATCGGCCATGGCCAAAAGGTGTTCCACTTGACCCCACTTGAACAAATATGCACTTTAAAAAATAATTGAAGTGGGTCTTCAGACCCCACCACCACCCTTATTTCTCTATATACTGAAATATGCACATTTTGACAGATATTCAAAGAACAGATATATAATGAGAGGACATGTTGCTTCAAAACATGCATTTTATCCACCCAGAAGCACTTTTCAAACACAAATTGATCATCTACTATAGAAAATTGTCTATATACAATACTTTTCTCCTAATTTCGTAACACTTTGTATGCTAAGATGTCCAATATCGCATAAATATTACACATATAAAACTCGGTAACTTCTAATAACATAGCCATGACAAAATTAGGTTGATGTATTATTACCGGACTTGCTTAAAAAGGAATTAAATGAATTTGTAGCTGTTTATATGTGACCCATCATGACAAAACCCATCATACGTCGCCACTTTTGAAAATACATCTCAATAAACATTACATTAAAAAAGGGAATTTTGACGGGAACATTTTATATTTTCATCGACAAAACATTTAGCAAATATGACAAATGATATTCCACTCATTTAATAGCGGTTTACTGTTTACCTTCAGGAAATCAAAAGTCTTTTCAACCATTTTTGTGTATATATACTGGACCTTATAAATCATCCTTGTATATTTACCTTTCAACAAGTTTAATGTCACTGATGATGCAAATTATTGTCACCTGACACTACACTTGAAAGTCTTTCTTTGATTCAAATACTGGCATTAAGGCACGTGATCGGCAGATTTGACGAATGTAACCATCCCTTGTCTTCTGCCCATATACCTTCTCACTGGCTTCAGACACCAACTTTATCGCTCTTTCCACTGATTGTGTGTGACATGGATATTTGGGTACATTTAGTTGGACATTTACTATATCTTTAACCTCAGTTACAAGCTTTGTCAGAGGTGGCTCAGTGACAGGCTCTTTGCGCCAATCTATCATTTTGCTGTAAGCCGATGCTCCAAACTTGATCTGAGGGACTTTGAAAAAGCGTACAGTCTCATCTGTTGGGTAGTCTTCATCAGGAAACGTGTCTCCTTCTGCATCATCATCACTATCCCTCTACTTCTACATTGCCAAGCTCGTCTTGTACATCTTCACCTGTGCCGTCAAAATGCTCTGCAACATTGACCGCGTGTTTCCGTGCAGAAAGTATCCATCTAACAGCCTCTTCACGAATGATTTGAGTGCTGTCAGCTGCCATTGCAAGGAGGAGGTTTTCTGGGTGAGCAGAAAAGGCATTTCTTTGCATTGCCCTCTTGGCTATGTTCTTCTCAGTGGTTGTCAAGTGTCGCAAAAGTTTTATCATCTGGAAGAAGTTTCTAGGTGCATCTGTGATAGAAGGATTGCTTTTGATTGTGAACCACATAGGAGCGTAGAATTTGACAACAATATTTGCCAATCTTGTCAGTCCAACAGAAGGCTCAGGTGTTCTGATACAAGCATAGAATTCGTTCTGCAGTTGTATAGCATGCAACGTGAATGATTGAGACCACCTGGTTCATTGAGTAGATCTTCTGGCCAGTTACCTGAGATCACTGCCATACAAAACTTGTATACAAGAGTTTTTGATCCCAACTTAGATCTTCAACTACTTCATCAGAAAGAATGGGGAAGTCTGGATTGCGGATTGGTTTGAAATCAACAATGTCCCTTGAAAATAGGTGCTCTTTGAGTTGACTACCGGTTTTTCCACCAAATGAGGTTGGGCCTGTGGTAGGCCCACCATAGTGAGTAAACAAAGCTCTGAATGATAACTCATTGCCATGCAAAAGACAAATTTGCCATTGGAGTGGTCTACCAAGGAACATCTGTAGGTAGTGGATTGCACCTGCTCGCCAACCAACAAATGTTCCAAAAAACTCCAATGGCAAATTTGTCTTTTGCATGGCAATGGGTTACCATTCAGAGACTGACAAGATTGTTGGACTGACAAGATTGGCAAATATTGTTGTCAAATTCTACGCCCCTATGTGGTTCACAATATATATGGGCAGAAGGCAAGGGATGGTAACATTCGTCAAATCTGCCGATCACGAGCCTTAATGCCAGAATTTGAATCAAAGAAAGACTTTCAAGTGTAGTGTCAGGTGACAATAATTTGCATCACCAGTGACATTAAACGGCTACAGATTCATTTAATTCCTTCTTAAGCAAGTCCGGTCGTAATACATCAACCTAATTTTGTCATGGCTATGTTATTAGAAGTTACTGAGTTTTGTATGTGTAATATTTATGCGATATTGATATAATATTGGATGGCTGAGCATGATACCATAACATATCGGATGAGTCATACAAATATTTGTATGACGAATCCGATATGTTACGGTATCATGCAAAATAAGCCATCCAATATTATCATTATTAGGCTTTCTTAACTCTTAATAACCCTGAAAACATAATAATGGTGAATATTGGACATCTTAGCGTACAAAGTGTTACGAAATTCAGAGAAAAGTATTGTATATAGACTATTTTCTATAGTAGATGATTAATTTGTGTTTGAAAAGTGATTCTGGGTGGATAAAATGTATGTTTTGAAGCAACATGTCCTCTCATTATGTATCTGTTCTTTGAATATCTGACAAAATGTGCATATTTGAGTATATAGGGGAATGAGGGTGGTGGTGGGGTCTGAAGACCCACTTCAATTATTTTTAAAGTGCATATTTGTTCAAGTGGGGTCAAGTGGAACACCTTTTGGCCATGGCCGATTTGAAATAAAAAACCTTCCCTATTTATGACCCGCCCTACTGCCCATATGACAGCTGTTTTCTAGTCTAGTAAACCGCGGTTAACGACATCATGATATTGAGATATTAATACAATAGTTGAGGAATAGTATGCTCTGACGGAAAAAGTTCCCCTTCATATATTTTAGATATTGCTACAAGTGACGGCACTGCAACGACGGCTGACACGGATTACACCGCTGTATCTAGCACGCTAACATTTACCGCAGATGATCCCGCCGCATCTACAACGGTAGCTCTTTAGCCGACACCGACTTAGAAGATATGGAATATCTGACGTTTACAATTGCTGTAACAGATTCCACAACGGTTATGACGGCATCTGTATCTGCAAATGCCAATACGGCTAAAATATTCATCATCGATAGGAGTAGTAAGTACAATTTATTTTGTAACTAATAAATTATTCTATAGAAAGCCCTACATGAAGAGTAATGAAGAGTAACGTTGTTCGAAGTTATAGCATAATCTAGCGCCAATTGGTAAAGCATGTCATGTGCAATAACCGTGTTCATGAATATAAAATCGATTTGAATATACTATTTTTTACAGGCATGTTCTGGATCAGTTCAGTCTTTATAGATGAAGAAGGTCAATCGGCCTCAGTTGTAGTTAACAGAGAAGGTTACCATGGAAGGGCTGATGTTGTTGGTGAGTAAAGTGGTTGGCTGTTAGGAAGTGTTCTGTATCTTATTTAAAAGTTAAATCTTCATTTTATTAAAATTACCTACGCTTCCCATATGACAGCTGTTTTCTATTCTAGTAAACCGCGGTTAACGACATCATGATATTGAGACATTAATACAATAGTTGAGGAATAGTATGCTCTGACGGAAAAAGTTCCCCTTCATATATTTTAGATATTGCTACAAGTGACGGCACTGCAACGACGGCTGACACGGATTACACCGCTGTATCTAGCACGCTAACATTTACTGCAGATGATCCCGCCGCATCTACAACAGTAGCTCTTCTAGCCGACACCGACTTAGAAGATATGGAATATCTGACGTTTTCAATTGCTGTAACAGATTCCACAACGGTTATGACGGCATCTGTATCTGCAAATGCCAATACGGCTAAAATATTCATCATCGATAGGAGTAGTAAGTACAATTTATTTTGTAACTAATAAATTATTCTATAGAAAGCCCTACATGAAGAGTAATGAAGAGTAACGTTGTTCGAAGTTATAGCATAATCTAGCGCCAATTGGTAAAGCATGTCATGTGCAATCACCGTGTTCATGAATATAAAATCGATTTGAATATACTATTATTTACAGGCATGTTCTGGATCAGTTCAGTCTTTATAGATGAAGAAGGTCAATCGGCCTCAGTTGTAGTTAACAGAGAAGGTTACCATGGAAGGGCTGATGTTGTTGGTGAGTAAAGTGGTTGGCTGTTAGGAAGTGTTCTGCATCTTATTTAAAAGTTAAATCTTCATTTTATTAAAATTACCTACGCTGCCCATATGACAGCTGTTTTCTAGTCTAGTAAACCGCGGTTAACGACATCATGATATTGAGACATTAATACAATAGTTGAGGAATAGTATGCTCTGACGGAAAAAGTTCCCCTTCATATATTTTAGATATTGCTACAAGTGACGGCACTGCAACGACGGCTGACACGGATTACACCGCTGTATCTAGCACGCTAACATTTACCGCAGATGATCCCGCCGCATCTACAACGGTAGCTCTTTTAGCCGACACCGACTTAGAAGATATGGAATATCTGACGTTTACAATTGCTGTAACAGATTCCACAACGGTTATGACGGCATCTGTATCTGCAAATGCCAATACGGCTAAAATATTCATCATCGATAGGAGTAGTAAGTACAATTTATTTTGTAACTAATAAATTATTCTATAGAAAGCCCTACATGAAGAGTAATGAAGAGTAACGTTGTTCGAAGTTATAGCATAATCTAGCGCCAATTGGTAAAGCATGTCATGTGCAATAACCGTGTTCATGAATATAAAATCGATTTGAATATACTATTTTTACAGGCATGTTCTGGATCAGTTCAGTCTTTATAGATGAAGAAGGTCAATCGGCCTCAGTTGTAGTTAACAGAGAAGGTTACCATGGAAGGGCTGATGTTGTTGGTGAGTAAAGTGGTTGGCTGTTAGGAAGTGTTCTGCATCTTATTTAAAAGTTAAATCTTCATTTTATTAAAATTACCTACGCAGCCCATATGATAGCTGTTTTCTAATCTAGTAAACCGCGGTTAACGACATCATGATATTGAGACATTAATACAATAGTTGAGGAATAGTATGCTCTGACGGAAAAAGTTCCCTTCATATATTTTAGATATTGCTACAAGTGACGGCACTGCAACGACGGCTGACACGGATTACACCGCTGTATCTAGCACGCTAACATTTACTGCAGATGATCCCGCCGCATCTACAACAGTAGCTCTTCTAGCCGACACCGACTTAGAAGATATGGAATATCTGACATTTTCAATTGCTGTAACAGATTCCACAACGGTTATGACGGCATCTGTATCTGCAAATGCCAATACAGCTAAAATATTCATCATCGATAGGAGTAGTAAGTACAATTTATTTTGTAACTAATAAATTATTCTATAGAAAGCCCTACATGAAGAGTAATGAAGAGTAACGTTGTTCGAAGTTATAGCATAATCTAGCGCCAATTGGTAAAGCATGTCATGTGCAATCACCGTGTTCATGAATATAAAATCGATTTGAATATACTATTTTTTACAGGCATGTTCTGGATCAGTTCAGTCTTTATAGATGAAGAAGGTCAATCGGCCTCAGTTGTAGTTAACAGAGAAGGTTACCATGGAAGGGCTGATGTTGTTGGTGAGTAAAGTGGTTGGCTGTTAGGAAGTGTTCTGCATCTGATTTAAAAGTTAAATCTTCATTTTATTAAAATTACCTACACTGCCCATATGACAGCTGTTTTCTAGTCTAGTAAACCGCGGTTAACGACATCATGATATTGAGACATTAATACAATAGTTGAGGAATAGTATGCTCTGACGGGAAAAGTTCCCCTTCATATATTTTAGATATTGCTACAAGTGACGGCACTGCAACGACGGCTGACACGGATTACACCGCTGTATCTAGCACGCTAACATTTACTGCAGATGATCCCGCCGCATCTACAACGGTAGCTCTTTTAGCCGACACCGACTTAGAAGATATGGAATATCTTACGTTTACAATTGCTGTAACAGATTCCACAACGGTTATGACGGCATCTGTATCTGCAAATGCCAATACGGCTAAAATATTCATCATCGATAGGAGTAGTAAGTACAATTTATTTTGTAGCTAATAAATTATTCTATAGAAAGCCCTACATGAAGAGTAATGAAGAGTAACGTTGTTCGAAGTTATAGCATAATCTAGCGCCAATTGGTAAAGCATGTCATGTGCAATCAGCGTGTTCATGAATATAAAATCGATTTGAATATACTATTTTTTACAGGCATGTTCTGGATCAGTTCAGTCTTTATAGATGAAGAAGGTCAATCGGCCTCAGTTGTAGTTAACAGAGAAGGTTACCATGGAAGGGCTGATATTGTTGGTGAGTAAAGTGGTTGGCTGTTAGGAAGTGTTCTGCATCTTATTTAAAAGTTAAATCTTCATTTTATTAAAATTACCTACGCTGCCCATATGACAGCTGTTTTCTATTCTAGTAAACCGCGGTTAACGACATCATGATATTGAGACATTAATACAATAGTTGAGGAATAGTATGCTCTGACGGAAAAAGTTCCCCTTCATATATTTTAGATATTGCTACAAGTGACGGCACTGCAACGACGGCTGACACGGATTACACCGCTGTATCTAGCTCGCTAACATTTACTGCAGATGATCCCGCCGCATCTACAACAGTAGCTCTTCTAGCCGACACCGACTTAGAAGATATGGAATATCTGACGTTTTCAATTGCTGTAACAGATTCCACAACGGTTATGACGGCATCTGTATCTGCAAATGCCAATACGGCTAAAATATTCATCATCGATAGGAGTAGTAAGTACAATTTATTTTGTAACTAATAAATTATTCTATAGAAAGCCCTACATGAAGAGTAATGAAGAGTAACGTTGTTCGAAGTTATAGCATAATCTAGCGCCAATTGGTAAAGCATGTCATGTGCAATCACCGTGTTCATGAATATAAAATCGATTTGAATATACTATTTTTTACAGGCATGTTCTGGATCAGTTCAGTCTTTATAGATGAAGAAGGTCAATCGGCCTCAGTTGTAGTTAACAGAGAAGGTTACCATGGAAGGGCTGATGTTGTTGGTGAGTAAAGTGGTTGGCTGTTAGGAAGTGTTCTGCATCTTATTTAAAAGTTAAATCTTCATTTTATTAAAATTACCTACGCTGCCCATATGACAGCTGTTTTCTATTCTAGTAAACCGCGGTTAACGACATCATGATATTGAGACATTAATACAATAGTTGAGGAATAGTATGCTCTGACGGAAAAAGTTCCCCTTCATATATTTTAGATATTGCTACAAGTGACGGCACTGCAACGACGGCTGACACGGATTACACCGCTGTATCTAGCTCGCTAACATTTACTGCAGATGATCCCGCCGCATCTACAACAGTAGCTCTTCTAGCCGACACCGACTTAGAAGATATGGAATATCTGACGTTTTCAATTGCTGTAACAGATTCCACAACGGTTATGACGGCATCTGTATCTGCAAATGCCAATACGGCTAAAATATTCATCATCGATAGGAGTAGTAAGTACAATTTATTTTGTAACTAATAAATTATTCTATAGAAAGCCCTACATGAAGAGTAATGAAGAGTAACGTTGTTCGAAGTTATAGCATAATCTAGCGCCAATTGGTAAAGCATGTCATGTGCAATCACCGTGTTCATGAATATAAAATCGATTTGAATATACTATTTTTTACAGGCATGTTCTGGATCAGTTCAGTCTTTATAGATGAAGAAGGTCAATCGGCCTCAGTTGTAGTTAACAGAGAAGGTTACCATGGAAGGGCTGATGTTGTTGGTGAGTAAAGTGGTTGGCTGTTAGGAAGTGTTCTGCATCTTATTTAAAAGTTAAATCTTCATTTTATTAAAATTACCTACGCTGCCCATATGACAGCTGTTTTCTAGTCTAGTAAACCGCGGTTAACGACATCATGATATTGAGACATTAATACAATAGTTGAGGAATAGTATGCTCTGACGGAAAAAGTTCCCCTTCATATATTTTAGATATTGCTACAAGTGACGGCACTGCAACGACGGCTGACACGGATTACACCGCTGTATCTAGCACGCTAACATTTACCGCAGATGATCCCGCCGCATCTACAACGGTAGCTCTTTTAGCCGACACCGACTTAGAAGATATGGAATATCTGACGTTTACAATTGCTGTAACAGATTCCACAACGGTTATGACGGCATCTGTATCTGCAAATGCCAATACGGCTAAAATATTCATCATCGATAGGAGTAGTAAGTACAATTTATTTTGTAACTAATAAATTATTCTATATAAAGCCCTACATGAAGAGTAACGTTGTTCGAAGTTATAGCATAATCTAGCGCCAATTGGTAAAGCATGTCATGTGCAATAACCGTGTTCATGAATATAAAATCGATTTGAATATACTATTTTTTACAGGCATGTTCTGGATCAGTTCAGTCTTTATAGATGAAGAAGGTCAATCGGCCTCAGTTGTAGTTAACAGAGAAGGTTACCATGGAAGGGCTGATGTTGTTGGTGAGTAAAGTGGTTGGCTGTTAGGAAGTGTTTTTATTAAAATTACCTACGCTGCCCATATGACAGCTGTTTTCTATTCTAGTTAACCGCGGTTAACGACATCATGATATTGAGACATTAATACAATAGTTGAGGAATAGTATGCTCTGACGGAAAAAGTTCCCCTTCATATATTTTAGATATTGCTACAAGTGACGGCACTGCAACGACGGCTGACACGGATTACACCGCTGTATCTAGCACGCTAACATTTACTGCAGATGATCCCGCCGCATCTACAACGGTAGCTCTTTTAGCCGACACCGACTTAGAAGATATGGAATATCTGACGTTTACAATTGCTGTAACAGATTCCACAACGGTTACGACGGCATCTGTATCTGCAAATGCCAATACGGCTAAAATATTCATCATCGATAGGAGTAGTAAGTACAATTTATTTTGTAACTAATAAATTATTCTATAGAAAGCCCTACATGAAGAGTAATGAAGAATAACGTTGTTCGAAGTTATAGCATAATCTAGCGCCAATTGGTAAAGCATGTCATGTGCAATCACCGTGTTCATGAATATAAAATCGATTTGAATATACTATTTTTTACAGGCATGTTCTGGATCAGTTCAGTCTTTATAGATGAAGAAGGTCAATCGGCCTCAGTTGTAGTTAACAGAGAAGGTTACCATGGAAGGGCTGATGTTGTTGGTGAGTAAAGTGTTTGGCTGTTAGGAAGTGTTCTGCATGTTATTTAAAAGTTAAATCTTCATTTTATTAAAATTACCTACGCTGCCCATATGACAGCTGTTTTCTAGTCTAGTAAACCGCGGTTAACGACATGATATTGAGACATTAATACAATATTTGAGGAATAGTATGCTCTGACGGAAAAAGTTCCCTTTCATATATTTTAGATATTGCTACAAGTGACGGCACTGCAACGACGGCTGACACGGATTATACTGCTGTATCTAGCACGCTAACATTTACTGCAGGTGATCCTGCCGCATGTACAACAGTAGCTCTTCTAGCCGACACCGACTTAGAAGATTTGGAATATCTGATGTTTACAATTACTGTAACAGATTCCACGACGGTTACGACAGCATCTGTATCCGCATGTGCAGATATGGCTAAAATATTCATCATCGATAGGAGTAGTAAGTACAATATTTTGTAAGGTCGTGTGTCTTGAGCTCGCCACCAAAAAAAGGTGGCGACGTTACATTTTGCCAAAGTCGACTCAAAACAAATGATGATATCTCTGTCAAGCAAGAAGTTATTGTCATGCTTGTGGTATCATTTATTGCTAAATAAAATGCACTTTCAACCCTGTAAAAAGAAATACTTGAACTTCTTTAATACTAACACTGTGCTTCATAGAATTCAGAATGGGCAGGGTGGCGGTGGGGGGGGATGTGGTGGTGGGGGATGTGGTACACACAAACTCTATGGGATTGGTATTTTAGTGCGTAATCTGCTTCTGTAAAGGCTGTCAATTGGATTTGGACTCTATTTAGCATCTAAAAGACTCATGGCCTTACAGCTAAACAATTCTACTAATTGTTTTGAATCATTTATGATTGGTTTAGTCTAGAAAATACAAACTTTTCCATACAAAACTACCCGTTGTCATATTAAACACTGTAGTAAGTAATGCAGATGTCTTCAAAATCTAAAAGTTACTGTAAAATTTTAATTACTTATCCTATCATAGTCAAAGTATAGATTTTCTGAAGGGAAATTTGACGAGGAATCTAAATATGGACATATTTTTTTCTGTATGGGTTAGGGGAAAATGTTTAGGTTCAAAATATGTTGAATTGTAAAAAAATCTAACATACTTTGGGACACCCTATATTCCGAGATTACCAAACAGCTGTGATTTCGGTTTCTTCCAAAGTCAGTTGGCTCTCCATATCCTCTAACCAAATGAATGTTGTTTACTTCCAGTTTATTACTTTAAGTTGGTAATAAGCAATGCATTGAGTGACCCATTTTTTATCAAAATCTTTTTTATTCCACCCTGTATAACTTGCAAGTCACCCTGTATAATGAGTTGAAATGTATATATTTGAATTGCTTATGCCTTCAGCTTTCCAAAAATGTATACTTTTGCTAGTTTAGGGTTGATGATTGTCGAGATAATCTAATTAGAAACCCGGTTGGTGTAAAAATTCATAATATTTGTCATGTAACGCTAAGGGTGGCGAGTTCAGGACACACGACCGTAACTAATAAATTATTCTATAGAAAGCCCTACATGAAGAGTAATGAAGAGTAACGTTGTTCGTGTTATAGCATAATTTAGCGCCAATTGGTAAAGCATATCACGTGCAATCACCGTGTTCATGAATATAAAATCGATTTGAATATACTATTTTTTACAGGCATGTTCTGGATCAGTTCAGTCTTTATAGATGAAGAAGGTCAATCGGCCTCAGTTGTAGTTAACAGAGAAGGTTACCATGGAAGGGCTGATGTTGTTGGTGAGTAAAGTGGTTGGCTGTTAGGAAGTGTTCTGCATGTTATTTAAAGTTAAATCTTCATTTTATTAAAATTACCTACGCTGCCCATATGACAGCTGTTTTCTATTCTAGTAAACCGCGGTTAACGACATCATGATACTGAGACATTAATACAATAGTTGAGGAATAGTATGCTCTGACGGAAAAAGTTCCCCTTCATATATTTTAGATATTGCTACAAGTGACGGCACTGCAACGACGGCTGACACGGATTACACCGCTGTATCTAGCACGCTAACATTTACTGCAGATGATCCCGCCGCATCTACAACGGTAGCTCTTTTAGCCGACACCGACTTAGAAGATATGGAATATCTGACGTTTACAATTGCTGTAACAGATTCCACAACGGTTATGACGGCATCTGTATCTGCACATGCCAATACGGCTAAAATATTCATCATCGATAGGAGTAGTAAGTACAATTTATTTTGTAACTAATAAATTATTCTATAGAAAGCCCTACATGAAGAGTAATGAAGAGTAACGTTGTTCGAAGTTATAGCATAATCTAGCGCCAATTGGTAAAGCATGTCATGTGCAATCACCGTGTTCATGAATATAAAATCGATTTGAATATACTATTTTTTACAGGCATGTTCTGGATCAGTTCAGTCTTTATAGATGAAGAAGGTCAATCGGCCTCAGTTGTAGTTAACAGAGAAGGTTACCATGGAAGGGCTGATGTTGTTGGTGAGTAAAGTGGTTGGCTGTTAGGAAGTGTTCTGCATCTTATTTAAAAGTTAAATCTTCATTTTATTAAAATTACCTACGCTGCCCATATGACAGCTGTTTTCTATTCTAGTAAACCGCGGTTAACGACATCATGATATTGAGACATTAATACAATAGTTGAGGAATAGTATGCTCTGACGGAAAAAGTTCCCCTTCATATATTTTAGATATTGCTACAAGTGACGGCACTGCAACGACGGCTGACACGGATTACACCGCTGTATCTAGCACGCTAACATTTACTACAGATGATCCCGCCGCATCTACAACGGTAGCTCTTTTAGCCGACACCGACTTAGAAGATATGGAATATCTGACGTTTACAATTGCTGTAACAGATTCCACAACGGTTATGACGGCATCTGTATCTGCAAATGCCAATACGGCTAAAATATTCATCATCGATAGGAGTAGTAAGTACAATTTATTTTGTAACTAATAAATTATTCTATAGAAAGCCCTACATGAAGAGTAATGAAGAGTAACGTTGTTCGAAGTTATAGCATAATCTAGCGCCAATTGGTAAAGCATGTCATGTGCAATCACCGTGTTCATGAATATAAAATCGATTTGAATATACTATTTTTTACAGGCATGTTCTGGATCAGTTCAGTCTTTATAGATGAAGAAGGTCAATCGGCCTCAGTTGTAGTTAACAGAGAAGGTTACCATGGAAGGGCTGATGTTGTTGGTGAGTAAAGTGGTTGGCTGTTAGGAAGTGTTCTGCATCTTATTTAAAAGTTAAATCTTCATTTTATTAAAATTACCTACGCTGCCCATATGACAGCTGTTTTCTATTCTAGTTAACCGCGGTTAACGACATCATGATATTGAGACATTAATACAATAGTTGAGGAATAGTATGCTCTGACGGAAAAAGTTCCCCTTCATATATTTTAGATATTGCTACAAGTGACGGCACTGCAACGACGGCTGACATGGATTACACCGCTGTATCTAGCACGCTAACATTTACTGCAGATGATCCCGCCGCATCTACAACGGTAGCTCTTTTAGCCGACACCGACTTAGAAGATATGGAATATCTGACGTTTACAATTGCTGTAACAGATTCCACAACGGTTATGACGGCATCTGTATCTGCAAATGCCAATACGGCTAAAATATTCATCATCGATAGGAGTAGTAAGTACAATTTATTTTGTAACTAATAAATTATTCTATAGAAAGCCCTACATGAAGAGTAATGAAGAGTAACGTTGTTCGAAGTTATAGCATAATCTAGCGCCAATTGGTAAAGCATGTCATGTGCAATCACCGTGTTCATGAATATAAAATCGATTTGAATATACTATTTTTTACAGGCATGTTCTGGATCAGTTCAGTCTTTATAGATGAAGAAGGTCAATCGGCCTCAGTTGTAGTTAACAGAGAAGGTTACCATGGAAGGGCTGATGTTGTTGGTGAGTAAAGTGTTTGGCTGTTAGGAAGTGTTCTGAATGTTATTTAAAAGTTAAATCTTCATTTTATTAAAATTACCTACGCTGCCCATATGACAGCTGTTTTCTAGTCTAGTAAACCGCGGTTAACGACATCATGATATTGAGACATTAATACAATATTTGAGGAATAGTATGCTCTGACGGAAAAAGTTCCCTTTCATATATTTTAGATATTGCTACAAGTGACGGCACTGCAACGACGGCTGACACGGATTATACTGCTGTATCTAGCACGCTAACATTTACTACAGGTGATCCTGCCGCATGTACAACAGTAGCTCTTCTAGCCGACACCGACTTAGAAGATTTGGAATATCTGATGTTTACAATTACTGTAACAGATTCCACGACGGTTACGACGGCATCTGTATCCGCATGTGCAGATATGGCTAAAATATTCATCATCGATAGGAGTAGTAAGTACAATATTTTGTAACTAATAAATTATTCTATAGAAAGCCCTACATGAAGAGTAATGAAGAGTAACGTTGTTCGTGTTATAGCATAATTTAGCGCCAATTGGTAAAGCATGTCATGTGCAATCACCGTGTTCATGAATATAAAATTAATTTGAACATACTATTTTACAGGCATGTTCTGGATCAGTTCAGTCTTTATAGATGAAGAAGGTCAATCGGCCTCAGTTGTAGTTAACAGAGAAGGTTACCATGGAAGGGCTGATGTTGTTGGTGAGTAAAGTGATTGGCTGATTTGATGATATTTGGGGCACAGTGGTGTGATAAAATCTGGAAAGTGTGCAGAGGTATTGTTGATCTGGCACAGCCGAGTATTTATATCATTAAGGGTTTTTTGGAAGTAGACAGCACACAGATTCGTTTCGTAATTTAAAAGCAAATAGTTAAAATTGCTTACACTTATAGCCTTATTGTAGCGCTCGTTCGTTTTACTGTCTTAAAATTGTTGAATGAAAAAAATTAACATTAGCATCATTAACAATATTATTAATATAAAAGTTAATTGCACACGTTGAAAGTGCTCGTGAAATTAAACGCATGAACAGTGATCAAAGTATAGTGTGAGAATTGTGAATTGAAATGATCTGCAGTATTTAAATCTATTGAAATTGTAGGAGTAACTAACCGAAGTTATATCTGTATAGAGTGCTGGTGTGTGCAAGTTGCATGAGTACCTCTTTTAGCTTGTGAAACAAAGGAGCGTAGTATTTGCTGCTAGTGGTCCCGGGTTCAAAATCTCCACAAGCCTAAAAACAAAAATGAAATAACGTCCGCTCTCCGCGAGGCAGTTGACGCATGATAAAGACTTCGTTATATTTTAGTTCCAATGCCCTATGCCCCGACCTGTTGCCTACATCATCCTCTTTACCAAGTCACTTTTCCTAGTTGAATTTTCGTCAGCCAAGAAGTACGGGCTCTCGTCAGTTCGTCATTCCTCTTAACACTATATATATATATAAGGCCTATTCAACTACCAACAAACTATGCAGACTTTGTCTAGAGGAAAAATACTTCATCATATTTAAGCCTCATCTCTCCTCACTGAACAAAAGGAATGAGCTAATAAACACTTGTAGACACAGGAAGAAGCATCTCTTGATCAACTACAACTGATCAATATATCAAGTATTGACTGTCTTCATGAACTTGAACTGCTTATATTATGTTATGTAACCATTTTTGACCGTAAATGTATGCCAATTAAACTGTCTAAAGATCTAGCACTAGCTCCGCGCGTTTTACGCTCGGTGATCGCGCTTCGCGCTCGCCGTCGCCACTTCGCGGCGTGAGCATTCCGCGCTAGAAATAGAAATCAGTTTCCAGTGATAAGCATATTCTGACGAGTGTAGGTCGGCTTCGGCTGGCTTGCATGAAACAATATTGTAAATAATGCTTTAATAAATCACCAAGTCTATTTTAAATGTATTCCAGCTCCCTTCTTGGTTGAGCACTTTACTGTGGATGATTTACCTTACTTGGATTTATTTATATATATATACATGTATATATAGATACAACATACATAAAACAATTTTGGCTAAATAATATTCAGCATTTAGTAACTAGTAGTTTCACGCAACATACAATATTGGGAAATAATACTACTTCTGTGATAAAACACACGACAACATGTTTTTGACTGAGTTTTGATAAATGTTTTCTCACATAAAACACAGAATAATTGTTTAGGTAGGGATGGACAAAATTAAATCATTAGTGGTGTGGGTCCACAAGTCTTACTAACATTATAATTAGGACCTTTTATACTCGTGTTTGCCAAGTAATTTCATTTGTTATTGGTTATATAGCACTAATAGGTCTGGACGATGCGCGAAAATACGACGAGGAACCTTTTATTTGCTTGTGGACCATCTGAAAAGGTTGCTGTAAAATCACTGAAAGTTATATAGCAAATAAATACATTTTGGGCTTTGATGCTTCGAAATGGTATAATTCTCTCATTATTTCATCCACACGGCATCGGTTTTAAGTAAATATTCGCCCGATATAATTGTACCTAATTGACTTTCAGCTTCGAGGGCGCACTGCCAGTTTAAGGTATTTACGGTTCAGTGCGTTAAAACAAGAAATGTCTCAGGTCAATCTACATGGAGTTTTTGATCATTTGGCATCTAAATCATCTAGTTTCATGTGGTATTATTGGCGTTCAATTGTTCTGGATGTGAGAAAATTCCGCCCGAAATTAACCATCTTCCCATTTGAAAACTGTTGAAAGGCAATGAGTGGTATTGAACCTATTGAACACATTTCTGTTAAACATTTAATAAGAAAAAGTTAAACTCTTGCTTAACTTCAAAAGACAACATTTTGTGGCCTCACACTGGTGATGATTATTTTTCATAAGTTTTCAGATGTTTTCTTACTGTATTTTCTGAAGATGCCAGCGTTGGTGAAGTAGTTGGCCATGGTTGTCTGCTGTTCACCCTATGTACATTAGCCTAATTGGGGTTTTTAAGTATTATCTTGTGATACATGATGTCAGACATTAGACTATTGCAGTTGAAATCCATACACCCCCTATGGAAGACATGACGTTAATCTCCCACACAGTTGGTGTAAATGTAAAATGGGGTTTCCTTAATGGAATGTACACCCCATGTATATGAGATTAAGGTCATGTCTACCATAGAGGGTTGTCTTTCATAAGGGGTGTATGGATTTCATCTGGAACAGCCCATTGGTGTTTATGTTTTTAATACAAAGTTTTGAATTAAATTAAATACTGGAACTTACATTTTTGCAACTTGCTACGTTGCGTCTGAAACCATCAGACATCAGGCAACTGACCCGTTGGGCTGGTCATGTGATACTTTGAGACAGCTAGGGATCGTCTTGATGGCCCGGTCCAATGCGTGAGATAAGTTGGGTCTCAGTTCCCCTTTCTTATTAAGTGACGGCTGCTCTACTCTCTCCCAGATGGCTTCCTTGATGCTCTCCTATGCCATTGTTCCTCCTTATCGAGAATCACCGCGTCCTCTGAGTCAATATTATGACCAGTGTCTTTAAGGTGGAGGTACACGGCGGAGTTCTGGGCCTCGTTTGTGCTAAATTGTAAATGATCAGTGTGCGTGGGTTTTCTGTAAACTTTAGAAGTTAGCGAACCATCGTTCTTCAAACTGATCAGACAGGAGAATGCTAGCGTGTCGTCTTTACACCATTCCTGGGTAAATTTGATGTTGTCATCTAGCTTGTTGATGTGTTGAAAGAAACCTTCTAATTCGGTGCGCTCAATAATCACGAAGGTATCATCGACGAAACGTAGCCAGAGTCTAGGTTTAACACCCGGATATGATTGCAAGGCTTGCTGTTCAAAACTTCCCACACAAAGATTAACGACTATCGGGGTAACTGCTGACCCCATCGCAGCTCCATCTTGTTGTTTATAAAATTTTCCTTAGTATGAGAAGTAGGTGGTATTCAAACATATGTTTACGAGTTCCACGATTTGATCTACAGTAAGGTTTGTCCGTTCGCTCAAGGTGGCATCACTGTTCAAACACTCCTCAACTTTCAGCGCAAAGTCCGGTGGAATACATGTGAACAAAGCGGTTACGTCATACGATATGACCAGCCCAGCGGGTCAGTTGCCTAATGTAGTCTGTTAGCTTCAGGCGCAACGTAGCAAAAAATGTAAGTTCCAGTATTTGATTTAATTCAAAAGTTTGTGACTCTAATTCACTATTTCTTCGAATGCTTTAGATATTACAACAACTGATGGTACTGCAGTAATGGGCTTTGATTATACGGACGCAACAGGATCATCTTTAACTTTTCCCATCGGTGATTCAGCCATGACGACTACAGTAAGCCTTGATGAGGATACCAACGTGGAGGATGTGGAACATTTCAATTTTCAGATCCATGTGTCAGGTGCGACGGCTATGGTGACATCCGTATCAGCAAATGCAAATATTGCTAAAGTATTCATCATGGATAGGAGCTGTAAGTGAACACAGCAGCAATACATATTTGCTACAATATCTTGAAAATGGAAGTAATATTACATAAGTTACAGACGGGGGGAGGAGGGGGTGTCATGGAAATCTAGTCTATTTTTCCGCTATCCGGGTCACGGGGTTCCAATATAGCTTGACAGACCAAATGTTTGAATCCAGCATACCACAATTAACCAATATAGTTGGGCTCTTTTTTCGGGTCACGGAGTTCCAATATAGCTTGACAGACCAAATGTTTGAATTCAGCATACCCCAATTAACAAAATTCAAAATAGTTTGGTTGCCATCTTTTACGTGAACTTGTTGCTAGATCCTTAAATAAGCACCATTATTTCCAAAATTGAACCTGTTTTCATCATCAGTAGACTTCGGTTGTATATATAAATGCGCTTTTATAAATGCGCACGTGACCAGATGGCCAGCGCCATATTTGCATTACATCACTGTCAATCACTGAAATGGCGACCATTGAAGGAGTGGCTACAGTTGTGACCTTGTTTCGTGGCTAGCACTGGCAAGGAACATTGGCTGGAGGTTCGATGCTATAAATTTGCAAGGATAAATCATGGATATCAAAGGATCCTGATTATTGCACAGCACCCCCCATGTACAAACATAACTAATGTTTATTTATTTATTTATATTTATTTATTTATTTATTTATTTATTTATTTATTTATTTATTTATTTATTTATTTATGCGACGAAAAACGAAAACCCTGTTCTATTTTGAACAAATTGGGAAACAAATTTTTCCTGTACAAATGAATGCCGACCCCAAATTTCAGAAATTTCAGGACAATTTTTTTTTGTATTTTCTCAAATTGAAATTTATTTACAGATTTTTGTGATTTTTTGGGTTATTTAAAAATTTTCAAAAAAAATACCAACCGACCGACCGACCCTACTTGAAAGGTCCGTTCGCCCATAGAACAGGGTTTCTCTCTTTCTCGCCTTACTTATAATTTTATAAATATTATTTGTCCCCCCCCCCTTCCCCCAAAACCACCCCTCCCCCCTTTACACTCATAAATTAATTATTTTTTTGCTAACTTTCCCCTTCCGTGTAAAGTAAAACTTTATAAGCCGGTTGAATCAAACTGAACAAAATTGACGTATACAATTACAATATACCATGACAATAATGTGTATGGCGAGATCTAACTTACTAGCTGAATAAACCTCGAACCATGCATCACATACGTGATTGTACGTCATATTGTCATATAACGTATGAGCGTAATGTATAGTATACAAGTCTTCCTCAACATCTTCCAGCCGGGATGATTGGATCATGTACAGTCATCTACGTGTTTATACTCTAAATTGTACGTCACAGGGTGACAAAGGGTGTACAGATTACCGATTTAGCATGGGGACACAAAAAGGTGCTTAAAAACACATTTTGAATTTGTTTTTGTCCATTTGCGAGCGAATGAGTAAATTAGAATTGAGGAGGTCGGGCGGGGACATCTAGCCTATTAGTTTGAGAGGGTCATTATACCGAAAAGGGCTAAAGTTATAGTTTCCTCAATTTACGTTATAATTAGAGTTAAAATTAGGGTCAGAGTTATGTTCATTGGCGGCGCTACGGGGGTGGATACTTATCTTGACTCCCAAATAAATAAATCCATGACCCCTTCCTTCCGAAGAAAATGCCAGCCCCCTAAGTTCCCTACGTGCAAACATTATCAAATAACATCATCGGCAGCTACCCAGTT
Organism: Amphiura filiformis; assembly: GCF_039555335.1. Classification (NCBI taxonomy): domain Eukaryota; kingdom Metazoa; phylum Echinodermata; class Ophiuroidea; order Amphilepidida; family Amphiuridae; genus Amphiura; species Amphiura filiformis. The sequence continues at coordinate 32,393,740 of NC_092628.1, forward strand.
CTGACATTAATGCCAGTAAGAATCACATTTCGTCATCAATATGGCCAATTGCCACGCCCATTTAGCACGGAAATAATGAAATATAACTTAAATCAGCTATATCTAGCTTTTCCGTCATAAATTTCCAAAAATCCAAATAAAGAGTTTATGTTTCGGGTCAAATTATTTTGCCCTTTGCAATCAATGCCACTATTTTGCAAAACCAATTTTCCTTGTAACCTGTCATTTTCGCCTATACTTTTGCGTGTGGAATTTGTGCACATCCGGGTACCTTACATCGTTGAACACGGTATGGCGACTTGTAGATGTCACGTGCGCATTTATATATATACCCGAAGTCCACTGATCATAGATCTATCATGTTAGGTCTTAGGATTTGTTTTCATGTGATTTTTTCTTATTTTTGAATGGCTAAATCAAAATGTTTTCCTATGGATGTTTGAAAGTTGAAAATATTGTTCCGTGTCGGATGTAATTTTGTTTAACATTTCTGTTCGCTTTTTAGCAATATTTTGGATCGATCCCATGTACATTGGTGAAGAAGGTAGTACATTCGCGGTAACTGTTCATAGAGCAGGTTATCTAGGACGAAATACCGATGAAGTTGGTAAGTAAAATACTAAGCAACTAAATTGGCCAAAGCGGTAAGCCAAGATAATTTATATGCAGAGCTCAATGTTGATGTCTCCTGCATGCTGAATAAAGTACTACCCAGTGCCGCCGAGAGCCATTACGGGCCCGGGGGCAATGTCAACGCACGGGCCCCTTTGATCAGTGATGACGGTGCAGGACTTCAGGTATATGTGTGTGTGTGGGGGGGGGAGTAACAGTGGCATAAATTTCTTTGTAACATGTGGGAGGGAGGTTGGTGTAAAATCCTTGAACATATGTTGCAGCGGAGCGAAAGTAACATGTTTAGCTGCCAATAATCAAATATGAAATTGAAGGAGACATATGCGCGCGAAGCGCGCACAAATTTCCAATTTGAACGGCATGTTGCTCCCAAATTAAGTTTCTCTTAACAACTTCAATGCGAAGTGCAAACAATTTGCTAATTTGAAGCTAAAATGATCCAAGTATGAACCGTTGAAAACAGACCTTATAATGGACCAGTAAACGGGCCCGTAAAGGCAAAGAAAAGAGACGTAGTGGGCCCGTAAAAAGCAAAGAAAAGATATATACCATAGGCCCGTAAAGGAAAGAAAAGAGACCTTAGTGAGTATGTAAAAAAGCTTAATAGCAAAGAAAAGATACCGTAATGGACCCATAAAAAGAAAAAAAAGAGACCTCGGAGGGCCCGTAAAAAGCAAAGAAGAGATACCTTAGGCCTAATGAACAAGAAAAGAGACCTTTGTTGGCCCGTATAGTAAAGCAAAGAAAATATGCCTTAATTGCAAGATATCTTTTCTTAACCTTTTACGGGCCCCTGAGGTCCGGTTTCTTTGCTTTTACTGCCCCATAGTAAAGTATCTTTTCTTCATTTTTTACGGGCCCCCTAGGACCCCGGGCCCCGGGGTAACGCCCCCGGTTACCCCCCCCCCCCTTGTCGGCGGCACTGGTACTACCAAATGCAAGAGCACAGTGTAACATTGTCTCATTCCCCTTGCGAGTGGATATATTAGATATCCCGTATTTTCCGAGATTGGTGTAACATTTTAATGGTGTGTTATAACACAAATGGCCGTATCTTTGTCATGTAATAGGTTGATACTGCACATTGGTAATATCTAATTATTGTCCTCCACCTAAAGCACCTAAAGCATGAAGTGCTCTTAAGTGCATGACATCACATCGCAGCTTTCATTCACTTTATTTACAGGTGGATATATTTTGTGAAATACCACGAATTTGTAGCATACTTGTGTTTTAGGTTGAAATAGCACTTTACTGATGTTCAATAAATGACTACACTCCGCCTACCATACACGGAGTGTTCTAAACCACGGGTACATCGTAGGTTTGATTCATTTTACTTAAAGTGAATACATTATTTTGTGAAATAATATAAAATTATCATATTTTTATGTCATACATTTGGCAGAAATAATGCAGATAACATCTTGCTCGAAAAATGTGAATATTCAATGTTGAAGTTAACCTAAAACATCATCAATACATCAACGCACATGTAGTGTATTCTTTTTCTGTACTTTCATGTAGAGTTTAAAACCTATTATATAAAAATATCGTCAGCAAGAGCCCGCTTTTTTTTCTTCTTCGCAGTTGTAACGGTCACAGACCAAACAGCAACCCTCACACCCACAGCAGATTATACCGACCCTTCTACAACCATCACGTTTGCACAAGGTGCCGTATCAGAGGAACTTATGATTACATTGGCTACTGATACTAATGTAGAAGATATGGAATACTTTCAAGTCATGATAAGTGTCATGGGAACTACAGCTAATACCGGCACAGTAGATACGGCTTTTATGACTGCGAACGTTTTCATCATAGATCTATCATGTTAGTATTTGTTTTCATGGGTTTTTCCTGTTTTTGAATGGCTAAATTGGATGTTATATTCGTACTTGTTATGCTTTTGTTCTTTTGTATTATTTTTCATTTAAACGACTAAAGCAAAGATTCGTCTGGTATATTCGATTATCACGTCTTCTAATATTTAAACATCCCAGGTTGATATAATGTACTTAATTTTAGTAAACATAGTAACCACACCTAAATAATCAAGAACTATTATATTTGAAAGCTAAAAATATTGTTCCGTGTCAGATGTAATTTTGTTTTTAATTTCTTTTCTCTTTTTTAGCAATATTTTGGATAGATCCTATGTATACCGGTGAAGAAGGCAGCACATTCGCGGTAACTGTTCACAGAGCAGGCTACCTAGGACGAAATACCGATGAAGTTGGTAAGTTAAATGCTAAGCAACTTAATTGCCCAAAACAGTAAGCCAAAGATATACATGCGAAGCTCAATGTTGATGTATCCCGCATACTGAATAAAGAGCTATCAAATGCATAAGCACTGCGTAATATGTATTGTCTCATTTCACTAACAAATGGATACATTATTTTGTGATATGACACAATTGTCATATTTTTTTATCGTTTGTTAGGTTGAAATCATGCTGCTAACTTCTTGCTCGACAAATGTGAATAATCAATGTTGGAGTTAGCCTAAAACAGACTCATTAATATATTAACGTACTCGTACTTGTAGCGTTCGTACTCTCTTACTGTACTTTTAACAATTAATGCACAGTTTAAAACCTATAAAAATATCATCAGCAAGAGCCCGCTTTCTTTTTATTTCTTCCCAGTTGTAACGGTCACAGACCAGACAGCAACTCTCACACCCACAACAGATTATACCGACCCTTCTACAACCATCACATTTGCACAAGGTGCCGCATCAGAGGAACTTATGATTACATTGGCGACTGATACTAATGTAGAAGATATGGAATACTTTCAAGTCATGATAAGTGTCATGGGAACTACAGCTAATACCGGCACAGTAGATACGGCTTTTATGACTGCGAACGTTTTCATCATAGATCTATCATGTTAGTATTTGTTTTCATGGTTTTTTCTTTTTTTTGAATGGCTAAATTGGATGTTATATTCGTACTTGTTATGCTTTTGTTCTTTTGTATTATTTTTCATTTAAACGACTAAAGCAAAGATTCGTCTGGTATATTCGATTATCACGTCTTCTAATATTTAAACATCCCAGGTTGATATAATGTACTTAATTTTAGTAAACATAGTAACCACGCCTAAATAATCAAGAACTATTATATTTGAAAGTTAAAAATATTGTTCCGTGTCAGATGTAATTTTGTTTTAATTTCTTTTCTCTTTTTAGCAATATTTTGGATAGATCCTATGTATACCGGTGAAGAAGGCAGCACATTCGCGGTAACTGTTCACAGAGCAGGCTACCTAGGACGAAATACCGATGAAGTTGGTAAGTTAAATGCTAAGCAACTTAATTGCCCAAAACAGTAAGCCAAATATATACATGCGAAGCTCAATGTTGATGTATCCCGCATACTGAATAAAGAGCTATCAAATGCATAAGCACTGCGTAATATGTATTGTCTCATTTCACTAACAAATGGATACATTATTTTGTGATATGACACAATTGTCATATTTTTTTATCGTTTTTTAGGTTGAAATCATGCTGCTAACTTCTTGCTCGACAAATGTGAATAATCAATGTTGGAGTTAGCCTAAAACAGGCTCATTAATATATTAACGTACTCGTACTTGTAGCGTTCGTACTCTCTTACTGTACTTTTAACAATTAATGCACAGTTTAAAACCTATAAAAATATCATCAGCAAGAGCCCGCTTTCTTTTTATTTCTTCCCAGTTGTAACGGTCACAGACCAGACAGCAACTCTCACACCCACAACAGATTATACCGACCCTTCTACAACCATCACATTTGCACAAGGTGCCGCATCAGAGGAACTTATGATTACATTGGCGACTGATACTAATGTAGAAGATATGGAATACTTTCAAGTCATGATAAGTGTCATGGGAACTACAGCTAATACCGGCACAGTAGATACGGCTTTTATGACTGCGAACGTTTTCATCATAGATCTATCATGTTAGTATTTGTTTTCATGGTTTTTTTCTTGTTTTTTAATGGCTAAATTGGATGTTATATTCGTACCTGTTATGTTTTTGTTCTTTTGTATTATTTTTCATTTAAACGACTAAAGCAAAGATTCGTCTGGTATATTCGATTATCACGTCTGATAATATTTAAACATCCCAGGTTGATATAATGTACTTAATTTTAGTAAACATAGTAACCACGCCTAAATAATCAAGAACTATTATATTTGAAAGTTAAAAATATTGTTCCGTGTCAAATGTAATTTTGTTTTTAATTTCTTTTCTCTTTTTTTAGCAATATTTTGGATAGATCCTATGTATACCGGTGAAGAAGGCAGCACATTCGCGGTAACTGTTCACAGAGCAGGCTACCTAGGACGAAATACCGATGAAGTTGGTAAGTTAAATGCTAAGCAACTTAATTGCCCAAAACAGTAAGCCAAATATATACATGCGAAGCTCAATGTTGATGTATCCCGCATACTGAATAAAGAGCTATCAAATGCATAAGCACTGCGTAATATGTATTGTCTCATTTCACTAACAAATGGATACATTATTTTGTGATATGACACAATTGTCATATTTTTTTATCGTTTGTTAGGTTGAAATCATGCTGCTAACTTCTTGCTCGACAAATGTGAATAATCAATGTTGGAGTTAGCCTAAAACAGGCTCATTAATATATTAACGTACTCGTACTTGTAGCGTTCGTACTCTCTTACTGTACTTTTAACAATTAATGCACAGTTTAAAACCTATAAAAATATCATCAGCAAGAGCCCGCTTTCTTTTTATTTCTTCCCAGTTGTAACGGTCACAGACCAGACAGCAACTCTCACACCCACAACAGATTATACCGACCCTTCTACAACCATCACATTTGCACAAGGTGCCGCATCAGAGGAACTTATGATTACATTGGCGACTGATACTAATGTAGAAGATATGGAATACTTTCAAGTCATGATAAGTGTCATGGGAACTACAGCTAATACCGGCACAGTAGATACGGCTTTTATGACTGCGAACGTTTTCATCATAGATCTATCATGTTAGTATTTGTTTTCATGGTTTTCTTGTTTTTGAATGGCTAAATTGGATGTTATATTCGTACCTGTTATGTTTTTGTTCTTTTGTATTATTTTTCATTTAAACGACTAAAGCAAAGATTCGTCTGGTATATTCGATTATCACGTCTGATAATATTTAAACATCCCAGGTTGATATAATGTACTTAATTTTAGTAAACATAGTAACCACGCCTAAATAATCAAGAACTATTATATTTGAAAGTTAAAAATATTGTTCCGTGTCAGATGTAATTTTGTTTTTAATTTCTTTTCTCTTTTTAGCAATATTTTGGATAGATCCTATGTATACCGGTGAAGAAGGCAGCACATTCGCGGTAACTGTTCACAGAGCAGGCTACCTAGGACGAAATACCGATGAAGTTGGTAAGTTAAATGCTAAGTAACTTAATTGCCCAAAACAGTAAGCCAAAGATATACATGCGAAGCTCAATGTTGATGTCTCCCGCATACTGAATAAAGAGCTATCAAATGCATAAGCACTGCGTAATATGTATTGTCTCATTTCACTAACAAATGGATGCATTATTTTGTGATATGACACAATTGTCATATTTTTTTATCGTTTGTTAGGTTGAAATCATGCTGCTAACTTCTTGCTCGACAAATGTGAATAATCAATGTTGGAGTTAGCCTAAAACAGGCTCATTAATATATTAACGTACTCGTACTTGTAGCGTTCGTACTCTCTTACTGTACTTTTAACAATTAATGCAGTTTAAAACCTATAAAAATATCATCAGCAAGAGCCCGCTTTCTTTTTATTTCTTCCCAGTTGTAACGGTCACAGACCAGACAGCAACTCTCACACCCACAACAGATTATACCGACCCTTCTACAACCATCACATTTGCACAAGGTGCCGCATCAGAGGAACTTATGATTACATTGGCGACTGATACTAATGTAGAAGATATGGAATACTTTCAAGTCATGATAAGTGTCATGGGAACTACAGCTAATACCGGCACAGTAGATACGGCTTTTATGACTGCGAACGTTTTCATCATAGATCTATCATGTTAGTATTTGTTTTCATGGTTTTTTCTTGTTTTTGAATGGCTAAATTGGATGTTATATTCGTACTTGTTATGCTTTTGTTCTTTTGTATTATTTTTCATTTAAACGACTAAAGCAAAGATTCGTCTGGTATATTCGATTATCACGTCTTCTAATATTTAAACATCCCAGGTTGATATAATGTACTTAATTTTAGTAAACATAGTAACCACGCCTAAATAATCAAGAACTATTATATTTGAAAGTTAAAAATATTGTTCCGTGTCAAATGTAATTTTGTTTTTAATTTCTTTTCTCTTTTTTAGCAATATTTTGGATAGATCCTATGTATACCGGTGAAGAAGGCAGCACATTCGCGGTAACTGTTCACAGAGCAGGCTACCTAGGACGAAATACCGATGAAGTTGGTAAGTTAAATACTAAGCATCTTAATTGCCCAAAACAGTAAGCCAAAGATATACATGCGAAGCTCAATGTTGATGTCTCCCGCATACTGAATAAAGAGCTATCAAATGCATAAGCACTGCGTAATATGTATTGTCTCATTTCGCTAACAAATGGATACATTATTTTGTGATATGACACAATTGTCATATTTTTTTTATCGTTTGTTAGGTTGAAATCATGCTGCTAACTTCTTGCTCGACAAATGTGAATAATCAATGTTGAGTTAGCCTAAAACAGGCTCATTAATATATTAACGTACTCGTACTTGTAGCGTTCGTACTCTCTTACTGTACTTTTAACAATTAATGCGCAGTTTAAAACCTATACAAATATCATCAGCAAGAGCCCGCTTTCTTTTTATTTCTTCCCAGTTGTAACGGTCACAGACCAGACAGCAACTCTCACACCCACAACAGATTATACCGACCCTTCTACAACCATCACATTTGCACAAGGTGCCGCATCAGAGGAACTTATGATTACATTGGCGACTGATACTAATGTAGAAGATATGGAATACTTTCAAGTCATGATAAGTGTCATGGGAACTACAGCTAATACCGGCACAGTAGATACGGCTTTTATGACTGCGAACGTTTTCATCATAGATCTATCATGTTAGTATTTGTTTTCATGGTTTTTCTTGTTTTGAATGGCTAAATTGGATGTTATATTCGTACCTGTTATGTTTTTGTTCTTTTGTGTTATTTTTCATTTAAACGACTAAAGCAAAGATTCGTCTGGTATTCGATTATCACGTCTTCTAATATTTGAACATCCCAGGTTGATATAATGTACTAAATTTTAGTAAACATAGTAACCATGCCTAAATAATCAAGAACTATTATATTTGAAAGCTAAAAATATTGTTCCGTGTCAGATGTAATTTTGTTTTTAATTTCTTTTCTTTTTTAGCAATATTTTGGATAGATCCTATGTATACCGGTGAAGAAGGCAGCACATTCGCGGTAACTGTTCACAGAGCAGGCTACCTAGGACGAAATACCGATGAAGTTGGTAAGTTAAATACTAAGCATCTTAATTGCCCAAAACAGTAAGCCAAAGATATACATGCGAAGCTCAATGTTGATGTATCCCGCATACTGAATAAAGAGCTATCAAATGCATAAGCACTGCGTAATACGTATTGTCTCATTTCACTAACAAATGGATACATTATTTTGTGATATGACACAATTGTCATATTTTTTTTATCGTTTGTTAGGTTGAAATCATGCTGCTAACTTCTTGCTCGACAAATGTGAATAATCAATGTTGGAGTTAGCCTAAAACAGGCTCATTAATATATTAACGTACTCGTACTTGTAGCGTTCGTACTCTCTTACTGTACTTTTAACAATTAATGCACAGTTTAAAACCTATAAAAATATCATCAGCAAGAGCCCGCTTTCTTTTTATGTCTTCCCAGTTGTAACGGTCACAGACCAGACAGCAACTCTCACACCCACAACAGATTATACCGACCCTTCTACAACCATCACATTTGCACAAGGTGCCGCATCAGAGGAACTTATGATTACATTGGCGACTGATACTAATGTAGAAGATATGGAATACTTTCAAGTCATGATAAGTGTCATGGGAACTACAGCTAATACCGGCACAGTAGATACGGCTTTTATGACTGCGAACATTTTCATCATAGACCTATCATGTTAGTATCAATTTTGTTTTCATGTGTTTTTTTCTTTCTTGTTTTTGAATGACTAAAGCAAAAAAAGTGGTATTCTAGATGTTATCATTATATCTGTTTCTTTGCATGTTTGTGTGTTTATTTGTTTTTTGGGCGTTTTTTTAGTTTTGCTTTTAAACGACGAAAGCATAGATTCGTAATTGTCTAATACTTGAACCCAGGTCAACACGTAAAGGCAATCTTGCAATGTTATCGTTGCTACATTAACACAGTCTTTTCCAGAAAATAAAAAGATGTTGAATCAAAACCGTACTATGATGTGGAATACGCTGACGAAGATATGTAATAATCGGATTAACTACCGAGCGGTACCTTTGCATTGAACCAAAGTATTAATACTTTGATTGAACCATATCGACATGCTGATATGCTGATCACTCGCACCTGTAAGATTAGTATCTTTGAAAAGACTGGCATTGTATTCAATCTCTGATTGCAGACATACACAGGTGATGAGTGCAACTTTCTTGCAGTGCAGCGCGGAATATTCAAAATTATTTTCACTTATTGCTATGGTAGTTAATCCGATTTATTACGTAACATCGCAAGCGTATACTTTCAAGTCATAAGTTTATGGGAACTACAGCTAATACTAGCAAATTGGATTTTTCGGCTGTTGATTTATCGTGTGAGTTTGGAACGTCTATACCGAGAGAGTTAACCATATAATGTTAACAACGCATTTTAACATGAATTAATATGTTTGTCACAAACCTCTCTTCGTTATAAACTGCTGGCATACTAGAATAACAAATCTCGATTTTGCTTGTATCATTACACCCGATTAGGTTTAGGGCGGGATATAAAAGGAGTACAAGAAGTATCTGTTGGTGTATGCATTTATGTATGTCACCAATCCTTGTGCAAATCTTTGAAATCATACAAAATCAGCCAAGATTAGCCCCAGTAATTGGACCATTTTATACGTCTATTTCTAGCAATATTTTGGATCGATCCTATGTATATCGATGAAGAAGGAGCTACCTTAACTGTAGCTATTCATAGAGGAGGACATATTGGACGTAACAATGATGAAGTCGGTAAGCAATATATAGGTCAATAATTTAATATATTATATCATACGATATTATTAAGAGGATTAAAATTCGGCTTTACCGTATCTTTGATGTAGTGTGCTAAGGCCGATGCTTTGTGATAGAGCTTACGCGTATACGCCGTTATGCTACCATATATTCAATATAGCTATTGCCCAACATGAAACAAATTGCACCCTGACGGCATTTTGGTACAATTTTTTACCGTATTTTGTTGGTGCTTGTACACCATTGACACAACATGGACACAATTCCCAGGCGGTGTTTGCACTTAAATAATGAGACAAATAAAGCTGGCATGCAAGAGGACTGGTATGAATTATGCAAAGGAGATAGGAAGGCTAACTATAATTATAGGTTAATGAACGCGTATTACTTATTGCGAGAGAAATTAGACAAAATAATGCACGCGTGCTGATGTTGATGCGTCTAATGCACGAGCCCCGAAGGGGGGAGTGCAATAAGTAATACAAGTTTATTAATCTATTTCATACACGAGAAGAAAAAAACACGTGATTTTTACTTTTTTATATAACAAATTATCACTAAAAATGTTGGAAAACAGAACCAAATCTAAATGCATCAACCCGCCCGAAAAATAAATCAATCCTACGCGACGCGAACTCGCGCGAAACACTGCGCGTAGTACGCGGAGTGCACAATATACACAATCAATGCATGTTTCGTACTTTTCTAACAGCTTTTCTGATTGGCTGCTTTGATATAAGAGTGTATGAAGAGGTATCATTTCCGCTCAAACGCACATTCAATGTGCGTGATTTTACTCACGCCAAAGACGTTCGTATTGCTACTCTAGAACCACAAGACCTATTGAAATAATAATGCAATTACTGACTTACCTTATTCATTTTTTAAGATCAATGTATTAATATCAAGAAATACACTGCAGTGTTAAAGTTAACTAAAACTGAAAAATATGACTCCTGCCACTGCCATCCCACGTGCCTGAAGATGTTGTTTTTTCCTTCCTGAATCATAATGTTTTCATGTCAGCATTATCTTAATATTTTGGTAGTAAAGAAAATTCCGGTCACACCGATCAGCACAGATTAATTTGATTTATTTGCATTAAATATACCAAACAAGTGCATAAAATATAACAACCATTTCTGTCTGACCATATACCTACCAGAGTTGCACTGAAATAAGTCTTTTTAAAAGTCATGTCTTTTAAAAAGCTAGTAATGGAATAATTCGAAGTGGGTAACGTTTATGATACACAGCAAAATTTCGCTGAATTCCTATTAGCAACTTGTTGACACAGTGACACAGGGCAACATTCGCATACTATGCATGAATATTGTATTGTTCAAAACTTGGAGCAGTATTCTTATTAAGGGTATACGATATATTGTTGGTCGAAGCAGCAACAAAATGAAGTTCACAGCATCTTGCGAATGGTAGTGAGCTTTAGCAAAAATTGCATTGCTCAATTCATAGCGAGCGTGTAGAAGAATTCAAATATCACAGATGTACTTTTGTAGGTCCTGTGGTTCTTGAGTTATGTTGTAAAGAGGGCTGAAACAACAACACTTTTGTAAAACGTATATAACCCATTAACAACAATAAATTAAGCAGGTTTTCAAAGTATATGATTTGTAGAATGAACTTTTACAAAACATCAAAGTGTTATTTTTCAATAATATATTGATTCAGATAATGAAAATCGACTTTTTTTTTGTCTGCTTCGACCAACAATACCTCGTATAACCTTAATCTGTAATTATATGATGAACTTCCTGACAAGGGATATTGTGTCTTTGTTTGCAGACATTGTAATAACACCTGTTACTGCCACAGCACTTGATTACACCGCACCAGCTGCCTCTGTCACTTACGCTGAAGGTGCTGTGGTGGAAGAACTATCCATAGCTCTTGCAACTGATCCCATACTGGAAGGTATAGAGTACTTTCAGATTACAATTAGTGTCATGGGAACCACTGCAACGACAGGAAGTGTGGATGTTGCGTTCATGACAGCAGATATATTTATACTCGATCTATCATGTAAGTAACATTTTAAACAAGTGTACTAATAATATTCGTAACACTCGATATTATTATAGATGTTTTTGCCACACAAAGACGCCGAATTCGGAAATCATGCTCAAAATAGGGGCATACGATCTTATATTATGAAACTGGTTAAATTTTTTCACAACTGATTTTTTTTGGCATATTTATAATATTTACACGCGTCCCAACTTGCACCTAAATGGAATCGGCCAAATTTGATGTCTTTGTAGGTCAACAGAGCAAAGTTCGACATAAAATCACAATTATGACTTTATGTCCTCCCATAGAACTGCATGTTAAATGGCCAAAATAACCAGTTGGATTTCTTTCACTTTGTCTGGTTACTTAAATGGACAGAAACCCTTTCCAGCAATTAATTAAAATTTGACCTTTCCTTTTTCTAGCCATTTTCTGGATTGAAGAAGCCCAATATCTCGCTTTTGAGGAAACAACTTTGACCGTGACATTCCACAGAGGTGGTTATATCAGTCGAGCTGACACCATCAGTAAGTTTAGCATTATCAAAATGGAGTTAATACCCGTCAATAAATTATGTACATGACAGTGTCTGTACCGTATAAAACAATCATGATAATTAGAATTACTGCCTACTACATCGTCATACAATCGAAAATCTTTTTGAGATTTTTGTACAACTGGGAACCTTTACATAATGCTACATAATGTTTATGTAAAAATTTGTTGCAGATGAGATTACATATGAAAAGGGTTGGCTACAAAACGATTCTCTTATAAATGCATCTACGCACAGCTTCCAACTCGATACACCCGATTACACAGATTTTTCCAAGCACAGCGAGTCTAGCCTCTACATAGGCTATATACTACACGGTTGAGTACATAGCATCATAAGAGCTGTGTGAGATGGTGTGAGATCTAGCTGGTGACTAGTGGAAAATACGGCATATGTGATTGGGTTTTGTCAAAACCCCGAATGTTCCCTTCATCCAATCAGAAAAGTTTTATATCAAACGATTTTATATCTGCAATTTAAATCAATTATTAAGTTGAATAAATTGTGTATTTCTTTGTACAGTGGTTACCTACAGTGATGCACGTGCAACTGATCCAGAAGACTACAGTCCAGTGGGCGATGGAATGATCACATTTACTGATGATGTAACTGCAGTGACTAAAACCATTGCAATTCATCCGGATAATGAGCTAGAATACAATGAAATGTTTACACTGTCAATAAGCGTCATAAGTGGGTCTGCTACAGAGATGACGGGTCAAATAGAATCACCAGCGACATCGGAGGTTATCATCAAAGATCGTAAGTTTTGCATATGTGACCCGGCAGCACAAATGAGCCGTAAATTCCCTAAATTGTATTCTGAGTTACGGTGTAAAATGTGTACGAAGGTCGTATTCATCGGTAACTAAGCTGGTCCGATGTCTCATTTTGATAGTCAAAAACTAATCAATAATCCTATTGTTGAAGTGGATAATAAGCTTCTACCTTAGATGGCTACAGAACTTTTAATAGCTCTGGTCTTTGTTTGCTTTTGCTAAATCCTGTTCAAGTGGTGGATTACCAGGCATTGTATTTTGTACAGGTATGCATAACCAACAATTAACAATGAGAGAACTTTCTTAAACCTCGTTGACTTGGGGATGATTTGAAATGACCGCCAATTATGACTGTTTGATATTTATTGCCAGCAATGTGGAAAAAGAGACACATGTAAAAACGTAAAAAGCTATAGTTTTGTTGAAGGAGCAAAGTTTAACAAACCATAACCCCGCTTCTGGATATCGTTTGAAGTCAAATGATATACCATTTTTAAGTTTATGATGTTTATTTTTTAAACACGAAATAAAACAAAATTGACCGGGGGAGGAATTTACGGCTCATTCGCCTTGAACGGTTGCATATTGGAATACTATAGTATCACAATACAAGAATACGTGAGTATCGCGGTTTGCACATATGGATTTGGCTTGAGCTGCTGTAAAAGATTATCATTGTCCGATTTTAGCCGTTTAATCGTATTTTGTCACTTTTTCGTTTCTGTGAATGGCTGTTGTTTTAAATCATCTTCTCAGTGATTAAGTCATTATCCAGAATGATTAAGCTTTATTCCAACTTTGGTATTGTATATCTGAATTCTTTATCCGTGTGTTTACGTCGTCTTGCATCGTCTCTGGAATCATACAATCAATAAAGTCAAATGTCCTACAGCAATATTTACTCCGTAAATCATGTTATAGTAGAGTTTTTACTTTCTCAGTAATCAGTATGATTCTATTGCATCATATTTTCAGCAACTTGGTATGTATTTGATTGCGCTGATTATACCGTTATTGAGTCATCTGGAACAGTTGATATTACCATACGAAGAGATGGGGATACACGCACCATGGGCCATGTCTGTGAGTATTAAACATTATGTAGCTCAATACAAAGTCACAAGTTACCATTTTTCTTTAAATCCATTCTGAGATCAACTTATAAGCACTCCATTATATGACATTATAAGCAAAGGCATGGACGTATGAAATAACCATATAAACAAGAAAATTGCTGCAAAGAGACCTTGCCCTTAGTAGATTTACGTCTATAATAATTTGCATCTACATCTTTCTTCTTTTCTTACCAGTGCTTTCAACTAGAGATATGTCAACACCAACCGATTTAACAGCAACTTCTTCTAGCAATGCTGATTTTGACGCAGTCGTTTCTACACAAGTCGACTTTGCACCTGGCGTCGATTTCCAAACCGTCACAATAACCATAGCTCATGATTTCCTGTTTGAAAAAGATGAACAATTTCAAGTGTATCTTCACAATCCAGACACCGCCGAAGCGCTCGGGGATCTTCATAAAGCGATTGTTACGATTTTTGATGACGATGATGTTTGTGAGTTTCATGCTTTTAAAACACTGATACCATGATAAAGCCGTGCTATAATGAAAGACAAAGATAAGAAGACTAGTTTGCGTCTGACGTCACTGTCAATCAAATTCTCTACGATCCTTGATTGGCTAATAGCGCGTATAAGGAAGGTCGATTCTAAAAGGAACAGCAGTGAATGGCGAAAAATACGTACTCTTACAAGGCAAAAAGCAACTTTTCTAGGCATTATGGACATGGTGCCTTCGCCAAAAACGTTTCCTACTATTACCTTTGATATGGTTTGTATGTTAAAAGGTGCAAAATTAACAATAAGGCGCCCGGTTTTACCGCCGCGTTCAGCAACTCATATCATCACGACACTTGTAAACAAACCGTGCTCGGAGTTTGATTGACAGATGGCGTCAGACGCAAACTAGTCTTTTTATCTTTGTCTACCATTATAGTTACAGGTACTCGTTACGTATGAAGTGATGACTTGCTTGACTAAATAACATTGCTACACTCACGGTTGTTTGATGTGGTCATTTATTAGTTTTTCAAAAAAACCATCACGTACAACCCAATTTTAGGCTTAAACACATTAAAGCGGTATCATGCTAATATATACAGATGCATTTGAGTCATTTTCAACTTTAATTTCCCCTTATTTACAACATTATTCATTTTCACAGCATTTTTAAAGCTTTTTTGGATATAAAATGTATCTATTTATGGTGGCGTTATTTGGGTGGCGCTATTTAGATACTGGGATTTACTCTTTCAGGCTTTTATTACAAATAATTCCTTTTATTTTTTTGATGAAATATGTTTATAAAATATCCTTGTTGCTTTTTTCACCTATTCCACCTGTTTTTATTGGCAGTATTGATTACCTACCCCTTGCAAATTAAGAAATATGATTTATGATAAATAGTGCCACCTATAGTTTGCATTTACCTAAGAATGAAGCCAATTCTATACATCAAACAACCGTGCACTAGGCCCGGAACACTAGGATAAAAACATGCAAATAATATCACAATAAATTCAGATAGTTAAGAGTCATCTATTCTTTTCGTAACTGATTCTGAGTAACACGGCATACGAAGACTTTTTATCTTATAACCCAGCTCAATATCATAATACAGTTACTCCATTTCACTTGTAGAATTGAAAACAAGAAAACAGCGTCATTCACTTACATCTGAGTAAGCACACGATGTATCGCCAAAAGCATTTTTTGATACAAAATGACTATTCTATATGAAAGGTATTTGTCATTTAAGATTTTTTTTCTTGTCATATTTCCTATTCACCAGCTGTTTTTGCATTCAAGAAAGCTGTCTATCGTGCGACAGATAGTGATAGATCTATTGAAGTACAAATTATACGATCAGGTCTGATAGGGGTCGCAGGATCTGTTGGTAAGTGTGTGCCCATTATGACGGGGTAGGTATGTGGGGTGCGTTGGGGTGTGTGTATGTAGGTTAGATATGAGAGTGTGTACTACGGGTGGATTGCTTGGGATGAGTAGGTGTGTGTGTTTATTATTGTGATAACGACTGCTTGCATGCATTATTATCGTGGTTTCCTAAAAGTGACGAACCCTGAGTACTGGACTATTAATAGCTTAATATAGCTGTCCCATTTATTTTACAAAACGATGAGGGCGACATTAACGTAATTAACTAGTGGAATTGCGATTTATCGTTGCATGCGCTCGGCGAAACGCGTAATGAACTTTAAAAGCTAAGTTAATCAGGATATCATTTGATGGCTGGTGATAAGTATGTGCGTATTGTGCAGATGGGTGCGTGGCTCGTGCAGAGTGTGTATGTTAGGGTGTTGTGGAAAGAGGTGGGATGCGGTGTGGATGTAGTGCTGTGTTGCGATAAGGACTGATTGCATCGGACACTTTAATATATGTATGATACGTTCACGTGAAAAGACTTCAAAAAATAATCATACTGCGTCATCTATATGAAGCTCTACGAGCATTATTCAATCGACGACGAGCCGGGATTGGTCCCTCAATATGAAAAAAATCTCAATTTACACGTTTATAAAATACACGTTTGTAAAATATAGTTGTTCTTTTTCTTTATTGAAATTGGAATCACAAGAATGGTTTCCTATCATATAAACAATTATAACTAACATGCTATCGAATATAAGTATTCATCTAAATTCATCAAATTAAACTCGTCATATCAGGCAAATTAAAAAAAAAATTTTTTTATGTTTCAGATATCAGCACTGAGGATCGATTTGACAACCGTTTTCTGACAGCAGAAGATGGTATACATTTTATCGGCATACAGGAAGACGAAAAAACAGTTGTATTTGACACGAATATTGTGGAACAAGGAGTGACCATAACCATTCCAGATGATGTTGATATTATTGACATGGAAACTAAATATTTTGAAGTTTGTTTGTCAAGCCCTGTGCAAGGAAACTTGGGGACACCGCAGTGTGCAATGATTTATATTGAGGATACCTGTGAAGGTGTGTACACGAAATGTTGTATTAAATCACAATGGGGGTGAGACATCAATTATTGAAGATAAAGTGAATCAATTTAATTTCAAAATGTTCAAGTTTCTTGTTTATTGGTTTTGTTTATGTTCCTTAACATTTGGCAATTTTAATGCCAGTCTAAAGTTTAGCCAATACCTCACATTTGTATGAATTATTTGTATGGAATTGAATGTTACAAATTGAAAATAAATAGTATATATTCATATGTTCATTTTAACACATTTTTTCTTGTTGATCATGTTGAAATGCTAATTTCGTTGTGAACTGGTGAACATGGCTGTGATGGTACTGAGTTTACCCCAGTCTTCTTGCCTTCATTGACCGCTGAAGCAAACTGATGCTTGTTTCTTTCGAATAATTAAATTAATTGTTTCTTCCGAATAATTAAAACTAATTGGATAAAGAGAGAAATCATGATAATCCGCAATCTTGAATTCTACAATAGTGACAATTCTGAAATCGTTAAATCTTCTTACATAGCCTTACATCATTCATGACTATAATTCCATATCCATAATAATACTGAAAATGGACGGATTCGTTAATTTTGTTACTGCAGCTTTGTTTAGTTTTGATAAACCTACATACTACATGGATGAAGACGGAATGTCACAGTTGGTATCGTTCGTGTTGGATGTCTGGAAGTACAAGGACTTGTAGGTAAGCTCTGAATGATTTAGCACTTTTCGTATGTAAGATATAACATTGGTAAACCTTTTTATCGGTATTTGCTTAACGTTTGACAAATCTGTATCATATTTAAACGTGTTTTTGGCGCCCTCTACGGAGGCGCCAAAATATAGGCATGACTTTGTGATTCTTTGTGAAAAGCTTCTAATTTCACTCTTGCTAGATTGACTTCGCAATTGTTTTGCTAAAATTATGCCCAGCTCAGAAATAAAACCACAATTTGCTTGGATTTTATTTTATTATTGTTTTCTGACATGCACAGGATAAAATGGTGAGCGTATATTCTTTGTTTAAAATACAAAATTAGGATTTATAAAAACACCAAATAAATCCTGACCTTTGTATGGGTTCAACCAGTTTACCGTGTGCCTTAGAAACCCGATAGACGGTGACATTTGACCATACACTAGGATCCACAACATGCTCATCTATCATGGGAACAGTTCTTAAGCCCTAATACATTTGTAGGCCTACTTTCATCCTTTGAAAATTTGGGTACACAAACTCATACTCTGCAACTTGAGGTCAAATTTTGCACTATGATTATGTAATTGAGGTTATTGGACTATGCCATTGGGATGAGACTATTGTGGTCCATAGTGATAAAATCAATTAACGAGGACTCTACTGATGGCTTTTGTTTGCTAATTACCATAGAATCTATATAGCGGTTATTGCCAAAGTTGCAATATGGTGGCACAATTGGGCGGAAAACTGTATGCAAACAACACGGCATATTAATTATACATGTTCTACATTGTTGTATTTTAAAACACTGAAGACCAAAATTGACGTTATTGCCATGATTGGATCATGGAGTTAGTAAGCCTACTACAACTCTGGCGGAAATTCGTTGCCACACCAGGGCCACACCAGCACGTTCTGGTGTTAAAAGCACGCAATCGAAGCTAAATATGGGATAGTTCCGTACTATTTTGTATAATAGTTGCAAATGCACATTCAGATTACACTTGCCCTTCCCCACCCCCCACCCCATTTTCCAATGTTGGGAGACTGTAATGTAGAAATGATGACGATTTTGTCCAAATCAACATTGCAATAGGGGAGCGGGGAAGGATGTTGGCCAATTAACGCTCAGGTGTGGCAACATTTTTCGCCAAGGTTGTAGCTATACTACCTCCATGATTGGATTAAGTAAATAACTAAATCCTGTTATCTACCCAGCAATGTTTGCTTATCATAATAATTGTAACAAACTGTAGACAGAAAAGGCAAACAGACAGAAATTTAGAGTTTTAAATTAGAGAGTTGACAGGAAGTTGTAAGAGTTAAATTGTTATGGATATGATTGGTGTAAGAACGAAAAAGTTGAATGTCAGATTAAAGTCATCCGAGGTGAATTAAGTAATGTCAATCACAAATTGTTACAGGTCATTTGAGGTGGACTAAGTTTATATTTGGATTGTCAGAACACCTTCCCCAATCAGACACATTTCTCTTGTTTGGCTTGACTTTGCAAAGAGCGTCTAATTTCGGTCTTGCTAGATTTACTTCGCAACTGTTTTGCTTAAAAGTATGCCCAGCTTAGAAATAAAACCACAATTTGCTTGGATTTTATTTTATTATTGTTTTCTGATATGTTCGGGATAAAATGTTGTGCGTATATTCTTTGTTTAAAATACAAAATTAATGGACTTCTTTCTATGCTAATATTACATTATTGTTTTAAAGAGAAAAAAAAAAAGTATCCAAACAGTTGGGCGCCCATTCCTTTTTTAAAGGAATTTTTATTTAAGTTTGGCGAAAGCAGCAATTATTGTTTGTATAGACGTATGAAAATATTATAACAAAGCTAGTCACTGGCCCAAGTTTGTATTTTGTTCTTTTCTGCTGATATTACAGAATTCACCACCTTCGATGTCACTGCGTCTGCAAATGCTGACTATAAACCAGTAACAAATCGTCTGGTCATTTTTGAACTGGAGGATACTAGTCAGACAGAAACTATTTTTGCAACTAACAGAGATCAAAATATAGAAGGAGAAGAACGGTTTGAGGTGTGCCTGTCGAATTCGAACCAAGCCAAAGCTGGAATTCTTGGCATGGTCCGCTGTGCAAGTATCATTATAATCGAAAATGATGGTAAGGAAAAGCATTGTCAAGACTTTTATTCTTTTAAGTTCGATATCCCTTCATACACTACTAGATAGTGAGAACCAATCAGATCAAACGTTAGTAAATTACTAGCCGTGCATACACTCCGCGAAGTACTCGCAGTGCTTTCGGACGCGTCCATTTTCTTGCGGTTGGATGCATTTATTTGCTTGAATTTTCTTCTTTAGTGTCAATTTTGTTATAAAAATAGCAAAAATCACAGGATTTTTTAGCCGCGTATGAAATAGGTTAATAAATGCGTATCACTTGTTGCTCGAGAATTGTACAAAATAATACACTTGTACTGAGTTGTTGCCCCTTCGGGGCTCGTGCATTATACGCATCAATATCTCAGTACGCGTGCATTATTTTGTACAATTTTTATACTCCCAACAAGTGATACGCATATCTTAACCTTCAATTGGTCAATCAGCCCAATGGCCAATTGACGAATTGTTTAGTGAGAATTAATCAATTCGATGTACGCCAAGTGGCTTTTACCACTACAGCTTAAGTCACGTTGTCACGGTGCAACATTAGTTAAGCTATAGTATCGAAATAGACAACAACTGTAGCTCAACAAACGTCTGAAATTTGTACAAAAGCTTATGAATAATTCTCTTTTAATCATTATTGTCCAGCTGAGATAGCATTTGGTGATAGCTCCTACTCCGTCAGAGAAAGCGATAGTGAATTAACGGTATCAGTCATCAGACGTGGCAACCTAAATGAAGTTGTCAGTTTTGGTAAGTTAAATTGAGATATGAACTAGATCAATAAACTCCTCAAAAAAGTTTGCAAAGCTTTTTCAAACATATCCCAGATTATTTGTGGCATATTTGCATGCATGTCAATGGACAGCTAATTTGTTCAGGGGGGGGGGGCACTCGACTATGGATGTGACGGGGATACAGCATTTCGAAACTACATGTAGGGGTCTTTCGGTGAGAGCTTAGACACCAAGAAAGGGGGTATTTCAGTGAAAAGGCCCCAAGGGCTCTTTCCCTGAGACTAGGGAAAATCTTACCAAAAAAGGGGGGTCATTCAGTGAGACTGGGAAAAATTTTGAGTCGAAATATAAAATTACATCTAAATTTGAAAATTTTTGAAAAATTTGAAGAAAAATAATGAAAAAACGGAGTCATTCAGTGAGAGATTATCAGAAATTTTCCCAAAATGTTTGAAAAATGGGGGTCTTTTGGTGACAAAAATGGGGTCCTTGCATGAGAGGGAGTTTAGTAAAACAAAAAAGTGGTCATTTGGTGAGAGGTAGTTTAAAAGTGGGTGTCAATATGGCCGCTAGACTACCCCGTAGTCCACTTGCCCAAATTTGTGCATACTCTGGATATTGTATTTAAGCTTAAAACTCTGATTGTATTAATGTGTGCACAATTGATAGATTTTCACATCTGATCTTTTCAGTCACCCTACTCCCTCTCTTTGTTAGCTTCCCAAGAATTTTCGGGGTTCGCTATCAATAAACTGGTAGATTCCAAAATCAGAATTATTCAGTATTAAAGTGAGCCATTATAATAATGCAAGATAATGTTGCATTCAATTACTTTTATTGTCACTAATCATCTGATATTTGTAACTCTTTATGACCATTTTACTATTGAATACTTTAATTTTAATAAACATCAGTATAATATAGAGTTCAACGAAATGGGTTCATAATGACTAATAATAACATATTTTTAATAAAATTCGACTATGGCATAGTCTATATGGCCGCACATCCCCGTCACCCATTTTAGTGAGTGCCCACAGGATTTATTCCCCTTTACAATGACACCACATCACCTTTTTACGGCTGAGTACATGTCTTGTGAAAGATTATTCCTAAGCAAGAAATGCTGTAAATGTGATACACATACACACCCACATACAAAATGTACATCCACCGTCAAATATGCTACCCACCCACCTCACACATATTAAAGATAATACCATCATGCATTGTTCTACTTTCATTTAGGAAAGATTGATATTCTATGATTAAAGTCATAATGTACGATCTTTTTTCAGAATTTACCTTTATTTTTTTCAAAACCGAATTTTTGGCATATTTGTAATACTTACACATGTTCTAACTTAAATCTATGAGCAAACTGTCAAATTCGTCCTATTTGTAGCAAAACGGGACGATTTTCTGTTGGTCCGACATAAAGTCATAATTTTTTTAGATTATGACTTTATGTCGGCCATGATCGCAAACCGTAGTCTCGTACAAAACTAGCTTGGTTACGCTCCCTCCACATGTGGAGGGAGCGTAACCAAACTGGCCGCGTAGGAGACTAACTCTGAGGCCGCACTCGCTGTCTATAAATCCAAATAGTGCGAGATGTTTCGAGTGACAGAGGTGAAGTTTATGCCCGTTTATGATGTTGTTTCTTTGCAAAATCCGAATGTTTTTCGCGTCCAAATGTATTGGGAACTTTCATAATGATTGCATATTATCATTTTAGAAGAAAAAAAGAAAAATCTAAAAATTTAAAAAGATCGTACATTAAGGCTTTAATGTATCCAACTATTGATCCAAACACAAGAAAGTTATTCCTACTTTCGAATTTTCAAATGGTTTCTACATCTTTCATCAGTGAGATTGAGACTATGATTTTGATCATCAGGTTCTTTTGGACCTTAGACTCGATCACAGTCTCGTAGGCTCGTTCAAACCACCTGTGGTCTCTGTCCAAGATCTTCCGGGGTAACTAGGAATAACTTTCTTGTATATGGATCAAAATTTTAGTTTAGTTTAATATCTTTATTGCACAAAATATCAAAATGCGGTGTGTGGTGCAAAAGGGCAACCCCGAACAGGCACGTAGGCCCACTGGATGGGGGCCCTTATACACACACCAAAATAAAAGAACTAAAATTACACAATACGTAATTATAAGCATATTTAAAAAACACATAAAATACATTAAAAATACAATATAATACTAAAATTGAGTTGCCAAATATAGCGTAAAGACATCGCATAATTCAATAAACATTAGTGAAATTGCACAAGGTAGGTAAACTGATAAGTTCACAATCTGCAAATGTTCCCCCGCACAAATCCAAGAACACCTCGGCACAAAGATCCCCTACACACCCCAATGACGCTCCGCACCACACCGTAGCACCATATCAAACTGAATGATCAACACTCACACTCCTCGTCTGATTCCTGCTGGAACTTGAGTCTATGGACCACCATACCGAAGCATTTCCGGACATGTACAGAAGAAACATTTGCAAATTGTGAATTATGAACAATCCCGATGAAATTATTTATGGATACTGACAGGTGATACTTCAATCATTCAATATACCAATGAACAGAATGAATATACCAATGAACAGATGAACTTTCATGAAAGCAAACGATATTCTGTTTATTATCCAGATCACAAGAATGTTCATTTTGCAATTTTCTTTACATACAGATGTGGTTTCATCCAATGGGAATGCCGATGACGTTTTAAACATTGGAGACTATTTCCGTGTTTCCAGAACTGTAATTTTTGGGGTAGGAGAAAAAGAATTCAGCTTCCTGATCTCTATTAGAGATGATACTGTCGTGGAGAGTATGGAAAGCTTCCATTTGAATTTGGTGAATTTCAATGGACCAATGCCCGTCATACCAGGGCAACCTAATATGGCGGAAATCTTCATTGAGGATACAGATGGTAAGATAATGTATAAAGGATTGGAGAAGGTCTTACATCCAATGGCTGTTCTGAGTTCAAATGTGTATCTTAATATTATCGCATTTTAATTCTAACAACAAATACCTTAATCCCAATTTTCTTAAATTTTTTTTTTCTGCAACTGTATTGCACCTTTTTTCAATACGGAGATATCACATATCAAGGAGCTACTTCCTACTTCAGTTAAGTCCCAATATGCTGCTCTCGATACATACACTTATATACTCTGGGTATCTTTCATATGAGTTAATGGTATATACTAGCTAAAAGTCATTTTGTGCATTGCCAGCCATAAAGATACTATACCATATGTGATTGGACACCACGAATCAGCCGTAAACTCGGCCCGGTCAATTTTGTTTTATTTCGTATGTCATAAGATTTAAAATGGTATATCATTTGACTTCAAACGATATCCAGAAGCGGGGTTATGGTTTGTTGAACTCTGTTCTTTCAACAAAATTGTACTTTTTTCGGTTCTACGTGTGTCTCTTTTTCCACATTTCTGGTAATAAATATCAAACAGTCATAATTGGCGGTCATTTCAAATCACCCCCAAGTCAACGAGGTTCAGGAATGTCCTCTCATTGTTGATTGTTGGGTATACATACCTAGGCAAAATACAATGTTATCCACCACTTGAACAGGATTTAGCCAAAGCAAACAAAGACAAGATCTATTTCTATAGAAATAGGTAGAAGCTTATTATCCTCTTCAGCAATAGGATTATTGATTGGTTTCAGTGTTTGATAAGATACTTGTCGCACCGAATTGAGATACCTATGAATACGACCTTCACGCACATTTTACACTGTAACTCAGAATACAATTTGCCGAGTTTACGGCTCATTCGTAGTGTCCAATCACATATGATAAACTTAATATACCAGCATCTGACATCATGACTTTGTAGGTTTTTTTAAACTTATTCAGCTAGTTCATAGTATTTATACATGTATGACAGAAATGATGTCAAGCTCAACTCAGTCTGGGTCAAATTTGACCAGATTTCAGGCCAAACCTAACTATAAAAACGTGGAATGAGGATGAGGATACTGATATTCACCAGCTGGGGTGGTAAAGCCCAAAACTATTCATTACCATGCATTTATCATTAATAATATTATTACTCTCATTATTCCCATATATTTGAGTTTGACATCTTTTTCATGTATGTTCTTTCAGTTAATTACAGATTTGAAAGAGCCTTTTATACCACATATGAAGGAGATACTGAAGCTGTTTTAACCATTGTAAGAGACGGGTTCCTTGGTCAATCATCAAAAATAGGTAAGGCGCAAAATGTGGGGTAGTTTAAAAACATTTTAATTAACTTGGCTCATGTATGGTGAGAGTCGGACAACCAGTGATAATCCGTTTGCGTATCCTTACACCATATTCTGCCCAGTTAGTTTCAAATGATTCCTTGTGTGAAATTTGTGTGCTAATTTGCTTGAATAATACGGTTAAAACAAAGGCGAGCACTTTTTTATTTTATTTTGACCCACTTGTCATCGACGTAGCGTAACCAGTACGGCGGAGCGTTGGAAGGGAATTAATCTTTTACACCTGTGTGTTCACTAACAAAAGTTCATCATGTTCTGCGATACTGGTGATCCCACTGCGCATCCATGGCGTTTTTGACGTTTCTAGAAAAATATTTATATTTTCCTTCACCGGACTTTAAGTTTTTTCAAACCAAAAGACAAATTAATATATTTGTATTTTTTGTGGGTAATTATTAATTTATATTTTGTGTAATTATTTTGTGTCACTAAGTAATAATTTCCGAAACGAGACACTTTTAACCCTAGAACTACGGAGCGGGGTTCAGGCATAAAAAAACCGCATGCGCTTACGCCCAAACGACCTAAGCTAATCGTAGATCCATCCTTTGCACTCATTTTAGTGATAACATTTTACCCCAACACCATACCCGGGGGTAGGACTGGCCATCAAAGATTACCATAGAGGGAATTTTTAGCCGAAAAGCAATTTTGCCTATACTTTTGTACATAGCCAGATTTCCCAAATTTGCAGGGCGCCCTCACATTATGACGTCATATCGACATTATGTGGGAATATTTAGTACTTATTTTGGTATCACTGGATAAAGACCCATATAGCTATAGGCCTACAGTAATACCAAATGTAACGGTATATGACGTTTGTAATTGAAAATTAGGGGGGGGGGGTAGTCCGTGTTACAAAATATGGCTCAGTTGTTCTAGGGTTAAAAATAGGAACAAATCAAAGAGATCAGACCCAAAGAGAGCCGACTCCGTCATAGTTGCGTGTCGGTCATGATAAACAAATTCATAACCTTCGCATATCACACCACAAGTGCGTACCAATGAATTGATTGCGTGTTGGATGAGATACAAGACTATTATTTATACATTTTATTTATTTTAAACTCACCATGTGGACATGAGTGCAGCCAATACAAAGCAATCTTTCAGAAATATTGCGTAGATATCAGTTAGACAATATTAACATGTCGGTATTCATGAATTTTCGCTAACAATTATTACTTCAAAACATTTAGAAGATTGGGGAACCCTGTGATTTAATATGGTTTAGTAACCTAATCTTAGAGCCTCGGACATTATTGATCAAAATCATTCAATTTAACAACTTTATACTCGTTTTTATTCGGCAAAGTACAACCAATTATTTTGACCAACAAACTGTTAGGTTCAACTGTCCGCCATTAATGAAAATGGCTGTCTGCAGGTAATACTACAATCTTGGAAAAAAGTACTTGGAACGCTTGGCACACTCTGTCGAAATTCCATGCAGAATTTCTTATGATCATGAAATTGACGTATACTGTGTTTGGAACAAACATGACATCTACAACAATGAGTTACCCTTCCCCTCTCCCCATCAATCAATGTTTGAACACATTTGAAAAACGCTGAAGACTTTGGCATTTCTCAACATTGCACGGAGGGATAGGTGACAGTTGTCCGTTCTTTACACGCAAGTATTCCAAGACTTATTTCCAAGATAATTGCAGGTACATGGCTGTTGCGCGTAAAAGCGAAGTTACGTAAAATCAAAGAGGGAAATAAATTATTAAATGTGATCAATTGTGTTACGGTACGAAATGCGCTATTAGGCGCGTGGTCTCAGATTTACACCTGTATTTTGAACACATCATACGTCAATATTAATGAATCTTTGTACGAATTTGCAGGAGTGTACACCGAGGACGTAACTGCTATCTCATCTGGCCCAGACCGAGACTACGTACCGTTACTGCAACAATTTAATGAAATGGTAACGTTTGATAGAGACCAGACATTGGCCGAGTTGGTGATCGACATTGAGAATGACATCGTCTTTGAATCTCCAGAAAGCTTCAGGGTTTTTCTAAGAAGTGACATTCAAAATGAGCTGTTGGTACCAATCACAGCTGAAGTGGTCATAATGAGTGATGGTGGTAAATATAAACGTTAAATGTATTCATATGTAGGTAGACAATTAGCAGCTCATATCATACAATTTTCATTAACATGTTGCAACATTTTTTGAAATGAAGAATTACATTTAACGTTACATTACCGGGATTCAGGAGGCCAGCAGCTTAAAATGACGGGAGACAATATGTGACCAGTTCCAACAAAACCGGGAACATGTCGCCAGACAGGTTTTTAGTTATAGGCCTTTAAAGATGACATTCCTATTTAAAAAAATCAAATTTTGGAATTCTTAATTTCATGGTATTTGACTGTGGGACAACAGTGGACTTTGAAATCCTTGAAATGAGGTTTATTTAAAATGAGGTTTATTTAATCAATAAATTACAGTTGAGCTATGCAAATCCCTATTCAATTCTGTGTAAGGCAAAACTAATTGGCCCATTACTCAGAATAGCTATAGACAAAAATATCAAGGTATCATTTACAAAATTATCCATATTTTGAAAAATATTGATGCTATTTTTATCATTTTGATGTCATTTAAAAGTTTATTGTCTAGTGCTTACAATTGTATTCAAATCATGAAATGTCAAAATGCGACTTGTTCCTGATTTTGTCAGAACGAGTCACATATATTGAAACAAATAATGCTAAAGCAATAATGTTCAACAGATGTAGAAATTTCTTCTGACTCCTTTTCTTCTGATACCTCAATTAACATCGCTTGACATGGGCCAATTTAGTTGTAATATATTTTGCATTTAGATATAATAATTTTTTCTTCAAATGCCTTTTCAGATAATTGCACACTTGTATGTCAAAATGGTGGTTTTTGTATCAGCAACACAGAATGTCGTTGTCCAGAGTCTTTCACGGGAGAATTTTGTGAAGATGGTGAGTGGTGATTGGTTTTATGTACCATTATAATTATACATATACACATATAATACACGTGGAAAGAAAAAACCTCTGATAATAGCTTAGACATGTTAGAAGAATGCATGAAATGTAAATTAAAACATAAAAACAAGTAAATATCAATAAAAACTGCCACTTGTTAATTTCCAGATGTGGACGAGTGCCTCCTATCACCACCAGTTTGTAAGGGTCCTGCACAATGTATAAATAAAAATGGGACGTACGAATGTGTCTGCAATGATCCTGTCAACTTTGAATTACAGGGAAATAGATGCGTGGGTACGTATAGCCTGGGCGTATTATCGTAACTTGTTTTAGCACTACTTACTTAGTCTCACTCAAGGCAGCTAAGCTAATGCCCTGGTGCCCAGTGTCATTACCGCTCAAGCATTGCTCAACAACATGATCAGAAGAATCGGGAAGCACCGTAAAAAACTTGGCGACTGGTGGCAAGAAAGTTTCGCACCACGTACGCCGAAGTTCACCTTTCAAAGGGCAAACTATTGTTACGAAAACAAAACGACTGGTAAAAAGTCGTCTGTGAAAAATCAAAATGGCGAAATGGCGACGACAACTGTCAGTGACTGTCGCCCTTGCGAGTGAAAATACAGCTTTTTTAGCCAGTGTAAACATGATTTCATCGGTTTTAATATTTTCTGAACATATTGGACTAAAAACTACAGTTATGTGTTTTTTCACAATGTAACAATAATTTGCATATAGCCGCTATTCCTCCAGCTAGCTCGTCCAAATTCCTATGTCTATGGTCTCACTGGTATAATCAATCAAAGTTACCAGCCCGACAGGTACTTTTACCAGCATCATGCAGGCTAAATTGCTACCGCCCAGCCGGACATGTAATTGCGCAATTTACCAGTATGATAGCAAAGTTACCACCCTGCTGTTTAAGTACATCTCTTTGCCACGCTACAGGGTGTAAGGAAAATATATATCCTGTGAATGAATCAATTGGCATCACCATGGACTGACTGAAGTTGACAGGACACCACACCACATTTTTGATAATGCTTGCTTCATGTTTGAAGAGGACATTACCTATACATTCAAAATGATGGCCTATAACGACGGGGTCTCGTCGTCAATAGCCGACCTGTTCATGGAGTCTTTTAAACAACCAGCTCTTCTCACTGCTCCTAATCCACATCGGATGTGGAAACGCTATGTTGATAACACATTCGGTGTTGTCGAACGCGATCACGTAGCGTCTTTTCTGATCCATCTTGACAATATAGTCATCACATTCACCAATAACCAGGTTGCTTTCCTCGACGTTATCGCTAAGTTATCGTTTTATACTACGATCTACAAGAAGAAAACTCGACCTGACCAGTATCTTAAAACTTTGACTCGCCATCCAAAATCAGCCAAACACTCAGTGCAGCGATCACTGTTCAAAAGAACTGACAATGTTCCGTCGGACATTGAGAATAAATAACAAAAGACTAGCATTCGACAAGTTTTGATTAGTACCCGTCTATGTTTATGGCTTTACATCCCAAACTTTCAGGACCGACACGACTGACGAGACAAGGTCTAATGCTAATGGCATCTTGCCGTAGATAGCTGGGACCTTTAAAGCTACGCAAAATTTCTTTAACAGAAACACCTTCGTATACAGTGACGAGCAATAATGTTCGTTCATGTTTTGCTTGTTGCCATGGCAACAGCCAATTCTTAGTTGTATGCATTTTTCTGTAAATTTCAGCGTAAAAAAGTGAAATTTAACCTATTTTTTGCTGGCTAATTGCAGTAATACTAAACACATTCGTGTTTTAAAAATGACGATCAAACAAGTGGAATTGTATGATTTTATCTGAGCCGTATACAGGTAAAGTGGGCTATCACACATGTTGGTCATTTTGAGATATTGACCTTTTAAGTCCAGAAAAAAAAGCAATTTGTACCAGAAGTCGAAAATTTAAGACGTCGAAGAAAGAGAAAGTAGAAACCATAACAAATTAGATATTATTTTAAAGCTTACATAATTGGGGAGCTTACTCGTACAATATCATTATCTCAGAAATTGTGATTTTGTGGGATAGCCCACTTTGACCCTATACGGCTCATTTGTTTGTTAGAGTCTCTGTGTATCTGTTTTTTCATTATATTTTAGCTATCACAACGCAAGCTGTAAGTGGTGTGTTTTACGCATATCAATACGATGGTGCTCCATTCAACTTTAACCCGGAACTCCTTGACTCCACCTCTGATGAGTATCAGAAGTGGACATCAATTATAGATCCAATTGTAGGTCATATTTTTACTTTGTACATTATAAGATAAAAGACCTAGCTTTATTGATCAAGACAAGCACAACAACAATAACAACAACAACAACAACAACAAAATAATAATACAGCAACAAAAAACCCGGGAAATTGAAACACTAAATCAAACACATGTAACACTGTGACCACCTCCTTACGGCATTCTTGGGACTCTCCATAATCTTGGGTAGTAGTAGTTATTCTAAAGCTATGGCTTTTGTAGTTGGACCTTTCTTGTCCGGTGTTTCATATTGAAGATTCAAAATACGACAACTATAGTTACAATTCAAGTAACTTGGTATCACGTCTTTATGAAGGCCAAACTGGGGTTGAGTCATCGGGACACGCTCTCAGAAACTCTCCTCCAATCAATAATAAATTGTGCATTGTATTTCTTTACACAGCTTGATTCAATTTTCAGTGGTTTACCAGGCTATCGTGGTACTGGAGTGACAGAATTCTCTGCATTTGGTCCAAATGTGGCTGTTTACTATGATGTCATACTCTTAGCGCGAGTATTCCTGGACTCCTCTCAAGTAACCAGCACCGATATTAGCAAGCTATTTAATCAAAACGTGGATGAAAATGGGTACATAGCAAAGTCTCCACTAAGATTACTTCCTATTGCTGGTGAGTTAAAGAACATATCCTGGAAATAATTTTTTTTTTTTTTTCTGTGGTTAAAGCCATATTATAACATTTTTTAAATTCTGGTTTTTACACGATTGTAATGTATTTTAGTCAATAAAGATACTCTGCAAAAATCAAGACTTTAGGTGCTGTAGTTTTGTCAAAATCCGCGATTTTGAATAAAACATGGAACCGGCGTTTTATTATTACGATGGAAATATTAGTCGAAGAAGTATGCAAAGTACGTACACTGCGTGCGGGATACACATACACACTCACCCCGAGGATCGTACCGTATTACAACCGCGGGAGTAACCTGCATGGGCGCTAGTAGTAAATTCCAATTTTCTATGCTTTACCTCACTTGTTCGGCTCAAAATTAAAGGGGACATATCTTACAGTAAAAGTTAACATTTTATGGAAAATAAATACTAATCTATTTTTACAGAAATCTTATAATATGGCTTAAAGCAAGGAATTTAATCGCTGTCGTAGTGCACATTATAATATGACCGTTGCTAGGTCAACTGGCTCACGCTTTATTTGTTACGAACTACTGATAGAAATGATCACAACACAAAGCCAATGGTGTCCCAGGCTTGAACCAGTAACCAATGGTTATTAACGTGCACTACGACAGTGAATACACCGCATATTGATAAATGAATGCAATACTTCACAAAGCTTGATGTTCATTCAATTCTCAAACTGTAGGCAGTTGTAGGCAACTAGATGATCTTTAAATGGAGTGTGAGTAAATTGTATCTTAGAATTTGCACTTGATCCTCCTTTTTTTTAAATCTATTATTTATTATTTATTTGTTACTTATTCTATTATTTTTCAGATAATTGCCCGGTCAATCAGTGCTCGAATGGTGGAATATGTATAGATAATGCTGACAACACATTTTCATGCATGTGAGTTTATTACACACGTTATTACAAATATTCTGAACTTAAATGGTAGACAAGACTTAAGTGTTGAAACACTTTATATATATATAAAAAAAAATTGCTACTACTGATGATATGAGTAATAAATTCCAAGATTATTCATGTTTACATTCCCAAATATAAATCCATTTGGGGGCTAAAAAAATGCTGGCTTTTGAATTCGATGACCTCTCCATAACCTTTGAACTCAACCATTATGAACAAACCATTACTCGAAATCTGGTGGGTTTTTTTTTTCGACCATAGTAACCAACGAGGTTCATATGAGCCGGTGACCTCTGATCTTTGACCCCAACAACCCCTTTTGACCCTAAGATCACCTGGATCACCTTTGTCTTCAACCACTATAAACATCGTAATACTTTTAAAGCAGTGGCTCTTCTGAACAATTTTACAGGGCAATTTGTACAATTGACCCCAAGATGAATGACCTGGTCCAAGCCAATGTAACTCAAGCTGACGATTCGTCAGATTAATTTCTGTGTTGTTTGCCTAAATTCCTGCTTCCCTTGTGTGACCTTTAACTTACATCATAAAGGTTCGACACATTTGGTGATTACTAGTATATCCTTTACGTAACCATTGACCCTTTTCTATGGATATTATTATTGGATTAATGCTTCCCATAGTGCAGTTATGTCCACGGCAAATTCACCGTGACCTTTCCAGCCATAAACCCGCTTAGTTATGATTAAACCGAGATATGCAGCAATAAACCATTATAGTAATCGACTGTCCAATGCAAATTTATTACCACGTGATAATATTAATCCAATGAGCGATCGGATTGTCCGCTACGGTCGACTAATCCAATCGATAATGACGCTATTGACATGTACGGGCGGAGCTCCACTGACCGAGTTTTGGGGTATTTTTCACTGGTTTGCTGTCATTTACTCATCAAGGCGGTCCCCGTTATTATAAGGACTATGCTAATGATTTAAAGATTGACATGTAGAGAATAAACCATACTTGATTGACAGAAAGTACTAAATTTGTACCTATTATGGTTTCGTGACACCCCTCTTCCAAATGCGACCAAAGCCAGGGTCCGGTGAAGCAAAATGTGCATTGGAATAACACGGGAGTTTGGATATAACGGTAGGATTCTTTCTCATACAAATGTATGGTCCCCCGTTATTAAAGCTTGTACCGGGTTGAAAATTCAGATATTGTAAAAAGAATAAGTAATTGAAACATAGAGAAAGTACTAAAATCATAGCTTTTATACTTTTTGATATATGACGCTAACTAGTTCATCTCCTATACACGAATCCGACCGCGCACTCTCGAAAGGGCGCCCTCTTACATCGCCGCCATTACGGGGGGCCATTTCGGGGGCCATTTGTGCAGCATAGCATAAGCAAACAACAACAATACCTTTGATATGCTTCACTAAGTTCACTTCACTGTCACCATCATCAAATTGCCATGGCTGCTTAGGCAGATGATGTTCGAGACTGGCCAAAACTAGAATTTCAAGGTAATTTGCTTGTCAAAAAAGTGTATTTATGCATCTTTTTCCGCCGTAGCGTAGGCCTAAATACGGTATTGTAAACATAAGCTTATTTCGTCCGTATGAAAAGTGTTAAAAAGCATCGGTCGCTCAGCTCTGGCTTAAAGAACCGGATACAGGTGTATTGAAAATAGTTTTAACTTTTAAGTAGTATAAAATATCGGAAAATTTTCATCTTTCATCTTTCTAAAATTAAGACATGTTTATAAGTTCTTGCTTACCATTTATAAACATGTATTGCAAATACTCTCTTCAAGCTAGGGGTAGGCCTAGGGCTTTGGGGAAATAACAAAAAATATTAGGGGCCTCCCCGTTTTTATGATGTGTTGCTAATGCAATTGCAATTTTACACTATAATAAATGGTAAAAAACATAATAGCAAATAATAAGGGCCTCCCTCACTGATTTTTGAAAAGTCCGGACCGGCCGGGGACTTCCCATGACTTTAATTGAAGAATTCCTTGACTTTCTCTGGTATATAATGCACCAACCATTTTCATAGAATTGTACTATTTGGGTACTTCAAAACCCTAAGCATGCTAAGGGGCACTCTACTTTCAAAATATGCTTTAATTCAACCACCTTCACATTGGCCCCCGGCAATGGCGGACGCAACAGCGCCACCCACGGTTGAGGAGTAGAAACAGTACAGATCCCGTCGGATTCGTCTGTATCTAAAACACAGCGCTACCAGTAGGGGTCAATTGCCTATTGTGAGTGCCCCTGTGCTGTGTGCATACATGTAGGCAACAATAACTGCATGCTGCTCTGGCCAAATTCGGTTAACATCTGGCACTAGCATTTCTGAGTATAGTCTGGGTTATATCTATGGCAATTTGACCCCGGATCCAAAATGGCCCTGACAATTTGTGTCTGGCTTTGGGGTCATTCACACCAAATATCATGAGCCTGTAAACATATATAACGATTTGACCCTGGATGACCCCAAATTATCGTCACAATTTTTGTCTCGATTATGGGGTTGTTTATACCAAATTTCATGAGTCTGTAACAATCTATGACGATATGACACAAGATGAACCCGAAATGACCGAAATTATTTGTTTCGCTTTGGAAGTCGTCATATCAAATTTCATGAACCTGCAACAATGAACTATCCCATTGACCACTAACAGTGTTCCATAACTTACACTGCATGGTGGGATAACACATTTTCACAAACCGAAACCAAAATTAAAACTGTATGTTACTTGTATGGCTGTTGATATGTTTATTGCTCACTTGTACACTCAGTCATTTAATGAGGCAATACAAACGATCGAATTTGATGTTGAAATGAGCAAAATTTAGAGTTACACCTTTTCAATGTAAAATTAATTTTCTCGGCCAAATGGAAAGCAATAATTTTCATTCTCTCAGTAAATAGCTTCTGCCGGGTACTTACCCTTTACCCTAAACTTCAGGGTTTATGTTTTCAGAAAATCACCCATCACCACCCTATGCGACCGCCCTCAGATCCCCACTTTCAATTGTCGCACAATATCTCAACCTCGGCACCGGGTCCGACCCCCCCTATGGGCGGCCATGAGGGCCAAAAGGGTCTCAAAACCACACAAGGGTCTCAAAAGTACAATAAGGTCTCAAAAACACACAAAGGTCTCAGAAATAAATACACAACAAGGTCTCAAAAGTATAATAAGGTCTCAAAAACACAGAAAGCTCTCAGAAACAAACACACAGTAATGTCTCAATAGCACAATACGGTCTCAAAAACAGAGAAAGGTCTTAGAAACAAACACACAACAATGTCTCAATAGTATATAAAGGTCTCAAAAACAGGGAAAGGTCTCAAATACAGAGAAAGGTCTCAAAAACAGAGAAAGGTCTCAAATACAGAGAAAGGTCTCAAAAACAGAGAAAGGTCTCAAAAACAGAGAAAGCTCTCAAAAACAGAGAAAGGTCTCAAAAACAGAGAAAGGTCTCAAAAACAGAGAAAGGTCTCAAAAACAGAGAAAGGTCTCAAACACAGAGAAAGGTCTCAAAAACAGAGAAAGGTCTCAAAAAACAGGTAAAGGTCTCAAAAACAGAGAAAGGTCTCAAAAACAGAGAAAGGTCTCAAATACAGAGAAAGGTCTCAAAACAGAGAAAGGTCTCAAAAACAGAGGAAGGTCTCAAATACAGAGAAAGGTCTCAAATACAGAGAAAGGTCTCAAAACAGAGAAAGGTCTCAAAAACAGAGAAAGGTCTCAAACACAGAGAAAGGTCTCAGAAACACGTTATGGTCTCAAAAACACGTTATGGTCTCAAAAACATGTTATGGTCTCAAAAACACGTTATGGTCTCAAAAACACGTTATGGTCTCAAAAACACATTATGGTCTCAAAAACATGTTATGGTCTCAAAAACACGTTATGGTCTCAAAAACATGTTATGGTCTCAAAAACACGTTATGGTCTCAAAAACACGTTATGGTCTCAAAAACACGTTATGGTCTCAAAAACACGTTATGGTCTCAAAAACACGTTAATGTCTCAAAAACACGTTATGGTCTCAAAAACACGTTATGGTCTCAAAAACATGTTATGGTCTCAAAAACACGTTATGGTCTCAAAAACACGTTATGGTCTCAAAAACACGTTATGGTCTCAAAAACACGTCAAGGTCTCAAACCAGGTATTACAACCGACCGTTATATGTGCAGCACCGCATGCAGTATTGCACACATCCGCTTGCAGTTCCGCATGAGAAACTGCACATTCCGTCACGCACATCCGCATGCGGAACTACACATCCCAAATTGCATTTCCACATGCGGTGATGCACATCGGATCCCCCTTTCAAAGAAACGAATGCCCCTAAAGTAGGCACTCGGATTGTAAAATAGGCCTATGGATGGGTCATTGTTTTCAAAATTTTCTTAATTCCTTTTGGAAAATAGATCAACTTTGCATTACTGTAGCCAAAATGTTTGAAATTTCTCAAAAATGCTTGGTTGTAAGTTGTAAAAACTAAGACAATTAATTTGTGTTAGATTTGGCCAAAACTTTTGGTATATCAATGGGTCCAAATTTCTTACAAAATTACGAGTTGGACTTAAAAGTTCAAATTCTAACATTTAACTGTGTAGTACCGAAGACAAAGCCCAAATGTCACGCCCTTGGCGCCACCACTGCATGATGTGTCCGTTCCTGAGGGGTGGTGCAATAATTATGTACCCCGGATGGTGAATTCTCAAAATGGTCTGCCAAAATGGCTTGCCCCCCCCCCCCACCTTTGGCCTTACCAAAAATCTTTGCCCCCCCTTTTTTGACGTACCAAAAAGATTTTTGGGAACCTGAATGTAAAACCTTGTCTTATCATATAGTGCGATCGCAGAGCGAGCAAGAAATTTTGCATATTTGAACGTGTTCCTAACGTTTTCCTACACCTTTTTAGGGTGTAATATAGAAATGGTGCCCAAAATATCTGTGCCAAAAATTGCATGCCCCCACCCCACCGACCTGCCGAAAATTGCTTGACCCGCCCTTTCGACCTGCCAAAAAATGCTTCCCCCTTTGGCCTGCCAAAAATCTTTGCCCCCCTATAATTCACCACCCCGCCGGGGTACACATAATTATTGCACCACCCCTGATAAGTTCAGGCGTCTGGAGGTGTAATGAATTGAATAGAAATGTAGTATGAAATGGGTCTATTGAGAAGATGTACATCAGTGCATTTATCAATTTTGTCCAGGTATTTGGAACATGGGATCACTCAGGGTCCACCCCATATCCATGTTGGTATATCACTGTGGAGGATGAATCTTATTCAAAAATTGAGTTTTATTGGAATTCGATCAGCAGGCATTGCATTCACGGATTTGGACATTTCAAAACAACTTGCACCTCCCTCATCAAAACAAAACTTTTGGCAAAATTGCAGTTTTACACCAATGCCTTTTTATACCACAGAAAAAAAAATCTCCTTTGTGCAAGGGGTGAATGTGAAAGATAAAAAGCATCACAAAGAGAATATTTTGAGGCAATTTATTAATTCAATTGTTTTCAGCTCAAAAACATTAACATATTGTGCTTAAAATTGTTTTCCTGATAAATTTTGGCGTTTTTTTTTTCTTTCTTGTTTCACCCATTGCCATTAAGGTATTACACCTGCCCAATTTTGTGCCTATTTTTGCATTTTTTCTCAAAATTATAGCGCATTGGGGACAAGTAAGATATTTATATTATAGGGCAAGGACTACAACTACTGCACTGGAAATTTTATTTCAGCACAGACAACAGTTCTGGAGTTACAGTCAAAAATGAGGAAAACCAATATTTGATCAATAAATCAATAACTACTTGCTTTGAGTTGCTGAATTTTCAGTACAGTAGTTGTAGTTCTTGCCCCTATACTATACATATCTTACTTGTCACCAATGTGCTATAATTTTTGAGAAAAATGTAACAATAGGCCAAAATTGGCCAGGGGTGTAGTACCCCCTTAAATAAGCTCAACAATTAACTTGTCTAATATTGATCAGCCCTTACACAAGTCACCATGAAAACAAACACATAAATACATGTTAAATTGTATTCTTATTTATTGTCATTTTATTTTTCTAAACACACACAAAGTATTCCAACATGTGGTCAGTATACATGTATTATGCAAACAAAAATACACAAAGTTGTAAAACCTAAAACAAGTGTTACATTTTATAATATTAATACAATTGTTATTTAAAATTATCAAATTTTACTGGCAGTGTCTGTATTATTTTGAATATGCATACTTAACATTAGATCCACTGTCAACATGCCCTCTTTTAAGAGCCAGCTCTCTGAGTGGTACAAGAACAAACTAGAGGAGAGTTTTGATCCTTACAACACATGCTCTTGGGTTACATGTTGCCAGTGTTCTGGTTGTAGGCTTGTGTAGGGTTTTTTTTTTAAATTTTTTTTTTTGTTGTGGGTGTCCTCAATGTTTTGATCCATGGTGGGACTGTCCTAGAGGTGCTGTTAGTCCTTGCCTTTCACTGGTGTAAAATGTTATCTATACTTCCTTTTTTTTGTATGTACTTTTGAATATTCATGTGCAATATATTTTGATGTTATATTATAATTATTGTATATACATGTACCAGTGATAAAGTGTAATAAATAAATAAATAAACAAATAAATAAAAGATGGGTTGTTTGTCTGTCAATTTTTAATTGATTTAAGGAATATCAATAGCGAATTACAAGAATCATAACAAAGCAGCCAGCATTGTGGAAATGGCAAAATTCAAAGACTTTCAAATGTACATTTCACATTCTTACAATTCAGCAGAAGTAGTAGAATAACATATTCATAACAATTTTAGGAAATGTAAATTCCAAACAAAATATATAATCTTTAAGCCCTAATATTTCACAGGGTCAATGAGAAAAAATATGGACTTTCCACTGATACCAAAATCACCATTTTGATGGAGAAAAGTGGAGCTGGAGATGAGATGGTTGATAATACCATCCTCCTTTAATTCCCAGGGCTAGAAGAAGAAATGAGGAGTTTTAAAACAATTGAAACCATTTAAATTTTTTTTGACCACTATACAAAGGTGATAAGCAGGGCCTACTTTTACCCCTTCCTATTATTTAGTTAAAACCCTATATTTATATTGAAAAGTGTGTTCTTAATTTCTAATTAATATAAATTTTGATTTCATATATTCACAATCTACAATTCTGAACACATTTTCAGGAAATTGTTCAACACTGTGCTGATTTACCAATATTTAACACTGTCCAGTCCACAGGTACATCATACATGACCAACCAACAGCACTTCCATCTTTGCTAGAGCTATAATAAAGTTATAATTAGAGTATGTAATATGTGCATACTTCTAGGTTAATAAATGCATATCACAGGCATGAGACTGCACTTTCCTAAAAAAAACTGAAAATGCGCGTGAAATTGGGCAAAAAGTACCAAAAACAGGCTGAAATTAAATAAAGTTGCGAAATTTTGACTATAAAAAAAACTGAATTCAGTTTTTAAACTGAAAATTCTCATGCCTGATATCACCAAGTCTTGTTGGGAGTGAAATATTGTACAAAACAATGCACACATACTAAGGTGTTGATGCGTCTAAATGCACAAGCCCATGGGGGAACTGCATTAGCTCAGTACAAGTGCATTATTTTGTACAATTTCTCAAGCAACAAGTGATACACATTTATTAACCTATTTCATACAAAAGAAAAAAATCCAATGATTTCCGCGATGTTATAAGGCCCGCCGATTACGAGCTGATCAAACTGCATCACAAAAGCATTTCAACAGAAGATATTTTATTGTTATGTTAACTCACTTTTCACATTCAAACAACACGAGTGATCCTTGACCTCTGGGTCCTATTTTATGAAACTTTGGAAATTCTTAGTTCTTTGGTGACTGACTTCATATTTTGTCTTAACTTCTTGTCCACCATGCACATTATTTTCTAAACTTAAGGTGTGTGGTACGATCGATAATGGGACCCTGTCCCCACACTGACCTCAAAGATGTCAAAAAGTTTTGATACTTTTATAGATAGCCCCTACTTGTCTCTTGCTCCTCCTAGTCCTATAAAGATTTTACACCCAAAATCCTTGTACTTTTAAAAAGTGTGAGAAAAGCTGTCAAGATATATGCATTTTCTTTAATGGTTTTCTCACAATTTTTTCAAATTAATGTACAATGACTTTTGAGCATAAAAATTAGGAGCTCGAGAAAAATAGGGGCTCTATGATTAGTGCCAAAAGATGTGTGTCTCTTGTGTGAATAGACCTGGAAGTGTATCAGAATTCAGAATGGGGAAGGGCACTTTTTACAGGTGAAATGATCTGGAATCACAGACATCTGCTTGTGAATTGAAATGCTGAATTGAAATCAAAGCTGAATTTCATTTCGATTCCACTTCATTCTTCATCACTCAACATGATTTCAATTCCAATCCAATTTAATTTTTTCGTTGCGAACAATGATTTTAATTACAATCAAATTCAATTCATGCCCAAGCCCACTCATTTTGATTCGAATTCAATTCCAATGCATTGAAATGAAAATCGCCAAAATTCATTTCAATTCGATTTCAATGTAATTGAATTAACATTAGGACTCACTTCCACAACTTCCACTGTTGTAAAATCCAGGGGGGGGGGGGGGGTCTTCCTGCATACATTTTCAGTGAGTTTGGTATATCGGCGGATGGTTTTCAATGGAGACAAATGTGCCCAATCGAGGTATATTTGAGTGATTTTTGTGAAAAATTGGGTTGCAAAACAAAAATTAGGTATAGAGAAAGTCAGCATTCATAAGTCTGTATGGCAGTGGCACATCCCTGTACAAAATATTTTGGAAGAATCCCCACCAGGGTAAAGATATGAAATGAACATCAGGTTATGTCTACTAGTGATCCAAGCCTAAATGATAGGTAGGCCTACATGTAGACCCTATCTGTCATGGTGTTGACAAGTTGTCTTTTTATGTCAATTGTTTTTTTCACATCATCATCACTATCACTATCTCGATCTATATCTTGCTTTAGCTTGTTGCTACAGGTGGTTCCTTCCAGTTCCAGTTCAAATTTCATCTGTAAAATAAACCAAAAGTAACAATTAAAAATATTTAAATTTAATACATTTTTCTTATCAAGATTAAGGGAAGGGGTTATGAACGTTTGGACAGTATTTATTGTGGGACATTAGAGCACATCAGACATATCGAATTGCATTCTGAATACTGAAGAATGTCCTTCTGATATCAAATAATTTTGATTTTTTGAAATTCGCAATGTAATACACATTTTATGGCAAATCATTAAAAATTGATATTTTTGATATTTAACAGTACTTGAAGTAAATTTTATAAATCTGATGATTTATACTTAAAGTTTATGTAGGTGGGATGAAAAGCCGACGATCAATTGAAAATTTTGACCTTTAGTATTGAAGATATGGATTTTTTCCCCAAAACACCAACAAAAATAGGTCTTTTTGGGAAAAAAATCCATATCTTCAATATAAAAGTAAAAGGTCAAAATTTTCAATTGATCGTCGGCTTTTTCCTCCCAGCTACATACACTTTAAGAATATATCATTAGATTTATACGCCTGAGGTGCTCTCATGTCCCACAAAAAATACTGTCGAAACGCCATAAACGCTCATTCTAGATCCCTTAAATTGAAGAAAGTGGCATGGAAAGAAAAAAAATATCTTGGGGCCCAATTTAGTAGCTTGGGCCCGTTGGGTCCTGAGATAATAAGTTACTATCTCGGGGTCCCAAGTTACTAGGAATAAATACCAGACTCATCTCAAGTGGAGAGGTCACTGATGGTTTAGGAATAGGCCTACTGCGAACATTCCTAAACCATGTATGGTAACTTGGGAATGATTTGAAGTGACCTACACTTGAGATAAGTCTGGTATTTATTCCTTGCTACTGTGTAAAGGAAGACACATATAGCAAGTGCCTCATTTTGATATGGATGTACACATATCAGGGCCCTTTGTTTCTATCTCCAGGCCCCAAAATTACTAAGTCAGGGCCCCGTGGTGTTACTATGTCAGGACCTGAAGCTACTATTAAAGTCAGGGCCCTGAGTCTCCTGAGATTATTTTTTTTCTTTCCAACATTCTGGGGCTCCGTATTGAACCTGAGATATTGCAGTGGTAAAAAGAATAATTACATGAAATTTGAATACTCTCATTTGATTTTGATTTATGCAAACCACTACATGTTGAAATTGACACATTTTATGCATATAATTATACAGAGAGTAAGTACAAATCAGCTGCTAGTAGGTACTTGCTGCAAGTGCAAGTTGTAAAACCTAGACTGGGATCCATGACTAAGTATTCTGGGCCTTCAATCATTCTGGACCATTTTGAGGTACCCGGCACACATTCATTTGCATTGGACCTTATTGCCTTTAGAATCCTTTTTAAATTAACCAATAAAAAGTTACTAAACTCATTTACGGCAGGCATTTTCGGGTAATTTTGTACCCGGGTACCTGATGTTTTGTGCGGGTAATCACATGATTTCGCATCAGGTACGGTACCATACCCGAAATTGCAACAATTTTTTTTAAAAACTTTTTTCTCAGTTTTGGAGTGTCCCTGGCTTTAATGATTTCAAAATGCATTGAATTTGTATCAATTTTGCAATCATTGGTAGAGTATGACATATGAACACAAATTATCACTTTGCATATTAAAATAAAAATTGGTCAACCATGAATGATCCTATCATTGAGCTCTAGGTCCATGGACACTCCAAATCAAAACAAAAACAAAAAAACGGTAACCCGATGCTGGCTCTCTTTCCCGGGTAGCGAAATCTCGGTCGGGTACCCAAAAAGTTAAACCCAACCGAAAATGCCTGCCTTAAACTCATTGTACATTGTACATACCAGATTTTTGATGGTTCACGGTTGAGTTCGCTATACACCATGATTTGAAGTCACAATGAACATCTGAAAGTAGTTTGTAACCGTACAGTTCACTTCAAGTTGACATCACTGATATAACCTAGTTGTGAAAATTCAAAAAATAAGGTCTTAAAATGGAGCTTTTACAAGAGTCAAGAACAGCAAGAAAATAACAAGCAAACTGCATTCGCACCGAATCCTGTCCGGTTGACTCCTTTTAAATAAAAGGGGTGTTGGACATTATCCAGAAGAAGAAGTTTTCCTCCAGGTTTCTGAAATTGGGCTTCTCCATGGTGCACTTACATATATGTAAGCTAGCACCAAAGTTACATGTGAGGCCTGTAGTCTGATCAGTACCAAATTCAAAATGCATTCAAGTCATTGTTTGGCTATTTATTTGCATGCAAAAGTAGACTGCGCACCCTTTGGACCCTAAGTGCCGCAAATTACTTGATCAAATATTCATAGGAGGGGCAAAAACTTCTGTTTAATTTACAGTGTGCTATATTTATGCGAAGTAAAATATTATGACCCCCCCCAATCTGGCCATCAAAGGGTACAATTACCGAATAGGGTGCAACTTGGCAGACTTGAGTGCAGTCCTCGTTTACACGGAGTTTAGGGTTAGGGTTTAGGGTTGGGGTAGGGCAGTCTTGTAATAAGACTAGTAGAGTTGCACCCTATTCGGCACTCGCTCCCATCAAAGTCGAAAGTGCTTATATTATAATATTCTTGTGGCCCCTCTTAAAAATTCCTTCACAACATTTTGACCCCCCCTCTTCCAAAGAAAATGACAGCCCCTAAATTTTGGAGAAATGGAATAGAACATATTAAGGTTACACGAAGAAACGTGATAAAAAAAGCGATAAAAGACGTATAAAGTTGTTCTCTAAAACCGCGTTTTCTCAGCAATCAAATATCGCAGTGAGTCAAATGTTGGTGCATGGATGTATCTTTACATTATTTTTGTGTGTTTATAAAAAATTTAGAATCCGTTTGAAAATCCTTCGTTTAAATCATTTTTACGCACCATGTTCACAAGATCAAAAACACGCTCCATGCAGTTTTTTTCAAATGTTCGCTCCGTATAAAACCACGCCGAGTGATTGTATTCTCCTTTTTTGTATTGTACTACAAATCGATTAAAGAAATAATGTTGCCATGGGGAAGAACCAAATACAGTACCGATTAAATTTAAAAAGCCCGTTTTTGGGGAACATTTTCGAGAATCTTGTCTGAGAAAAACTGTTTTGTGAAATTATCGATATCTTGATAACGGGCGTTAATTTAGACATCTGAATACCTACATTATTTCTCAACATTCTGCCAATTGCTATCCCATTTGATTTTCACTCCAAATTGAAGCTAGTATTGCAAAAAACGAGGTTTTTCCTCCATCACTTCGTTCAAAATTTCAGCGCCGACATGCGTGTTTATTCTAAGAGCCATTGTGCGGACGCGATTGTAATCATTAAGTAATTGCATCAATAGTTACATATCCGCTTCGAGAACACGAAATTTCATAAGCTGATGTATGGTCGAGTGGATAGGGCGTTGGACTGGGAATCTGTTATGAACAATTTTTGTGGGTTCGAGTCCCCGTGTGGCTGAATTTTCTTTCCTTTTTTTTCTATTGTCTCATTTTTACTTTCTTTCTTTCCTCTTTTCTTTCTCTTTTCTTTTTTCATTTTTTTTTATTTCTTTCTCTCTTTCTTCCTTTCTTTGTCGTTCTTTTTCTTTCTCTCTCTCTCTCTTTCTTTCTCTTTTCACTATTTCTTTATTCTTTCTTGCTCCTTTCTTTTTAGTTTTATTTGATTGATTCGCTGACTGCAGTGAATCGTGATTGATTGTTTTTCACTTTATATAATTCAGAAATTTGTAGGCCTGCTAAGTCTGTCTTTTTGAATATTCTTCCCAAACTCGATTTGCAAATAATTGCTTTTTGATACTGTTGTTGATGTTATATTTAAAATTTATAAA
Source organism: Amphiura filiformis (assembly GCF_039555335.1). Classification (NCBI taxonomy): domain Eukaryota; kingdom Metazoa; phylum Echinodermata; class Ophiuroidea; order Amphilepidida; family Amphiuridae; genus Amphiura; species Amphiura filiformis. The sequence continues at coordinate 32,438,733 of NC_092628.1, forward strand.
ATCCTTATGAAAATTGCCGAAAACGGCTTGTTCCCCTCCCTCGGCATCCGACCCGGCATGCCGCCCCTCCTGACACCCCCCCCCGCCCCGACTCACGAGCTCCGGGCACGAGCTAAGCCAAGTTTCATGTCTTGACCGTGGATCAATATTCTATTGTAAAGTAGGCCTCACGTCCCAGTACGCTTGTTCATTTTCTGCATGGCTGTTTCTGTTATGAACTTACGCCCTCTGAAATCAAGCGCATGAAAAACTCTCGGCTAACCTTAAGCTTATTAATAGTGTACTTACGTTCACATGTATTTTGAATCGTGTTCCAGATTCATGCACTAGCCATATGCTACTATTACTAACTAGTGCACTTGCTGTGCATCACAACGACAATCGAGTGAATCTAATCTAACAATGTCCACTACTTTGGCGGGTAGTTTTCCCCAGGGTTTTCCCGAATCACAATGGCTCTCTATAGGTTTCTGTCCTGCATCCAATCCTGTGTCTATACCTCTGGTTAAATGGCACTGAACCTCTCAATTTGAGAAAACCCTTCACAAAATTAACCAACTGTCGAGGCCGAACTGTCATGATTCGTCTTGCTTATTCACAGCCCGTGGTAATACAGGAACAATTATTTGTGACCTTGATGTGTCGTTAAGTCATATCATGCGATGACACTGTCGCAATGTACACCAGCACCAACCCTCTTAATGAATGGAACTACATGTCTTTGGCCAGTTTCTCTTGAACATCCATGTTTTTTTCTGTGAAAATAGAGCAAATAAACGAAAATTAAAATTAAAAGATTAACTTGATACTTAAGCTGAAATTACAGCTAGGTTTAGGTGACAAAAAAAACCCTGTTCTACAGGCCCATCTGACCTAGATTTTGTGTCTTGGGTGTTTTTTTTAGAAAAAAACTATGAATGGAGCAAGTTAAAAAAAATGGCAAAAATTTTATCTATCTTAGTAATTTTACAGGTATTTTAAGGTCATTTGCACAAGAAAAATGCTCAACTGACCACACCTACACAGGTTTATTTCCATCGTATTTGAGTGTACAAATTGAAGAATCGTGGAGGAAAAGTGAACAAAATGACAGACCGTACTGGCAAAAGCAGCCTGCCTATTCCCAATTTCAACAACACAATATTGATGTCCATCATTTCTATTAAAAAGCAATGAGCATCATCTGTGTTTTTGTGTGCACCAACTCTTTGTGTTTTTTGAGTGAGTTTCGAGTACTTTCTAACCACCTTTCCCTGGAATGTGGGAAAATGACAGCACTTGTAATTTTTGGTTAAATGTTAAAGTCAATTTAGTTAATTAAGTGCAATTTTAGCAACAGTTTTGATGCGATCACCCCGTCGTGTCGGCTATGTTTATTTCGAACTTCCCTTGCTATTACGGTGTCATGCTTCATCAATTTCTGCTAGATTTTGATAGCTCAGGTCTCTAGCCTCAAAAGCTATTGGTGAGCAAATTCGAAGCTAGACTACCAGAGTACCAGGGTGCATTCTTAGTACCATTGCCAATCCCTGGGTTGTACAAAATGTATAGGGTTGGAAATGTTCCAACATGCTACACATTCCACCCCTAGAGCACACCAACAGTTTAATTCCTATGTAAACCCAGCTTACAGCCCCACATTTTCTGGGATGATGGGGGTAAGTAGGCCTACTTGAAATGAATTGCATAATTATCATGATTACGCATGTCGCACACATAACACATTTGATCGAGAAGTCGATCCTTAATCCATTCCAGGCCACTGATATTATACATGTAGAAACCGACGATTGATTATTATGGACTGAGCTTTGGAGTTACATCATACATGTATCTCAAATCATGTCAGAATCAGTCAAGCATAACACCACGTTTAAAGCAATGGAAATTTGGAAGTATTAAACAACAACGCAGATCACGATGGGTATACAGCACCCCGAAAAAGTTGCTCAAATGACACATATCATCAGCGAATTGTTAGCATGGTTAATCTCATAAAATAAAAATGAGCAAACTCTGAAGATACAGATAAGTCATCAAAATAAATTTCGTACCCTGGTAATATATATAAACTTTTAAAATAAAGAATTTTTTAAGGGGGTACTACACCCCTGGCCAATTTTGAGCCTATTTTTGCATTTTTCTCAAAAATTATAGCGCATTGGTGACAAGTAAGATATGTATATTATAGGGGCAAGGACTACAATGTACAACTACTGCACTAAAAATTCAGCAACTCAAGGCTAGTAGTTACTGATTTATTGATCAAATATTGGTTTTCCCTCATTTTTGACTGTAACTCCACAACTGTTGCCTGTGCTGAAATAAAATTTCCAGTGCAGTAGTTGTAGTCCTGCCCCTATAATATATCTTACTTGTCACCAATGCGCTATAATTTTTGAGAAAAATGCAAAAATAGGCACAAAATTAGGCAGGGGTGTAGTACCAGGGCTGTCAACTTTTTGGAATTGCTTGGCCTGAGACAGAGACGTACTGGGATTTGCCGACTGGGTCAGTCCATGTCAAATCAACCAATTTTCTGAAAAGTTCCCAGGTGACCCTCTCAGATTTTGATGAAATTCCATCAGAATATTCTTTTGTGGCCACAATGAACCCATACAAAAATTTGGCTTCATAGGCCATGTCGTTTTTGAGAAATGGCCCTTTGAAGTTTGACCCGGACCCCCTTTTTGGCACTCATGAGTGTCATTGGTGATTTTACCAACTTTGGTGGCTCATAACTTCTTGTTCTGAACAGATATAAAGCTGCAATCTTGGATTCTAGCTAACCTTATGTCATATTTTCAGAATCTGGCTCTAAATTTCAGATATCTGCTTTCCTTTTTAAGTTATGAGCACCCAAAGTTGGTCATTTATTCAACCGCAAGTGTGATTTTGTCATTTTGGGGGTCCCCTGGTGCCAAAAATATGTGGTCATATGACTCAAATGTCATAGATACATTGTCTATAGGTACATATCTAAGCCCACAAGCAAGTTTGAGCAAATCAAACCATTAATGGAGGAATGGGCGGTATCCGAAGTTGGGTTCAGGTGAAAATTTGCTGGAGACCCCCCCCCTCTTTCTGACCAATGGTTGACCATGTTGACAGTTGAAACATGAATTGAAATTTACAGACCTGAAACATACTTATAAGACCTACCTAGAATCAAAAATTCAGCTTTGGTACTCAACTCCATCATAGTTAGATGGCAGCTTGAAAAGAGGGTGGAAAACCTACTATTTCTTGTCTAAGGGTGTTGAATTCAGCAACCATGACAACAAAATCAGCAAAATTTGACCAAGTTTTTTCACAAGTGTCATATGAAATTTGTTCTGGGTGTGTTTTAGAGGCTAATAAACACATCTAGAGTGGTCTGTAATGTACGACCCAAAAATATGCACATATACTTAGTAAAATTGGGCATATTTTGTTGCCATGGTTGCCGAATTCAACACCCTTAGACAAGAAATAACAGGTGTTTCTCCCTATTTCCAAGCGCGATCTAACTATGATGGAGTTGAGTACCAAAGCTGAATTTTTGTTTCTAGGTAGGTCTCATAAGTATGTTTCAGGGCTGTAAATTTCAATTCATGTTTCAACTGTCAACATGGTCAACCATTGGTCAGAAAGAGGGGGGGTCTCCAGCAAATTTTCACCTGAACCCAACTTCGGATTCCGCCCATTTCTCCATTAATGGTTTGATTTGCTCAAACTTGCTTGTGGGCTTAGATATGTACCTATAGACAATGTATCTATGACATTTGAGTCATATGACCACATATTTTTTTGGCACCAGGGGACCCCCAAAATGACAAAATGACACTTGCGGTTGAATAAATGACCAACTTTGAGTGCTCATAACTTTAAACGGAAAGCAGATATCTGAAATTTAGAGCCAGATTCTAAAAATATGACATAAGGTTAGCTAGAATCCAAGACTGCAGCTTTATATCTGTTCAGAACAAGAAGTTATAAGCTACCCAAGTTGGTAAAAATCACCAATGACACTCGCGAAAAAAAAAAAGGGGGGTTCTGGGCCAAACTTCAAAGGGCCATTTCTCAAAAACGACATGGCCTATGAGGCCAATTTTTTGTGTGGGTTCATTATGGCCACAAAAGATTATTCTGATGGAATTTCATCAAAATCTGAGAGGGTCACCTGGGGACCCCTGGTTGATTTGATATGGACTTACCCGACTCCAATGTTCATTTTGTACCATGATTATTTGAGCCACGGCGCTCGAGAATGTGAAAAGCGGGTGGGGGGGTAGGAGCAACAAATTATTCATGACGATGCGTGAGATTTTACTCATTTGCCAGCTTTTTACGTGAGCTTTACTACCTTGGCGTGAGATTATACTACTACCTTGGCGTGAGACCGTGAGAAAGTGACCCAATGCGTGAGAGTTGACAGCCCTGTGTAGTACCCCCTTAATGTGTTTGAAAATTGGCGATGATTAAGCGACTGAAGTAGTTTATAGTTCCATGCTCTATCTCTGTCCAGTGTTCACACTGTGTCATCGTGGATAGTAGACGATTTCTAGATCAAATGACAAACAGACAGTAAGCTTACTTCAACCCAACAGAAGCCAGCTGCTCGGTCTAATATTTATTCATAACCTCATTTTATACGTGAAGCCTGTAATCCAATCAAAAGAAATTGATTGCCTGACCGCGCACTAATTGCATTAATAATAACTCACAATGACTCGGACGCGCAACAATGACTTCTGCGCCGCGTGAGTGTATAAGCTACATGTTATGGCAACGCACACACCTACGCGATGCCGTCGCGCTTCTGTGATTGGTAGCTCTTGTTGTCGGCGCGAATGTTATATTCGCCTGGTTGATTTTTTTGTAGGGTAGGTTACAACAATGATTAAAACTGGTTATATTTAACAGTGTTTTATGGTATAAAATAACATAAAATGCCATTTTGATTTGTTCAAAATATTAGATACGACGGTAATGAATGACAATAATAACTGCACCATCTATTTTGAGGTCATTGTGTGAAATTGTTGGGTTTTGTTTTGGGCCTCGGTATTTTTCCTCGGTTGGAAAAATACCTCAGCCCAAAACAATTTCACAATTCACCTTTTCAGTAAATCCATAAGCCTTTGCGAGTACACCTGAGAATTTGTCATTTGATGTCACGCTGACTAGCAATGCGCAGTAACCATGTTCGATAAACGATAAAGCATCGGCGCAGATTGGCGTGACGTCAAATGACGAGGTCTCAGGTGTACTCGCAAAGGGTTATGGGATTTACCAAAAAGGTGAATGACCTCAAAATAGATGGTGTGCAGTTATTATTGTCTAAATATTACGCATCTCTGACTGTGCAATGGTATTTCCAGCATGCCAGGTAGTAGGTACATCCACGGCCTTGGCCCTTGCTAACGTATATGCGGTACATGTTTACATACACATACCCATTTACATAGTTCCAGTAACTGAGTGTAACCATAGTCATTATGTTTATGATAAAGACTGAAGTCTTGCTGGCAAGACTACCTATTTACATGGCATGTACATGTAGCACTCAGACATACATGCATGCTGGATGCTGTACATGTATATAATCATGTATACCGCCTTTAATACCGGTAGCGGCCATGCATGATATTGAAATCGTTTACTTTATATTATTAAAAAAAAACAAGTACATTTTTTAACCTTGGGCCATTCATTAATTGACAGCGTTTTTATTCATTTGCATACAAGATCAGATATAAAATTAGAAGGTGTACCAAGTGCCCAAAATCATGGGAAAAGTTCAAAAAGATTTGAAAATCCTACCGCTGCTACTGCCTTGTTGCAGCACGGCACGGTGAATCACTTATGCAGAGGCAGAATTTGGGTCCCCGGGATTTGGGTGCAAAGTAATGTACAATTTCAGGAAATATTTATCGCTGATGATGAAACCGAATTCATTTTAAGAATATTTTAGATCAAATAATTACCTTCGATTCGAAAATGTAGTTACTCTTGCAATATGAACACCTTTTTTCAGCATTTTTATTCCATCACGGCTATGCATGTATGGCTTACGTGCAGACCGCCAGCATCCATCTTAATGTGTCGAGCAGGGTGTCGAGGTCAATTAGTCGCAAAATAAACAGCGGTCTTGTGCAGTACCGCATGCGGTCCGCTTGCCCTTTCGCATGTTATTGTAGTCTCGCTGCGGAAACTAATTAAATTAATGTCGCACCGGGATGTCGCATGTAGGCCTAGGCCTAATTTATATTAATGATTAAGGGGCTGTACAATAATGAGCCCCCCGGGGGAGGAGGGGGGTAAAATTTCCAAACGGCTCGCCAAAAATCGCTTGTCCCCCTCTCGGCCCGCCAAAAATCGCTTGCCCTCCCCCTCCCGGCCCGCACTTTGCCCCCACATGCGAAATTTTTGAGATCCCAATTTGCAAACTTTAAATGGTCTATATACCTGTTAGTGTTACGAGCGCAGCGAGCAGGAAAATTTGCATATTTAAGCGTTTCTGTACGGTTTTCCTAAGCCTTTTTAGAGCGTTTTATTTAAAGGCGCCCCACCCCCCCACCCCAATTTTACCCTCCCCCAGGGCTCATAATTATTGCACAGCCCCTAATGTGGCATGTCCGAATGTATTCAATTCAATATCAGGCCTACTATCGTTTTACTTTTTGTTTCAATTGTAGCTCTTGATCAGAGCCCTCGCAGTAGGCGCTAGGCCTACCTTTAAGATCAAGATCCAGCAATCCCCTAGACTATGCCATAGTCGATTTTTGATAAATAAAAATGTTATTAAACATGATGAACGCATTCAGTTGAACTCGAAATTATACTGATATTTAGTAGGCCTACATCAAAATACTAGGCCTAGTATAAGGGAGCGATCGTTATTTATGGCAGGGGGGGGGGAATGGGTAAATTTAGGGGGGAACACGAAACTCTTTTTGTGGTCTTGAGGGGGGAACCTGAAATTTTAGTTGAACCAAGAGGGGGATTGTTAAATTTTAAATGGAGAAAATTGGGAAAACAAGGGGAACGCGAAAATTTTGAGCGGACGCGAGGGGGGAACGCGAAATTTTTTGTCGATATTTTTGCCAAAACACCCATTCCCCCCCCCCTGCCGTAAATAACGATCGGTCCCTAAAATGGTTATGAAAAAGTTTAGGCTATATAATTATATTTGTGACAGTAAAAATAAAGTATAGGCCCTACGTAGGCTTATATTATTGAATGCAACATATCATAATGGCATAATTATAATGACACTTCAATACTGAACAATTCTAATTTTAGAATCTGCCATCCGAAGCTAACAAACAGAGGGCGTACGGTGACTGAAAAGATCAGTTGTGAAAATCTATCAATTGTGCACTCATTAATTAAATCAGAGTTTTAAGCTTAAATGTAATAGCCAGAGTAGTGCACAATTGGCAAGTGGACTACGGAGAAGTCTATGCCCCTTCAGATCCTTAATTCGAGGGCTGGAACTGCACTCATCCCCCCTCCTCACTGAAGACGAGATGTACGGTACGCGGGAAGAGTAATCTCGCTGCGGAGAATAATTAAATTAATGTTGCATTGCAGATTATGAATTTATTCAATTCAATATTAGGCCTACTATCGTTTTACATTTTGTTTCATTTTTTTTTGCAATTAAAAGAAAGTCTTGGGAAATTCTTGTCTGAAAGGACGGCATAGTATAGAGTAGAGGCCTACAATAATTATAGTATTGAATGATATAAATGTTATTACAAATTTCACACGCCTCTTTAATAATGATGACTATATAATATTAAATATACCGGGGTAATCAACTTGACATTGTGACCATATTCTATTATAGTTCCTAGCGCTTGCTAGAAACCAAACATATTGCAGTTCCCCATGCGAAATGCACCAAAAATATTGCAGTTCCCCATGCGGAAATACACCAAAAATATTGCAGTTCCCCATACGGAAATACACCAAAAATATTGCAGTTCCCCATACGGAAATACACCAAAAATATTGCAGTTTCCCATGGGGAAGTGCGTGAAGGAATGTGCAGTTTTGCATGCGGAACTGCAAGCGGATATTGCAGTACTGTATGCGGTACTGCACATTTAACGGTCGGTTGTAATACCTGATTTGAGACCTAGACGTGTTTTTGAGACCAAGATGTGTTTTTGAGACCAAGATGTGTTTTTGAGACCAAGACGTGCTTTTGAGACCCTTTTGGCACTCACGGCGCGGCCGCCGGGGTCAAAAGGGTCAACGCCAAGGAATACTATGGGCGGCCGTGAGTGGTCTCAAAACCCCATCTTGGTCTCAAAAACACGTCTAGGTCTCAAATCAGGTATTACAAAGTCAACCGACCGTTATATGTGCAGTCTATGTCTCTGAGGTATATGTCTTTGAGACCTTTCTCTTATTTTTGTGCCCTTTCTCTGTTTTTGAGACCTTTCTCTGTGTTTGAGACCTTTCTCTGTATTTGAGACCTTTCCCTGTATTTGAGACCTTTCCCTGTTTTTGAGACCTTTCTCTGTTTTTGAGACCTTTCTCTGTATTTGAGACCTTTATCTGTTTTTGAGATCTTTCTCTGTATTTGAGACCTTTCTCTGTTTTTGAGACCTTTCTCTGTTTTTGAGACCTTTCTCTGTTTTTGAGACCTTCCTCTGTTTTTGAGACCATAACGTGTTTTTGAGACCATAATGTGTTTTTGAGGCCATAACGTGTTTTTGTGACCATTTTTTTGAGACCATAACGTGTTTTTGAGACCATAACATGTTTTTGAGACCATAACGTGTTTTTGAGACCATAACATATTTTTGAGACCATAATGTGTTTTTGAGACCATAACGTGTTTTTGAGACCATAACGTGTTTTTGAGACATTTCTCTGTTTTTGAGACCTTTCTCTGTTTTTGAGACCTTTCTCTGTTTTGAGACCTTTCTCTGTATTTGAGACCTTTCTCTGTATTTGAGACCTTCCTCTGTTTTTGAGACCTTTCTCTGTTTTGAGACCTTTCTCTGTATTTGAGACCTTTCTCTGTTTTTGAGACCTTTCTCTCTTTTGAGACCTTTCTCTCTTTTGAGACCTTATTGTACTATTGAGACCTTGTTGTGTGTTTGTTTCTGAGACCTTTCTGTGTTTTTGAGACCTTATTATACTTTTGAGACCTTATTGTGTGTTTATTTCTGAGACCTTTATGTGTTTTTGAGACCTTACTATACTTTTGAGACCTTATTGTGTGTTTATTTCTGAGACCTTTATGTGTTTTTGAGACCTTATTGTACTTTTGAGACCCTTGTGTGGTTTTGAGACCCTTTTGGCCCTCATGGCCGCCCATACCCCCCCTAACAACAACAAATTCCCGCGCCCCTACAACTGACGGCTTCTTAATAAACGACAGTTGAAACCCTTTTGACTAGTCAGAAAGCAGAGCATACTGGACGAATTACTCTATAAATAGATGTGACATAATGAAAAATAAATTTATAAATTTGAAAAATAATTATATTTTGCTCTGGCCTTGCACCAACCATAGATTTAAAATCTATGCACCAACAAAGTGGATGGTTTTGTTACTTCCAGTCACATGGCGGCGCCATAAAGCGGTCGGCAAAAGAGAGCGTTGGCTACATAATTAAGTTTAAATATTGAACCAAAACATTTGCAGACGTTGCTGATTTCAAAGTCCCCCGAAAGGCGTACCGATAAAAGGGGGTCTTTGGAGCTTCGAACCGGGCTGCGATCGAACAAGTAAAAGAGGGACATAGGGACTTTTGGAGTCAAAATCAAGGGTCTTTCTTGGCTTTTTGGTTGGAAAATTTCCTGAAAAAACAGAAATATGAGGAATGAGCAATTTTGGAGTCTTTTGGTTAAATACCGCTAATAGGCCTGGGCGATACATTGAAATACGATGAGGAACTATTTGTTTTCATGGTATTCGAAAAGACTGCATTAAAATCGCTGAAATTGATCAAGTTATATAGCTAAAAAAGTACTTTTTAGAGTTTGATGCTTCAAAATGGTTAATTTTCTCTCATTATATGACATTTTTGATGTAATAGTACCAAAATTCATACGCACGGCTTCGGTTATTAGTAAATAGTCGCCTTATTATATTGTAACTTTCAGCTTCGAGGGCGCACTGTCATTTTAAGGTGTTTACGGTTCAGTGCGTTAAAACAAGAACCTATGTTGAATTTTTGATCATTTGGCATCTAAATCATATAGTTTCACCTGATATTGGTGGCATTGAACTGTAATCCTGAATATGAGAAAATTCCACCCGAAATTAGGCATTTTCCCATTGAAACACGTGTAATACATAATTAGTGGTATTTAACCTTTTAGAGCTGAAATTATCAAAATCAAGGGTCTTTCGGAGCTTTTGGTCAACTATAGGGGGTCTTTCGGAGCTGCGAAATCCAAAAAGGTGGGTCTTTCCGGGGGAGCATACCCGTATGGTCATTTGTGTTAAGTGCCCCCCCCCCCCACCCCCGGATATGGCACCGGCGTTCATACGTTAAGTATCATATTATGTCCCGGATTGAGGTGTCGAGGTACGGTATTGAAGAGTAAATACAAAAATTAGTATTTCATAATAACTACTACCATTCCATTGCAAATATTTTATAGATGTCCTACAGGGTTCTCCGGTGATCGCTGCCAGATTGTTAACGGCCAGACGCCTACTAACAACGATGGCAACAACGACAACGAAGTCAGCAACAACGACGGCAATAACGATGTCGACAATGCCAATGAAAAGCCGGGTAGATATTTATCTTTTTGTAATAGGCATCACCCATTTTTGAACAGATAAACATCTTTTTACTGCACCTTTTAATATGTTCAAATATGTCCGACTTTAGTCCATTTCCCACTCCAACATTTGATGCCCGTTCTTCATCCTTAAGTTCTCCTGAGTCTTTATCTGGTCCTTGTCGACTTTGTTTTACCTTGAGAATAGAATGTGGCTGTATTGTTGATAAATATAATATTTAACACATATTGTAATCCAAGTATTTTATGTATCTTTTAATGCTACTCACCACACAGGTTCTGGTCTTACAACAAGGGGGAAAGTAGTACTCGGAGTGGGTATTCCAATAATCGTTTTATCCCTTATCTTGGCAACGCAGTGCTTCATCTATTTCAGACCCCGCCTATTCAGGTACATTGTTTTTTGTAATAAATGTATTTCAATTCGCCAGCGAAGTGGTTACGTAACTCCCTGGTAACAGGATCACGCACCTTTTGGAATTGGTAGTACATGCCATAGACTTTGTGTTGTGATCATTTCGATCATGGTTTAGTACTTAAAAGCGTGATCCAGTTGACATGGTTATAATTGGATTACACGTAACACTTCGCTGCCGAATAATATAATGTCTGCATAGAGAGAAGGATGATTTATTTACACGCATTTTGATACCCCATTCGTCAAATGTCATCCAAAATTAACAACACAGTAGTGCTTTTACAGAAAAATACCCGAATTTAAAAGTTGCAGTTTACAGCGATCAATGGTTATAATGCCAGCACTGTAACACGTAAAGTCCGCCATTATCTTTGCGCTTACTTCAAATCAATACAAATAACTGCAACTTTTAAATTGGGGTATTTTTCTTTCAAAACACTGCTGTATTGTCAATATTGAACAAAATTGGACAAATGGGGTATCAAAATGCGCGTAAATAAATCCTCCTTCTTTTCATGTTAAAATATTGTGAAAACAATTATTAGTTCTGAATCTATAGGCATATTTATAACAGCTGAGTTACTTTTTGTGCAGACTTTAGTTAGCTTGGTAGGGTACCTGCTTGGAACGTGACACTACGAGCCCGGGGAGTCCGAGTTCGAGCCAGGGGAGTGCGAATTCGAGGCCGGCAGTGTCGTTCAATCGGAATACAGAGTACGGTACTCTGACCTATTCTGTTTCTACTTTCATGTAATTTCAGGAATTTTAAGGTTTAGTTTTAGAGCAGAGGATGATTTAAGCACTTCCCAAGTCTTGCGGTTAGCACAGTTGTGTGAGTGAACGTGACACCACTGCCCGCCCACTGCATACACACGTGCATGGTTAAATTTGAATTTGGACAGATATATTTACAATAAAAACACCTTCAAAAAGTTGGTCGATTTCACATTTTATGCTATCTACAGAAGGTGTGAATTATTCTTCATGCATACATCACTTTAGATCTGAAATCGACCAAGTAATAATGACACACGGGCAATTCTAAAACCACGTCTTTTGCACAGAGTTCAATGGGATTTGAAAAGTAAAGTGGCAGTTGAAACTCTAGTGATAACACTTTTACAGTGCATGATGGGGCTTCCTTAAATCATCCTCTGGTTTTAGAGTTTGAAATAGGGTTAGGGTTTATGGTTAGGGTAGTGTTTGGATTCGTGGTGCTTACATGAAGGCGAGACAAGTATTCTAATGGATACCCAGGTTGATTATGGTATGTTTAAAGTGAATACAAAAATGCAAATTTTTAAATTGTTTTTTCATCATCATCTATTATTTATAGGTCTGGAGCTGAAATGCCAGTTAACTTTCAACAAGGTGCACTTGATCTTGTAAGACCATTACCTGGGTATGGAATGCCGTCGACGTCACAAGTAACTCCAAACTTTACATCCCTACAGGTAAGGCATCATCGTGACACTTTTCATTATTAATTAAAGTTGTAGTCTGGCCCCAGCACTCAATACCATAGCCATGATCGTTCTATAAATGCTTCAAATAAATGTAACACCAATTGTGTTTTTTTAGGTGGCATGAGCATCTTATGCATTACCCCTGTAATTCAGTTCGTTCGTTCGTTCGTTCGTTCGTTCGTTCGTTCGTTCTTTCGTTCTTTCGTTATTCGATTGTTTCATACTGTCATGTGACTTGTCGCTGAGCGACGTGGTGGACGCGCATTGCATACAAACGGATACAATCAACATCAAGGTTTTTCCCCATGTGCATGATTTTCACTGGTAGAGAGGAAATTGCACAAACTTTTGTTTTTACCTATTATTTGTCAAAAATCAAGTTAAGTAGGTAACAGGGCTACGCATCCTGCACGAGAACAAATAATCACAATGGGGAACGGTTGCTCGCTACAAGAGAAAACTGAATATAATTATTGAGACATAAAGTTACCAACCCAAAGTGTTACAATTAAAAAAGACAACAAATAAACACAAATCCTAACCAGCACACAACCCAACTTGAAAAACCCTTTTCAAGTTGTGTGTTGTATACCTCGACTGCGTACATTAGACCCAGCTGGGAGCTTAATGGATAGAGCGTCCGTCTGGTAATCGGAAGGGTCTTTCGGTTGTGTACCGGTTGGGATTTGTGTTTATTTGTTGTCGTATTTAATTGTAACACTTTGGGTTTGTAAACTGTTCTTTATTTCTTGTCATAAATGAATCACTGCAAGACATGTGGAAATATTAATGTTACCAGTGACTTTTAGCTATGTATTACTCTTTTAGCAAAATAACTGGGAAAATATGACCTGAAGGCCGGGCCTGAAGGCTCTCACTCGCCTCAAAGTACACAACTTCGAATCGGGTATGGCATGTAATGTATGCTCTGAAATTCAGGATCCCCTACTTTATATCTTTGGTAGCTGTGACCTCTTTGCTGATATACCAGGGTCTTTTTTTTTCGTCTTGGTTTCAGATGCCTGCTGATTCTGGTTTGCCTGACGATGCTATGGTGTATCAAATGAACGCATAATGACAGCTGGTTTCATGTTATATTATACATTGTCATGCCGCTTGCCGCTGACCATCGTGACGCACACACATTGCAGACAAAAGGACGCAACTAAAGGATGATACGTCATACCGCAGCATCAAGCGGAAGGAAAAACTTACAGAGGCATGTGTTCCTATTCGCTATCGAAGTGACGTAATAATCGGATTAACTACCATAGCAATAGATGAATACAATTTTTGAATAGATGGCCCTGCGCTACAACATTCACGCGGTACCTATATGCATTGATCCATAGATGTCAAAGAAATGCAGCTGATCACTCGCACCTGTAAAATTAGTATCTTTAAAAAGAGCGGTATTGTATTCAATCTATGATTGCAGACATACACAGGTGATGCGTGTAACCTGCTTGTAGTGCAGGGCAATCTATTTAAAAATTATATTCATCTATTGCTGTGGTAGTTAATCAGAATTGCCGTTATAAGTTTTTGCAAGAAAACAGACATTTGAACATGTTGAAAATAAACATTATGATGAGTGCGCTTCAGCTAATGGCGAGGTCATTTTGTGTTAGCATATGGATATTATATGAATAATATAAAATAAATGATGACAATCACATAGGCTTCAGTGCTTGCCCTTGATACGTAATTATCAGAATAATTCCGCTTCGAAATTGGACCGACAGAATTGGGATCGTAATACAACATATAACACCTGGGTAGGGTAACGCAAGCACCGTAAGGAATCTTTATTGAAGTACATACATCGGCGCTTAAAAGATTCAAACCCACGACCTCGAGCTAAAATTTCGCGATTACGAGTATGAATCGAAGCGTGAATCGGCATCGTGTAGAGATGGCTGTCGAGTTCATTTCTTCATAGCTTGTCAGCCAGGACAACCTTAGTGTTATAAAGTTATTAGCATTTCGACTTGCTGATTTATGTTTACAATTCCTATAATTTATAGAAAATATTCAGAATCAAAACCTGATTTTTGAAACCTGAATTATTGGGTTTTTTTAGTTACTATCATAATTATATATGTAACATATGTAGTTTTCTTGAGGGATTTTGTTGTTGTTACATGGTTATGTTAGATTTTGAACTTTAGATAGACATGTATCACAGGCGTTTTCGCTAAACGTTTTGACGATCACAAACGTTTGTCAAACATTTTCGTAAACGCCCACAAACGTTTGTGATCGATAAATGTTTGTCAATGTTTGGCGAGAGCGGATACGTGTTCAAATTGGACAATGTCGAAAGTATGTGGTGGATGTATTTTTAGAAAAAATGAAAAAGATCTACCTCAGTTACCTATCCCGGCCGAGTCGGACTATTTGTTTTTTTTCTTTTAGATAACTAGTAAATTATGATCAAATTTCTTGAAACTACTGATTTTGTTTTATTTGTACGCCATTTAATGATGTACTATTTGTTTCTTGCTATGTATTGTAAAAAAATGTTCATATAAAAATCAGACAAATGAAAGTGATCCAACTCAGTTACATGACCCAGACCGGACAATATGTGTTTTTCTTTTCTTCAAGTGAATTATGATCAACGTTCTCGAAACTATAGATTTTGTTTTATTTATACGCCATTTAATGGTGTACTATTTTGTTTCTTGCTATGTATTATAAAGAAATGTTCCAATTTTATTTTTATTAAATATATTCTCTACAATAAATAAAACGATTTTTAATATTAATTTCCGTGTGTGACTCTGTATGGGTGATCTCATGAGATGTGCATCCAATAGTATAAAGTGTCTACACAGCACTGGAACACGTTTCAATGCAATCTACTGGGAACATTCCCGAAACTATAGATTTATGCGCCATTTAATGGTGTACTATTTTGCTTCTTGCTATGTATTATAAAGAAATGTTCACATAAAAATCATCTAGGATAAGCATCCATTAGTAGAAAGTGTCTACACAGCACTTGAACTCGTTTCAATGCGATATCCTGGGATCAGCGCTCGAAAAAAGGCACGTACTTGCGTCAAATACCCGTGGAAGTAGGCCCGGACCCGCAAATTTCCTACGCTACGGGTCCGCGTGACCCGTAAAAATTGAACCAAGCAAAGAGCAGAAAATCCTAGTTTTGTTGTTCCACTGGAAAATCTGGTTCACATAATAGGTCAAACTCCCTGAGCACACTTTCATTTTAGTTTCCCATCAAGTTTTCAAGCCGATTTTTCAATTTTCTACAATCTAGACATATCATGATCGCCGTAGCTAATTCTCTCTCTTGAAATTTCAAAGGCATGGGTCCGGCGTCGGACCCTTGAAAATTGGTGAGGCCTGCCTGAGATGCGCATCCATTATGCGCCTGTCACACTACACCGAATAGGTCTTCCGTACAAGAAACGGATGGTATTTTAGGAAATCCGTTGTTGTTCGTCAATGATCGTGTTATGTTCTTTTTATGTCCTGTTATCATCCGCCAAATGCGTTTCGTGTTAGGTGATGTTCGTGAAGTCCGTCGGCATGCACAAAACTTGAAACGGAGTGTACCGAATACACATGTTCGGTATTTATCCGATGTGTGTTCGTATGGTGCTGCATATTGCCGGAGTTTGTTCGCTCTCCTTTCGTTCGTGTTCGTTCTTTGTTCGTTGCACTCGGCCCGTGTTCGTTGCAAATACGTTCCTGTGAGGCCTTCACCACCGGATAGCATATTTTTGCATTCGGTGATGTACGTTGACCCAGACCGTGTTAGTGTCACACTACACCGGATCGGTCTTCCGTATAAGAAACGGATGGTATTTTAGCAAATCCGTTAATGTTCGTCAATGTTCGTTTTATGTTCTTCATATGTCCTGCTATTATCCGCCAAATGCGTTTCGTGTTAGGTGATGTTTGTTTAGTCCGTCGATAATACGTTTCAAGTTTTGTGCATGCACAAAACTTGAAACGGAGCGTGCCGAATACACATGTTCGGAAGTTGTCCGATGTGTGTTCGTACTGTTCTGTATATATACCCTGGGCTTGTTCGTTATTCTTTCGTTTATATACCGCAGGTGTTTGCAAGGTTTCGCAGGCGCTTGTGCCGGATGTAGGCCTATGGCGAACATGTGCATCGATCATGGGGGGGGGGGGGGACTTTCTGAAGGGTGTGTGACGCAATATGATATTTCCCCCAGTACTTTAGTGACTGACAAGTAGAAAAAAGGGGGAAAGGAGAGAAAAAAGAAAAGAAAGTGAGAAAAGAGAGAAGAGAAGAGAAAAAGTTAAATTGCACGTAATTTAGTAGGCCTCTGCATGTAAGTAGTATTGAGGGAGGGGCACTTTCGGAAGGGTAGAGGACGCAATATCAAATTCCTACCAGTTTTAGTGATTGACAAGAAAGAAAAAAGAAGAAAAACATGGAAAAGGTTAAATTGTACGTTATTGAGTAGGCCCAGGATAGTATATAGTAAGCCTAAGTATAGGCCTGTGATTATTATAGGCAGTGCTTAAAGGTGGGTCCTTGGCCCAAAAGCCTGTGAAAATTACTGCCGGCCCGTCGATATGTAGGGCCCGTGACATTTTGTCACCAAAGTCAATATTTAAGACGGACTTAGGTCTATTACTGACTTTAACATATCAATCCATGCATGCTTTACCTGAAATTACGAGTCTGAAGTCTTATATCTAAGTGTCATCAGTGGACCAGGGTAACATTTTAAATTTTGCAAATTCAGTTCGGGCCTTCTTTTTTGTTTTGTTTTTTGTTTAAGGCAATAATAGTGTAAAAATGATGCACCAAAAACAATTTTCCAAATTTTCCATTTTTTAAACTAAATTTTTACAAAATAGGCCTAGGCCTAATAATGTAAATAGGCCCTACAGTCCCCATGCAAATGGCTTCAATTGGACCTTCATTTTTGCTTCTGCTATGAACATCCACGTGTTATTTTTATAGCAAATACAATAATGGTGAAAACATTTCAATGGCTTCAATTAGGCTTTCGTTTCACCAATTTGCGGCTGTTTCAACTAAAATAGTACCCAATAATAGTGCTAAAATTGATCCAAAAAAATGACAAAGGGCTTCAATTGGGCCTTCATTGTCCAAAGGTTTGTAGCCTCTATTGACCCCGGACTCTGATTGCCCTGATATATAAGATTTGTAGCCCTTTTGTACTTATTAGCCAATATTTGACCATTTTCGTCAAAGTTTTCCCCTTTAAAAGTTGTCTTTCCCCACTTTGTTCACCCTCTGAAAAAGTGCTTGCTACGTCACTGCCTCTAAGGGGTCAAAAACCCTCTCAAACACCCTCTCCTCCCCCACTTTTCTGATAGGGTGGACGTCCCTGTTGGTGCCACATGCGACGGATTCGCTGGACATTTGTCGGACGTTGGACGATTGAATATAATACGCCTGCAGGATTATTAGTGGCCACAACGCATAGAGAGACGAACGGGAATCGGACCCCTAAATCCGGTCGTTTGTCAGACGTTGACCCCCAAATCCGGTCATTTGTCGGACATTGAACGATCGAATATAAGACGCCTGCAGGATTATTAGCGGCCACAACGCATAGAGAAACGAACGGGAATCGGACCCCCAAATCCGGTCATTTGTCGGACGTTGAACGATCGGATATAAGACGCCTGCAGGATTATTAGCGGCCACAACGCATAGAGAGACGAACGGGAATCGGACCCAAAATCCCATCGAATCTTCTGCCGGACTGGTGATTTTTCCACCGAATAAAATATTTTTGTATTCGGTGATGTACGTTTATCCAGTCCGTCGTAGTGTGACAGACCTATTATGCTCTTTAATGATGAACGTTGCTTAGCGATTTCTACATCACCTAAACCGCGATATACTTTTCACATATTTTTCTTTGTACCTAAAATCAATTAGTGTCTGGTTCTGGTTGTTTACGACTCAACACCCCTAGTGGGGAAAGACAAATCGGGTATGGTGTGCGCTAGTTCTGTTTTTAAATGGTGAAATGATCATTGAGCTTGTTTTTGAATGCTTTGGGTTCTTGGATATTGATTATTTCTTGTGGTAGATTGTTCCAGTCTATGACGGTTCTTGGGATAAATGAGTACTAGTTATAGTAATCTTTTGTGGGTTGAATTTCAGTGAATGATTGTGAATGAGATCTCTTGGTGGAACGCTATACCGGACACAGTAGTGTTCGTACTGATATGAGCCGTGTTCATGCGCCTGTCACACTACACCGAATAGGTCTTCCGTACAAGAAACGGATGGTATTTTAGTAAATCCGTTGTTGTTCGTCAATGATCGTTTTATGTTCTTTTTATGTCCTGCTATCATCCGCCAAATGCGTTTCGTGTTAGGTGATGTTTGTTAAGTCCGTCGGCAAGATTTGTGCATGCACAAAACTTGAAACGGAGTGTACCGAATACACATGTTCGGTATTTATCCGATGTGTGTTCGTATGGTGCTGCATATTGCCGGAGTTTGTTCGCTCTCCTTTCGTTCATGTTCGTTCTTTGTTCGTTGCACTCGGCCCGTGTTCGTTGCAAATACGTTCCTGCGAGGCCTTCACCACCGGATAGCATATTTTTGCATTCGGTGATGCACGTTGACCCAGGCCGTCTTAGTGTCACACTATACCGGATCGGTCTTCCGTATAAGAAACGGATGGTATTTTAGCAAATCTGTTAATGTTCGTCAATGTTCGTTTTATGTTCTTCATATGTCCTGCTATTATCCGCCAAATGCGTTTCGTGTTAGGTGATGTTTGTTTAGTCCGTTGACAATACGTTTGAAGTTTTGTGCATGCACAAAACTTGAAACGGAGTGTGCCGAATACACATGTTCGGAAGTTGTCCGATGTGTGTTCGTACCACAGAATTAGAGAAGGAGAACCGGGACTCCCTATACCGCCACGTACAATCGCGCCGTCAGCTATGGGGAGAAAATTGGGGGTATTCGGGTCCTTGCCGACGGTACTCGGAGATGAACGAAAACAATTCTGCATCTCATCTGAAGCGTCTTGGTACTCGCGTGCAGGTTGCATCAAGTGCGTTCAAACGCGCCCATCATTCATGTCGCGCTTGCATGACAACGAATGAACGAATGCCTCGAGCGCATTCCGAGGGAAACCGAATACCCCCAATTGTTGCTCCATGCCTGTATCAAGATGGCGGTCGAGTCCTGGTTCTCTGGTTTTAATTCTGTGGTTCGTACTGTTCTGTATATATACCCTGGGTTTGTTCGTTATTCTTTCGTTTATATACCGCAGGTGTTTGCAAGGTTTCGCAGGCACTTGTGCCGGGTGTAGGCCTATGGCGAACATGTGCATCGATCATGGGGGGGGGGGGGACTTTCTGAAGGGTGTGTGACGCAATATCATATTTCCCCCAGTACTTTAGTGACTGACAAGTAGAAAAAGGGGGGAAAGGAGAGAAAAAAGAAAAGAAAGTGAGAAAAATTGAAGAGAGAAGAGAAGAGAAAAAGTTAAATTGCACGTAATTTAGTAGGCCTATGCATGTAAGTAGTATTGAGGGAGGGGCACTTTCTGAAGGGTAGAGGACGCAATATCAATTTCCTACCAGTTTTAGTGATTGACAAGAAAGAAAAAAAAAGAGCAAATATGGAAAAGGTTAAATTGTACGTTATTGAGTAGGCCCATGATAGTAGTAAGCCTAAGTATAGGCCTGTGATTATTATAGGCAGTGCTTAAATGTGGTTCATTGGCCCAAAAGCCTGTGAAAATTACTGCCGGCCCGTCGATATGTATTTTGTCACCAAAGTCAGTATTTAAGACGGACTTAGGTCTATTACTGACTTTAACATATCAATCCATGCATGCTTTACCTGAAATTACGAGTCTGAAATCTTATATCTAAGTGTCAGTGGATCAGTGTAACATTTTAAATTTTGCAAATTCAGTTCGGGCCTTCTTTGTTTTTTGTTTAAGAAAATAATAGTGTAAAAATGATGCACCAAAGACAATTTTCCAAATTTTCCATTTTTGAAACTAAATTTTTACACAATAGGCGAGGCCTAGGCCTAATGATGTAAATAGGCCCTACAGTCCCCATGCAAATGGCTTCAATTGGACCTTCATTTTGAAAAATGGACAAATCTTCCTTTTTGCTTCTGCTATGGACATCCACGTGTTATTTTTAAAACAATTGTTTATATTATACAATAATGGTGAAAACTTTTCAATGGCTTCAATTAGGCTTTCGTTTCACCAATTTGCGGCTGTTTCAAACTAAAATAGTACCCAATAATAGTGCTAAAACTGATCCAAAAAATGACAAATGCCTTGAATTGGGCCTTCATTGTCCAAAGGTTTCTCGCTTCTATTGCCCCCGGACGCTGGTTGCCCTGATATATCAGATTTGTAGCCCTTTTGTACTTATTAGCCAATTTTATACCATTTTCGTCAAAGTTTCCCCCCTTAAAAGTTGTCTTTCCCCACTTTGTTCACCCTTGAAAAAGTGCTTGCTACGTCACTGCCTCTAAGGGGTCAAAAACCCTCTCCAACACCCTCTCCTCCCCCACTTTTCTGATAGGGTGGACGTCCCTGTTGGTGCCACATGCGATGGATTCGCCGGTCATTTGTCGGACGTTGAACGATTGAATATAAAACGCGTGCAGGATTATTAGCGGCCACAACGCATAGAGAGCCGAACGGGAATCGGACCCCCAAATCCGGTCATTTGTCGGACGTTGACCCCCAAATCCGGTCATTTGTCGGACGTTGAACGATCGAATATAAGACGACTGCAGGATTATTAGCGACCACAACGCATAGAGAAACGAACGGGAATCGGACCCCCAAATCCGGTCAATTGTCGGACATTGAACGATCGGATATAAGACGCCTGCAGGATTATTAGCGGCCACAACGCATAGAGAGACGAACGGGAATCGGACCCAAAATCCCACCGAATCGTCTGCCGGACTGGTGATTTTTCCACCGAACAAAATATTTTTGTATTCGGTGATGTACGTTGATCCAGTCCGTCGTAGTGTGACAGACCTATTAGTAGAAAGTGTCTTCACAGCACTGGAACCCGTTTCAATTCGATTTTTTCCCAAAAGGACCTAATTTTTGTTGGTGTTTTGGGGGGAAAATCCATATCTTCAATACGAAAGGTCAGCATTTTCAATTGATCGTCGGCTTTTCATCCCACCTACATACACTTTAGTACTGTTAAATATCAAAAATATCAATTTTTAATGATTTGCCATAAAATGTGTATTACATTGCGAATTTCAAAAATCAAAATTATTTGATATCAGAAGGCCATTCTTCGTATTCAGAATGCAATTCGATATGTCTGATGTGCTCTAATGTTCCACAATAAATACTGTCCAAACGTTCATACCCCTTCCCGTAACTTCGAACTGCGAACTTCTTTCGGAATTCATTTTTTAGCGTTTCAAACTAATATAATATGCCAAAGAAAGATGTTTCCCACCTCTGTAAGGCACATCGTGTGGGTCTATATATTATAGTTTTGTCAGAATATCCGTTCACCTTTTTTCACTTGCGACTTCCAAAATATCCAACTCAGTATTTTATTTCTAATATAACCAGCAGAACTAATCGATATTTCTGTTGTGGCTTGTAAAATCATCCATCCATGGGTATCATTACTCGTTGACTGCCGATAAAACGCCCAATAAAGTTAAAGTACATGCCCTATCACACCACTCCACACCATACATAAATTCTCCCAGTCACATTTCCCAAATATGAAATTAAAAAAAGTCAAATTTTAATTTACTTCTTTTTAAAGTTTGGCAGAGGCGGGTTCGAACTCACGGCGCAACGCTTAGTACTCTATGAGCCTAGCGCCTTAGACCACTCGGCCACTTGTCTTGTTGTTATTCATTTGAAACTTATTTAAAAATATAATCGCAACTTCAACATAGGCCTACCACGTGACAAGCAAAGACAGAAAACGTATTATATTTTGGAATTTTATCATTAATGTGTATTATAATAGAGCTACCATTATTTATATTGTTGAATTCTCAAGCGCATCATTTCGAATTGGTTTTTATTCCTAAAGCCCGATACTGACTCCACCTGTACATTTTAATTTCATCGCGGGATGTTGAGATGTTTGAAAAGCATCGCAGCATCGCATACCGCTGCGAAGTGGAGTCAGGATCGGGCTTAATTCGAACCACCAGCATGGTTCGATGTAGAGATTCTTTCCTATTCAGAGGAAATATTGCAATTACACACCTAAAAAAAAAAAAAAAATTGTTTGTTTGTCCTCCACAACCATTTGAAAATTGGTGCGGGCGGGCGACTTTTTGTTTTTTTGTTTTGTTTTTTTGTTTTTAAGAGCATGGTAGCCACTGTTTCAGTAGGAGAAACAGTACTCCACGGTCCATTTCTTTTCTCCCCCACCGCTATCTCCAGGCCGGTAAATTGATCATCAGCAGTAGCCGGAACATCTGACATTACATTATTAAATAATTCCCGTAAATTTAGGGATATAGGGGCACTTACAAGGCGATCTACAATCACTTTCCTTTCGCGCAAAACACATACGCAAACTGCGTAGGTCGCCATGTTTGGACTGCATCACTTGAACGTTGTTATGCAGACAATATAAATCACCACGTAAAAATATTTAAAAATCAAAAAACTATTACATATATCATTCAAATATGTATTTCAAATGTATGAAAAATATTTTAATACAATGTATTTAGTACATTTTTTGTAACTTGTGAGAAAAATCGGTATATTTACACATTTTCACCCTGCGTTTTTGTCCACAAACAACGCTAGCTATACGATATAAATTCAGTTCTTTTAATAGTACGATCGCCGAGTACAAAGTTCACAACCAAATATAGATTTGTATAGTGAGTTTGGACATGCGGCCACACGTATGATATGGTCTGCGTAAAATGCCTAAATCAAGACGTAAAAGTCGTAGAAAGGTAGAAAATCCAACAAAATCGATGTTTTTAACTTACAGTTTTGGGGAAAATGTTAAAAAAAAAAAATAGAAAAAAAAAAGTTGTAGGCGCGGGCGTAAAAATAGGTGCGGGCGGTCGAGGACAAACAAACAATTTTTTTTTAAGCCTTATTGCCTTTTAACAATAACCAATGACACTAGCACGTAATTCCAGTCAAGGACCAATCTTTAATCCTATTGTTGAAGAGGATAATAAGCTTATGTACTTATGTATAGCATTCGTAAAAAAGCTTAAGTCTTTGTTTGCTTTGGTTAAATCCTGTTCAAGTGGTGGGTTAACCAGCAATTAACAATGAGAGGACCGCCAATTATGACCATTTGATATTTAATGCCAGCAATGTGGAAAAAAAATAATGTAATGCTAAATTAATGTACGCTTTTACGGAAGGAGCAAAGTTTAACAAGTTACAACTCCGCTTCTGCAGTACGAATGTCAGCGGCGAATGTCAGGTTATTATTTCCTAGTCTTGAAAAAAAATTGCAGGCAGAGGTGGGAATCGATCTCGGTACCTCCCGGTTAAAAAGCACTGTGCAAAACCACTAAGCTAACTAAATATCTGTCGTGAGATGCTTGACATTAATCTTTGATATTGCTGAATGGAACAAATCGCGGAATTAAATCAGTAATAAAAGAAGTAGATTCTTATTTAGCGGCCAAATTGGATAAAAGGGGAAATATTTGTCCCTGCTCTAAAGAAAATATAGGTTAGAAAATTATCAAATAAATTTAAATTAAAAATTGAGACTTTATATTTATTTATTTCACAAGGCGGCATTACACAGACAAACACTGTATACGCTAAAAACTCGACCCTCATTACTAGATGATGGCATAGCTCAGTGTTAGAGCATCAGTCTGGTAATGTTCGAATCCGCCTGCCAGCAATGGTTATTATGATTTTAATGCTACGCTACAATTTGTTCAATTTTTTTTCATTTATTTATTTATTTATTTATTTATTTATTTATTTATTTATTTATTTATTTATTTATTTATTTATTTATTTTAATAATTTGATATATTTGAAAGGGGTATTTGAGCAATTTGAAATTTTTACCCCCGTATAATCCTATGGGGTCATTTTGAACCCACCCCCTCCCAAATTGCCAAAACCGATGAGTTTAAATCATACATAATGATCAGTACGTCAATCATGAGTGAACACCGGTTGGTCACTGCATTTATTTGGGAATGGGTAGGCACTGCAGCTTGATTCACCATCCACAACATGATAATGTGTGCACATGCTACATTATGATTATATACACTTGTAGGCCTATGTTGTTGTTGGTGTATAAGCATGGAAGAAAGAGATAAGAAGGAACCACAACGAACACATTCACTTTGTCCACTCCCTTTACCGACATTTAATTGACATTGTTATTCATGAGGATTTACTTTGATCAATACCCCGCGTTAAATAGGTGATTGGTATTGTACTCTATGTATTTGCATGTCTTCTGGAGCGTGTCTGAAGGATGATTTGAACTAATGACCTTCCGTGCAAGCACTCTATAGGATTTTCTCTGGTGACGTGATCATCGGTCATTGATGGCCTATGTCGTTTTCTTCCATTTCGCCCAATTTTCCCGAACTTTGATGACTTTTTTCTCAGAGTTGGCAGGCTTTGGCACTGAAACGAGTTAGCTAGTTACGATTATACACATATAAACTATTAAATTAAACAGGTTTCATGTACCGAACTCAACCGGAACATTGTGCATTATTTAAGAACATTTTGCATCTATTTTTCATCGAAAAAGTCACCAAAATCTTACCTTATTTGCTAAAGATGAAACTCAGCAAATAAACGGCCGATTTTGATGACCTTTTCGATGTGTTAAAGGACATTTTCTACACAACACGATCAAGAAAACAGTTTGACTGTAGATCCCAAAAGAAAGCTACTATACATGTTCAGAGCATCAGTGAAATTCCATAATCTTACTTCTGGGTAGCGTTTGTTTGTTCTTGGATGGGTTTGTTATAGTTTTTTTCCAGTAATGATTTCGCCAAGCATCGATCGCGGTAAATGGATCATACATGAAAGTAAGTACCATTGATAGCTTTTCTTTTCATGCGTCAATGGATAAGCGGATTAAAACTTGGCCGATCGAAGTCGTTGTGGTTCCTTCTCATCTCTTTCTTCCATGGTATAAGTAATGGGCCTTGCAATTGAAATGCCTCAAGCTTTTAATCCGATATGCAGATTATCTATTTGTTTTCATGAATTGGAAGACATTCTTTGATGTGTTACTGAGCTCAATGATCTGAAATTACTGGAGTGTGAGGTCAGAATAGTATTTTATTAACAGAAAGTATAGAGGCCTTCACCGTAGTTATGGCGGAGTGCAGTCCATTCATATAGAGGCCTTCACCGTAGTTATGGCGGAGTGCAGTCCATTCAATCAAATGTTGTCATCAACCTATTTGATTGCAATCATGCTTTTGTTGAATGCATTTGAGTAGTCCGCCATATTTACGGGATGATATGTCACATGCAAGGCCTCTATTCTCCAAATTCATTTCCTAATGTATGTGAGAATGATACAATAATGACATGATGAACATAGTCATTGATGCATCAGTTTTAAAATAGACTAGGCGGTTACCATATTTGGCGGTTCTCGCCTGGGCGCGATTACCAGGCTGATGGTGACATGCCCATATGACAGTTTTTACTAATTTGACCTCAGATGACCCCTGGCGACCCCAAAATGACCTTCCAAAATGTTAACTGTACCCACCAAGTTTCATGCCCATACGACAGTTTTTAGTAATTTGACCTCAGATGACTCCTGGGTGACCTTGGATGACCCCAAAATGATCTAAACTTATAACTCTAAATGTTGACTGTACCCACCAAGTTTCATGCCCATATATGAGTTTTTACTAATTTGACCTCAGATGACCCGTGGTGACCTTGGATGACCCCAAAATTACCTTCAAAAATGTTGTTTTAAATGTTGACTGTACCTACCAAGTTTCATGCCCATACGACACTTTTTAGTAATTTGACCTCAGATGACCCCTGGGAGCGGACCCCGGTGTCAGATGACTTTAAAACGAACATAAACATCTTCTTGACAGGACACCCACCCACCGAGTTTGAGCCCCGTACGACCTAGTTTCATGCCCATATGACAGTTTTTAGTCATTTTACCTCAAATGACCCCTGGGAGGGGGCCCCGGGGTCGGATGACTTAACGAACATGAACATCTTCTTGCCAGGACAGAACTACGCCCACCCACCGAGTTTGAGTCCCGTAGGACCTAGTTTCATGCCCATATGACAGTTTTTAGTCATTTGACCTCAAATGACCCCTTGGAGGGGGCCCCGGGGTCGGATGACTTAACGAACATAAGCTTCTTCTTGCCAGGACAGAACTACACCCACCCACCGAGTTTGAGCCCGTACGACCTACGACGGCCTCACATTAGCAGTCACAGACAAAACCTAAATCTACAGAATATATCCATTACTCGTCTCGAAAGAGCTCAAAATAAATAACTTAGAAAATTTTCTTGATGTCCTTTAACATGTTTCCATAGTTAACCATCGTTAGCCATGGATATCTATGCTGTAGAACTGACCGGTGACTAAGTCCGATTTATTGGGACGTTTATCGACCATCAACGAGTAATGTATTCGCGAGTTGATTTGACAAAATTGGTAGTCGGAATTGAAAAATGGTGCAATCAAAACCGAAATTCTGACAAAATTATGATATAAAGCTCACGGTGATGTGCATTAGAGAGATGGGAAAATCTTTCATTAGCGAACTATTATTACTTTGAAAAGCTAAAAGTTTGATCCAAAAAAAGCTCGCGTGCCAAGTTGAACACTATCAAAATCGAAAATCTTACATTAAATAACTGAATATCACGCCTAAGGATTTGGAAAAAAATTATTATAGCATTATAGTTTTTCATGACATTTACTGAAAAAATGAAAACTATTGCTTTTACTTGGCCGAGAAAATTATTTTACATGGAAAAGGTGCAACTCAAATGACTGAATGAGTCTTGTACAACAATAGAAATCGGTTGACTAGAGTTCTGCCTGTGCAATCCTCCAAGATGACAACGCTCGCCCCCACAGAGCCAGGGTAGTCAATGGCAACCTACAGAATGTGGGAGTAGAGAGAATGGAATGGCCTGCCATCAGCCAAGACCTCCGCCTGATTTGTACGACATGATGCAGTCATGTCTACAGTAGAATTCACCACGACCTTTGCAGGACTTAAACCCCATTAAAAGCTATTAAACCAAGATAACACTCATTGAAACAGCTCAACTATGTTAAATCAGATCTTCTCTGGTTAAATCCACACTACATATGTTTCTATTTTACCTGTGCGGTATTGCAATGGGCTGGTATTATAGTTTCAGTTGTTATCTCTCCTGCAATCTACCTCTCCAAAATGACAGGTGGGCGGGTGGCTAGCATAAAGAGGAGGTGTCTGGCTGTTGTGGCTCCCGGTTGTGGCTGCGTATGGTTTTTCAACCCGCTCTTGAGGTTAGTGACAAGTGTTGTTTGAGCAAAGAATAATGGTCAATTTGGTACATTCTGTTTGAGACCCCACTACATTCCCAAGACGTGTACTTAGGCATGAAAGAGTTGATTGTTTCAAATTTGGTGTCATTGTAAAGGGGAATAAAATAGCTATCCATTGATATACAACACGATAGGTAATGTCACAAATAATCTGAGATATAGATGCTTTTGTTGAGGAATTTATTATAGTTTTGTCAGAATATATCCGTTTTCTACTTGCGACTGCCCAAATGTCCAACTTAGTACTTCAGCAGAAATAATCGATATAATTGTTGCTTGCAAAATTATCCATCCATGGGTATATTCACGCGTTGATTTTGAAAAAAAAATGGCAGTCGGAATTGAAAAATGGTGCAATCAAAACCGAAATTCTGACAAAACTATGATATATAGCAAAGTATAATGTGCTTTAGAAAGTTTGGAAATATCTTTCATTAGCGAATTATAGTACTTTGAAAAGCAAAAACGTTGACCCCTTAAAAAGGCTCAAAATCGAAAATGTTGCATAAGACGGCTAAATTTCACACCAGGGTTTAAGATTTCGTTTGGTGCATTGCTTAAGTAAATGTCTGGCTGATAAAATAGCGAGTGGGGCACCACTAGCAACGATAAAATTCAGGGGGGATGGGCGGCCAAGATCGACTAAATTTTGACGTCGTCATTGGTTTAACACGTAAACACGAAAATGTCTCAAATGATTCCAAAAGTGTATGTATGTTATCAAGCACTATTTTATCAGTCTAAATCCGTTGAGGTTCGACAGTGAACCTCATTGTAAGTACTGTTTTTTTACATTTTTGTATGAATAACGCACGATATGTTATGATATATACTGAAAATTCCTCCATAGAAACCAATGCCACTACGTGGCGTGGTGTAACGGTAAGTGTCTCGCATGTCACGCAAGAGGTCGATTTCCGGCCCCGCCAATAATAAAACAATTTTCTTCACATTCATTTTGAATCCAAAATTATTTATTTTCATGTGAAAATGTATACATTGCACTGGGAAATATATTTTGTGCATTTTTTTCTGTAACTGGCCCAATAGAGCTAAAAACGCACCTTGGCTCAGGGAAAAATAATTGCGTCCAACGTCCAGGCAGTGTTGCCGTCATATTGTCTGTTTTGTTTACGCTATTGGCTGTTGCCACATTGAATAATGTCGGCCACCATCGTCTGATAAAATTGGCTGTTTTATAACGTTCATTGGGGGGACTGAATGTCTGAAAAAACTGACAAACACAACGACTTTGGCTGCTTCCATCTGATACTAGTAAACCAACAATGTTGGTTTACTAGTATCAGCTTCCATATAGGTGTGATGCCAAAAATTCGGGTCTGAAAAACAACATTTCATATTACAAGAGCATAATATTATGGCTAAATAGATAGCTAACAACGATATTGTCTACAGGCTACAGGTACTACTTTCGTTGAGCCCAATTGTGCGAAACATTTGTCTCTCATGGAAGATATTAACTTTTAAAGTAGTATTGACTAAAATGATTTGAAATACAACATTTTAATGTCCTTTTTCATGT
This sequence comes from Amphiura filiformis, assembly GCF_039555335.1. Lineage (NCBI taxonomy): Eukaryota > Metazoa > Echinodermata > Ophiuroidea > Amphilepidida > Amphiuridae > Amphiura > Amphiura filiformis. The sequence goes on from NC_092628.1 coordinate 32,468,481, forward strand.
GCAATAATTTATTGAAGTGCAAACGACGAATATCTCCAAGCATATTTTAAGAAAATTAACTTAAGGTTATATGAGAATATCTGGCAAAATATATGTTATCATGTGCTGACTGTGTCTCGAGGAGAAGAACACTGCAATCACTTACAGGTATCGTAGAGAATTATTTGTTTGTACTTAGCAGAAGTCACAAAATACTGTTCTGTCGAACACCCATGTACAGCCTGTCTATATTAAAATAATGATTATGTTTTGTAAACTAAAAGACGGCCATTTAGTTTCACATATCCTTCAAATGAGTTACCTTATACTATATATTATCTTGATGTAGCAGTGGCTTGTTTTATTGACCTATTATACTGTTTTGGTCATATTTATGATGGCAGCAAAATTATCTATAATAAGTTAATAAAAACTAAATACTAATTTTTTTTTTTAAGTTCAAACATATATTAACTTTTTCTGGTGTTTACTATTTCTTGGTTCAGGTTTCAGCATTTTGAGGCACCTGAAAGAAAAAGAAAATGAAATAATGATTAAACGTTGTTAAGGGATGGGGCAGAGGAGGCTTAAAGGCATTCCTACAATGCACTATGATTGGGAAATTTGATCAATATAACCTAATTTTAAAGGCAAAGTCCCCATTGCCACACACACAAAATGGTCATTTTAAAACTGCAGCCAACAAGCCAATAGTTGAGACTTATGACTGATATTTGATTTTCTTACAGGAAACATTCATATTGTCCCACTGCATTAATTTTATTCCTAAGTCTCGATGTTTTGAATGTTAAATAATAGGATGAAAACACCAGATATTTGCACACAATCCCAATGCAAGGTATGATCAACTGTACCACATGTGTACAAAAGCCAGACATACAAGGTCAGAAACCCCATTTGGTTGTCTGAATGTCTTTAAACATCCTCTGGGGATGGGGTATGAACGTTTGGACAGTATTATTGTGGTACATTACAGCACATCAGACCTATCGAATTGCATTCTAAATACGAAGAATGTTCATCTGATATCAAATAATTTTGATTTTTTGAAATTCGCAATGTAATACACATTTTATGGCAAATGATTAAAAATTGATATATTTTATATTTAACAGTACTCGAAGTAAACTTATAAACTTTATAAATCTGATGATTTATACTTAAAGTTTATGTACGATCCCTTTTCCAAAAGACAATTGACACATATGGCTGATTTTTTATTTATATTGTCATATAGGCACTGTATGTACACAGGTTTATTCAAAGTACTAGTACGTAGCACCAAGACAGTGCAACAAACGGTTCAACCAGGTGGTGGATGACATAATCGAGCTGGCAACTTGTGAAACCGCCCGGCCGTATGGCATTTTCAATATACTTGGTTAGTTTTGTGGGGTTCATTATCGAACCCCAACGGTTTTAGCTTGTATTTATATTACTTATTAACATAGGCCCATTTGTTTGTGATATTTCAATCGTTTTAAAATTTCAAAATAATCCCATTCAATTACACGGTTGACGATGAAAATGTACTGAATTTAGTGAATGCAATGCGGCCACCACCTGGGTTCAACCATTTGTTCATAACTACATTATCCGTTGCAAAATTTAGAGTGCAGGCGTCTCATAAGGGGTGGGGTATGAACGTTTGGACAGTATTTATTGTGTATTTATTACTGAATACGAAAAATGTCCTGATATCTGATATCAAATATTTTTGATTTTGTGAAATTCGCAATGTAATACACATTTTATGGCAAATGATTAAAAATTGATATTTTTGTCATTTAAGGGGGTACTACGCCCCTGGCAAATTTTGTGCCTATTTTTGCAAAAAAAAAAAAAATTATAGCGCATTGGTGAAAATTAAGATATGTTTATTATAGGGGCAAGGACTACAACTACTGCACTGAAAATTCAGCAACTCAAGGTAAGTAGTTATTGATTTATTGATCAAATATTGGTTTCCCCTCATTTTTGACTGTAACTCCACAACTGTTGTCTATGCTGAAATAAAATTTCCAGTGCAGTAGTTGTAGTCCTTGCCCCTATAATATACATATCTTACTTGTCACCAATACCCTATAATTTTTTTAGACAAATGCAAAAATAGGCACAAAATCGGGCAGGGGTGTAGTACCCCCTTAACAGTACTCGAAGTAAACTTTATTAATCTGATGATTTATACTTAAAGTGTATGTAGGTGGGATGAAAAGCCGACGATCAATTGAAAATTTTGACCTTTCCTATTGAAGAAATTATGTCTTTTTGGGAAAAAATCCATATCTTCAATATGAAAGGTTAAAATTTTCAATTGAGCGTCGGCTTTTCCTCCCAGCTACATACACTTTAAGAATATATTAGATTTATAAAATTTACTTCGAGGACGGTTATATATCAAAAATGTGAAAAATATCAAATTTTAATAATTTGTCATAAATGTATTATATCGTGAATTTCAAAAAATGAAAAATTATTTGATATCAGAAAGGCATTCTTCGTATTCAGAATGCAATTCGATATGTCTGATGTGCTCTCATGTCCCACAAAAAATACTGTCGAAACGCTCAAAACGCTCATTCCAGATCCCTTAAATTCGTATGCAAGTTAAATTCTCAGGCAGATCTTTAGTCACCAGCTTCTTTTGTTATGGATAGAAGTCGATCGATACGTGTTGAAATCAGCACAATTCACCTTTTTGCTATGAAATTATTTTTCTCGGTCAAATATAAAGCAATATTTTTTCCTTCAGAAAGGTATGTTAAAAACATAGTGCTTAGATGTACTGTGTCTAGGCATGAAATTGTGTCTTGTAGTGTAGGATTCTTGATTTTTATAGGCCTCAACTTCGCGTGCGAGCTTTTTTCGGAATACATTTTATAGCGTTTCAAACTAATATAGTTTGCTAAAGAAATATATTTCCCACCTCTGTAGTCTGTAAGGCACATCGTGTGGGTCTGTATATTTTAGTTTTGTAAGAATATCCGTTTTGATTTTACCTTTTTTCACTTGCGATTTTGACAAAATTGGCAGTCGGAATTGAAAAATGGCGCAATCAAAACCGAAATTCTGACAAAACTATGATACATCTAGCTCACGGTTATGTCACTAATGTGCGTTAGAAAATTGGAAAAATCCTTCATTAGCGAACTATTATATATATTACTTTGAAAAGCTAAGGTTGATAAAAAAAGCTCGCGGGCCGAGTTGAAGCCTATCAAAATCGAAAATCTTACACTAACTGACTGAATTTCATGCTTACGTTTAAAACTAGGATTTGAAAAAAAATATAGTATCAAGCATTATAGTTTTTCATGACATTTACTGAAAAATTAAAATTATTGCTTTTTATTTGGCCGAGAAAAATGATTTGGTGCAACTCAAAATTTTGCTCATTTCAACACCAAGTTCGATCGTTTGTATTGCCTCATTAAATGACTGAGTGAGCCTTGTACTACAATTTTATAGCCATCGGTTGAAAAGGGTTCTGCCTGATCTGCCTTGAATCCCTAATGCATTGTCTGACGGTTTTGGCATATGATGGTACAGCAGAATGCTTACATATCAGGATTTTTTTAATTCATATTAGTTTTTCTTTTGTTTAAAATGGTTTACTAAAATAAATTTGTGTATACTCTCTAAACAGAGGGCGTCTGCGCCTACAGTTCAGCTATAAAGAGGATCCATCGACGATTTAGTTATTCGACCTCGTCAACTATTATACAAATTTATGAGTAGAATGGTAAGAATATCTTTATGAAGTGAAATATGGACTGTTCCATTCAACGAGCATTTAATGGAACATTTCACATTTCACCGAATGAAAATATTCTTTCCATTCAATATTTGTGTTATATAACTCATATAATAATTCTTTTTCTTCCACTATATTTTATAAATCACCAGGAAAACAAACTATATTACAAACTGTATTTATTTTAGAAGCGGCACCCATACCTATAATTGGCGAGTCGAAGGAGTCATCGTGCGAGATATACGCCATGGTAGCTGCGCGTGAGTGCAATGGAAAAATGGACTAGTACACTCTCGCGGAGTGCGCTAGTCTTTTTCTATAAATAGCAAAAATAATCAATTGTAATTGACCAATAAAATAATAAGAATCTTTGTATGAGTTATAAAGGTTAATAAACGCGTATCCTTTGTTGGGAGTGAAATGATAGTGAATGTTTACGAGTTCAATGGTAAGAATACAACGGGGTAAGAATATGTTCATGAGGTGAAATATGGACTGTTCCATTCAACAAGGCTTTGAATTTTGCATTATATTTAGACTCCTTGACTAATTTCTTGTCCAAAAATTTAAACTTTTCTCTGATATCTTTCATGAATAATTTTAATCATTCATAAAAGCAGGGGCGTAAATCCATTTTTGAAAGTGGGGGGGACACAATGAAAATTATTAGTCATTGATACTTCGGCCCGCGACGTAGGGAGGGGGGTGTGTGAGGGGGGATGTGCCCCCCCTCAGAAGTAAGAAACTTTTGCAAAATGATGACCTAATTGAAGCAATTTGGTGGACCATTTTGGCACTATTATTGTGTAAAATTTTAGCTTGAAACAGCTGAAAAATCGTGAAATGACCGGCCTAATAAGCCATTCGTGGAGTCTTCACTAAAACAGAAGCGAAAGCGACCACTTGTTTATGTATACGCAGGGGGGTGTCTGAGGGGGGATGTTCCCCGCTCAGAAGTAAGAACCTTTTGCAAAATGAAGACCTAATTGAAGCCATTTGGTGGACCATTTTGGCACTATTATTGTGTAAAGTTTTAGCTTGAAAAATTGTGAAATGACGGCCTAACTTGTGGATAAGTCTTCACTAAAACAGAAGCGAAAGCGACCACTTGTTTATGTATACGCAGGGGGGTGTTGGAAAATTTTGCAAAATGAAGGTCCAATTGAAGTCATTTGGTGCATAATTTTTACACTGTTATCATAAAAAAAAAAAGGACCGAAATCAATTTGCAAAATTTTACTTGAGATTTGAGATTCGGAATTATTACTAAAGCATGCATGGATTGATGTTGAAGTCAGCATTGAGTCTGTCTTAAAACTGACTTTGGTGATAAAATGTGACGGGCCCTGCATATCGAAGGGCCCGCAGTACAGGCTTTTGGGCCGAGGACCCGCCTTCAAGCAATGCCCAAAATAATCACAGGCCTATAATCATGATAATATATTATACTTACGATCGACCCGGCTGTGCGGATTTTTAGGTACATGTATGGGCAGTGATGGGCCTACTCAATTACGTGCAATTTAACATTTTTTCTTCTCTTTTTCTCCCTTTTCTCTTCTCTTTTTTTAAAATTTACATTTGCGGAAAGGAAATTACATCACTTTTAATTTATGCATTTCCGATAGTGTACAGGGGACGCAAGAAAATTTAGATCATGAAGATCTGAATCTTTAACTCATTCAACATCATGTTCAACTTACAGGAATTGCACAGAACTGGGCAACCTTCCTTGACTCTCTGATTCCCACAGTATCGTTTCGTATAACTACTGCAAAAAGGTGCGTCAGTGGGACTGCACGCTATAATGCAAGAAAAAAAGATCATTTGAAGCGAAGACGTAAGGACGAAATTTGATAATTCTATTGATAACAATATAAATAACAACAGCATCAAATACAAATAAACATTGGCCCGATGTTGGGTAACCAATATTGGCCCAACGTTGGCTTTGTGACGGATACAACACTATAATGACATTGAACCAATTATAGTGGTTAACTATTGGCTCAACATCTCGACAGAATGACATTGGGCCAAGCTTGCATTGCCAATGCCGACTGCACAGCACTTTCTGACTTAGAACCCATGTTGGCCCGATGTTGGTTAACCTATAATTGGCACAACTTCGGAAGAGGGGCATTTTTTTCTTTTTTTTTTTTTCAGGGGGCGAGTCTGCTCACTTTACTGCTTGTGGTGCAGAGAACACATGCACGTGAGTTATATCAAATTCAATTATGCCGCAATGTAACTCTGGTAAGGTCCAGTAATACAAACATGTATTATTTTCCACCTGCATGTGTATGTTTTCACCAAGTAAAATCACACTAAATCTTATAAACGTAATTCTGGTTTCATCTTAATGTTCATTTAGTGTTAGCCATTCCATTTCCCGCGCATCATTCCTTCTCCTTTGTGGGACTTTACATCCGGTATATCTCTCTGTCTTTTCCCTTGAGTTTATAACCTTCCCCAGGTTTTTATTATAACATTAATGTCCCTTACCTGAGCATTGACCTTTGATAGCAGCCCTTTCAAACGATTGGTACCCTTCCTTACAACAATCACACATGCAATCATTTCCTTCTCTTAGTCGGCCGCAGTTCTCCAACTGACAAGCTGAATAAGATACAGGGGGAGGTAAATAACTTGTAGCATTGGAAGATGGTATTTCACTATAGACGAATCCAAATGGGCTCCACGGGTTTTAATATTATGTAATTATAGTCACATCATGTTTTAATGTTATGTAATATCAGCGGTATTTTGGCAGAAAAAGTGGGATTGACATTTTGTTGTTACGGTAAGTATTCAAAGCATATTTGAAGGGATTCAAGTCACGCCACACTAAATCTATAACGCAAAACGTTTTCGACATCATTCGCAAAAGGTTATAAAAGGTTGTCAGAAAACGTTTAAATGTCGGGTTATATAAAGGGTATATTAAGAGTATAAAACGTTTCCATAACCTTAAAAACATTTTTTGATAATCTACTGTTCACCAAACAAAATGTTTCACAGAAAACGTTTAAATGTCGGGTTATATAAAGGGTATAAAAACGTTTTAATAACATTCCAAAAACATTCTTGTAAACTTGATACAAAACATTCTAAACAGAATGTTATTTTGGGGTTTAAAAATTATTTTGCGAAAATGTTTGCCCAAAATATTTTCAATAACGTTTTAAAAACGTTTTCATGACCTTTATATAACCCGACATTTAAATGTTATTAAAAGGTTTTGAAAAAACATTTTAAGAATATTTCTGTGTTTGCTGGGTTCAAACATTTTAACATAATGTTATTTAAGTATTGACACAATATTTGGCAAAAATGTTTGCAAAAATAGCTTACAATAACATTTTTTGAAAACATTTAAAAATATTGTAAGTTGTAGTGTGTTTTCATACAAAACGTTTCAAAACGTTATCATGACCTTTATATAACCCGACATTTTAATGTTATTAAAACGTTTTTACCTAAACCAAAAGCCAAAATATAACGTATTTAAAACGTTTTTAAAACGTTTTTGTGTTTGCTGGGAGGTTTCTGAAAATACTCTTGATATATAAATATGAATTGTCATGAAAGCCTTTGCATCGGGTCTTGAGATTGGAATTCCAATTTCCTTTCTCACGAAGTAAGGGCTAAAAGTAAAATTAATGCAATTGTGTTTGGGAGTGACCTTCTATCTTTTCTCCTTTTCCTTGCTATATCCTTCCATTTCTTGCTTTGTTTATTAAAGCTATCTAGGCCAGCATGCATCTTATTAGCCTACACTGGCTATCCAGGCTTGTGCATTTTATTTTATGAGCTTGGAACGATCCATGGATTAGCATGGTCCCCCCCCCCCTGGGTAAACGAAAGAATCAATTAAACTATATGTATTATATGTGTGCAATCACCGATTGAATGCAATGCCGCTCTTTTCTAAGACTGACTTGTCGTACAGGTGCCTTGTGAAATGTACATGGACTTTTTGAAATCTCCACAGAATTACGATCCAAGTCTGCATGCCAATTCTTTGATTATCAATGGTGCGATGTAGAGTCACGCGTACGTCTAGTGCAGGGCAATACATTCAAAAATTATTTTCACCTATCGCTATGGTAATTAATCCTGTTACATCTCTACTTCTACATCGAATAGATGCAAGCAAATATCATTTTCGATATAAATTACATTATTAACGTAAAAAACATGTTATACATGTAAAAAGGTCTACTGTGTTCAATGGTATACTTACTACAGCCACCGCCTAGAGTGCAATCGCCTGTGGATGTTAAGTGGAAAACATTTACTTATTTATCTAAAATATAACAAATTTCTCATTCCGTGTCGTGCACAGAACTCCTTGAAAATGATATAGGATGTGTGCATTGATGAGAAACCCTTACTTGCCAAGTTTTAATTTTTTCCAAAAAAGCGTTTTTGACTTACGCAATTTTTTGTCATCTCAAAATCCCATTGAATTACTACAAGGAAGGGTTTTTGGCACTTTGCCAATTTCTCACATTTTTGAAAACAAAGATTTTTCTCTCCTTCATAGCTGTTGTATATTAACAGTTTTAAGTTTCAACTTGCTGCCAATATATCACAGAATAATGCAAACCAAGTTTATTTTCTAACTTAGTGTTACTTAAGTATATTTAAAAGGAATGTTGGTACCTTTTCATGTTTTTTCATATTTTTTCTAGAAACAATAAATTACTTCAGGATTTTATTTGGCCACTTAGAAAGGTGCTATGGTTATCAAACTTTCAAAGGTGGTAAATAAGATTAATATCCAAATTCTTTCGCCAGCTTTTTCCAATTAAGTTTTTCTATTTTAAGCTACAGTGTTTCTAACATTCCTTAAAATAAAAAAATGGAAAAAGTAAACACTTTATCCAAAAAACCTGGCGAGAGAATTTAGATATTAAGCTTATTTACCATCCCTTAAAGTTTGGTAACCATAGCTCCTTCCTAAGTGGGCAAATAAAATCAAAAACTGTCAAAATTTAGGGAATTTTAGACAAATAAAGAAAAACATAAGAATTGTTACAATTCTTATAAGACTATTAAAATAGGTGGGGAAAATACTTTTCTTTGTTATGATTAAATATTTAAATGAATAGACCTGATTGATCAGACACAGGAGCTATTTTTCTGCAAGGGTGTTGTATCCGAGGCAGCTACCTTAATACCAGCGATGGTTGCAGCCTCGAGGTCATTATTTGTCAGTAGGAATCACAAGATTGTTTTTTTTTTAAAACAATTTTCGGCTATCTTTTAGAATACCCTTCCATTTTTTACATTCACAGTGTATGTGTATGGGTCGTTCATAAAAGACCCCCATTGAAAATCTACAGTGGTAGGGAATTCTAAAAGAAATCCCAATTTTCACAAAGCAGCAATAATACTAGAATAACAGCAAATAATCATGTTAGTTTCTTTTGTACTGGGGCTGTGCAAAAATTATTAGCTTCGCGGGTAAATTTTTTTTTTGGGGGGGGGCAACATTTTTGGTCATCTGAAAAAGGGGGCAAGCAATTTTTGGCAAGCCAAGGGTGTAAGGAATTTTCTGGCAGGCCGAGAGTGGGAGCAAGAATTTATTGGCAGGCCGTTTGAAAGCTTTACCCCTGGGGCTCATAATTATTGCACAGTACCTTATTTATGTTTGTTTTATTTGTTATTGTTTATAATGTTTGTTTAATTGATTTTATGTGACATACGTACTGCAAAATTTGCCATCGATCCACCTGCTTTTGGTTGCCGGACACTCCCGCATCGTGTGCCCTTGATAAAGGGTCTTGCACCGACTATGAAGCTAGAATAGGAAAATCAACAATGATAAAATGAGTTGTCATCAATGGTTCACATCGCCCTCATCCCTCATCTTCATGTCAGAAATTGCCATGATAGTAGGGCGAGTCCACTAGTTCTTCAACAGCCACGCATGGCGATTTTGTTCCGCCGTGTTTAATAGTTTCGAGATAGGGGCCGAGCGACTCAAGCTAAGCTCATCACCTTTACGACATATAGATACGTTTCTTTCCCACTACGAATACGCCGCTGCCGTTCATCAACTGAAATGACTAATGTTTACGATCTGCGCAGGATAACGCATCTTCAATGTTACCAAGTTAAGAAAATTCGATTTTTGTCAGTTTGGTTTTCAAAGCATGGACTGGAAGTTCAAAGCACAAACATTAGCTTATCATATTCTTTCAACACATATATTCAACTGTAATTTTTACAATCGGTTTTTACAAATACAAAAAAAAACCCGGAATATATTCAAGGATTTGAGATGTAATCATGCATTGAATATCAACAGTAAATACACCACCATACTGTTACTCTCTTTTTTTATGGAATAAATATCATAAATGATTTCAAGTGGCGGTCACTCAACTCAATTCATCTCAATGCAACTATGTGCTTCAGGAATGTGCACAGACATTCATAAATCCGATTTTTCTGGATATTTTGAAAGACAACTCATAGCTGAATTGATTACATAGCTCAGCTATAGCGATTGGTTTTTAGCCAATGAGATAGAACACCGGGAAAGGCGAACTACGTTATTTTTTTTTTTTTTTTTTTTTTTTTTTTTCCAGTGTACATTTTACATTCATAGTTTACTCAGATAAATACAGAAATTTTGATTTCTATACACCAGGTATTTTTTAAATATTAAACAATACATAAACAGTACCAGCACACACACACTCTCACATACATATTTATATTGCATTTGATTTGTCTAGCTTTTACAATAAGAACAAAATGTTTAGTTGAAAAGTCCTTCCAAACCTGCCATTTATTTTGATAAACTCGGTATTTTGAATCTTTTAAAAGAATGAATCTTTCCAATTTATGATAATATTCTATTTCCTTCTGAAGAGGGATAAAAGAAAGGGTTGAATTTTGGCATCTTTTTCTGTATATATAAAACTTAGTTAGAATGAGAATTAAATTGATAGCACTATTTAGTTTTCCTAAATCTGTCCCGAAAAGAATATGATTTCGGTTGAATGTGATAGGTATACCGAGTTTTTGTAAACACCAGGTTTCGAGCTGAGACCAAATGGGTTTAACCTTTTACAATCTGATAAAAGATGAATTATCGTTTCGGGTTCCTTGTTGCAAAAAGTACATATATTATCATTTCTTTTGCCAATTTTAAACATAAATGTATTTGTGGTAAGAATTCCATTTAAAATTCTGTACTGAAACCACCGTAATTTTGTATCCATTGTACATTTAAATGGCAACAAAGAGTATATCTTCCATTCATCATCTGAAAAGCTACTATTTAATTTTACTTCCCATTTTCGTTTTGCTCTTGGTATCTTTGAGGACATAAGTTGTTTACAGATTGATCTGCAACCTTTTTTATCTTTTAAAATAAAACTGAAATGAAATGGGATAAACGGCTTAGGAATTGCAATAAATGTAGCGTTTTCCTGAAATAGATGCTTGAAATTACTCTTAATTGCGCAAATTACACTGTTGTATTCCAAAAAATTTAGCCGTAATCCATAATTTGTTTCAATTTCATGAAGAAAGAGAAAACGGTTTTGGTTAACATGGACAAGGTCAGAGACAAAATCAATACCTGCTGTCCGCCATTTTTTATAATTTATTTCTTTACCACCAATCTTAAACCATTCGTTTTCCCATAAACATGATCTTAACACATCATCAATTGTATTAGGATTGTGTTTTTTCTTTGCCTTAGACCAAGATAAAAGAACTTCTTTCCAAAAAACATTTTGGGAATTTTGTGCTACTTTTAGTGTATAATTTGCGCCCTTTTCAAGATCATTAATATGTATACCAGTTGAAATAGAAAAAAACATCAATCCTTTAGCATCAATACATCCATTTACAATTCGTCTAATCCATGTACATTTCAGTGCTTCAAAGAATAAATCTACTTTAACCAATCTTAATCCACCTTCAGAATAATCATTTGACAATTGATCTCTACTTATTTTATCTCTTGTACCTTTCCAAATAAAATGATAGATTTTCTTTTGTAAATCTTTCATAAACTCTTTTGACGGGTTAGGAATTGAAAGAACAAGGTGGTTAAACTTTGGTATCAGTAGGGATTTGACTATAGTTATTCTTCCAAAAACTGTCAAGTTTCTTTTAGACCAATGATGCATTACCTTTGTCACCGACTCCATAACCTTATCATAGTTCAAATTAACCATTTCAACCAAATTGGTTGAAAATTGTACTCCCAATGCAGAGAATTTTCCGTCTTCAACCCACTTTAGATTTTTATTTGTAATGCCAGGGTTTGGTTTTCTACCTCTAAGTGACCCAATATACACAACATTTGTTTTATCCTCGTTTATTTTCAACCCTGACAAACGCTCAAACAAATCCAGTGTTTTAACGTTTGTAGTAAACTTTCATTACTTCCATTTAAGATCACAGTCGAGTCATCAGCGTATTGGGTGATTTTACAATTAATATTTTCAACTGTAATACCACATATATCAGTATTTTTTCGTATGAGACAGCCCAACATTTCAGCACAAATTAGAAAGATATAAGGGGACAAAGGGTCCCCCTGTCTGCAACCTCTACCTAAATCGAATTGTTTTGAGGAATTTCCATTTACCAAAACTGAGGATTGACTTTTATTATAAAAAAGTTTGATCCATTTTGTAAAAGATGGACCGATATTTAGAAAATCTAATGTTTTAAAATGAATTTATGAGAAACGGAATCAAACGCTTTTTCAAAATCTATAAGCAATAGCATACCTGGTTGGTCATGTAATTTTGTGTATAAAATTAAATCATAAAGTAATCTTATATTTTCTCCAATATACCTTCCTTTCATAAAACCTTTTGATCATCATTTATTAGGCTTGGTAAAATCTGTTTCATTCTTTCAGCAATACACGATGAAGCTAGTTTATAGGTTATATTTAACAAAGTAATAGGACGCCAATTCTTTAGGAATTGTTTTGGTTTGTTTCCTTTAGGAAGGAGGGTAATAATCCCTAATCTCTGCGTAACTGATAATTCCCTGATTCATATGAGTAGTTCAGAGAACGTAAGAGAAAACCTCCCAAGTCTTGAAAAAAAACTTTCCAAAATTCAGTGGTAAACCCATCAGACCCAGGACTTTTATTGTTTGACATTTTCTTCAAGGCAGTTAAAAGTTCGTTATAAGTCAAATGCCCTTCGAGCTTTTTTAATTGATCTTGAGTTAATTGAGGTAAATCTGATCTTGAAAGATTTTGGTCGAATTCCTCCAAATATAAATTGTTGTCTTTACATTCATACAGTTTCGAGTAAAACTTAAAAGTTTCTTCCATTATTTGGTATTGATCTTTTATATCATCCCCGTTTGCATTTTGTAAATGAACGATTGCTTTATTTACACAGTTTCTTTTTTTCCAAGTTCACAAAATATTTAGATGGTTTTTCTCCGTGTTCTATCCATCTTGCTTTGGATCGTAACATTACGCCTTCCATTTTTTCCTTCCTCATCTCCTCTAATTCGGACTTTTTAATTTCAACATTTTCTAAAACGTCTGTATTGTTTGAATCACCTAGCTCTTTTTCTAAAATTTCTATATCTCTTTCAAGTATTTTTTCTTTATTTTTATTTTTTTGTTTTTTTCTGATGCATATTTGATCGTTTCCCCTTATCTCCATGAGCAATACTTCAAGAAACAGTTGTTCATTTATCGTAAACTCGAGCTCACTTGCAGGGATTTGATTTATATTATTTAAGTTATATGGTGATACTGCATATTGTTTCTTAACTTCACTAATTTTTTTCTTAATCCTATCTATGTAATCAATATCTTTTAATAGCGTATTATTGAATTTCCAACTACGTTATTGGTCAAATACCAATCGCTCACCGAACGCGGAGTATAAATCCAGCCTATTTTGTAACTTAGCAGCTACTCTCAGTAGCCGGCGGGGCTTTTTTTTATAAAGCCACGTGCTTTGCTACAAGTCGTATTTCTATTGGTTCGTTTACTGCCTGTACAAAATAATATTTACCTGGTGTGGACAATGTGTGGTTCTAAATTAGAGAAAATACAGCCAGAAATTTGGGGAGGTAAATATACCGGAAGTAATTGCTTCAAAGGACGTCAATAATTATGGTCACGGCTACGGAGCAAACATTTTGCAACAAATCAAGAAGCGTTGTTTCAAACGTTGGTGGTGCTGTTTTGGGCTTTAATAGCTGGTCATGGATATGCGGTAGGATGTAATTTCCTTCATCTCGGTTTAGTGTGTTCCCAACATCAATACTCGCGCGTCTCCCCAGCCAATGTCATGATTGTCCTCTACATGATCTGAAATGACTCGATTATGTACGAGCCATCCAAAGAGCTTGCCAGAATTCGAGGTCCTTTTAGTACCGAGGTCTTTGTTGAAATCATGATCGGCGAGGGTGATAAATAGGGATGTCATTTTCTACCCCATGTCCATGATTTTCATGGGAGGGGAAAACACCCAAACTTTTGTTTTGGTATATGTTTGGCCTTAACTCAAGAACCACAAGACCTATGGAAATATAAATACTATCATTGGCTTCCATGACTCTCATGTTAAGAAGTACGCACAAGTTTCAATCAAATGGCTATAACTGGAAAGATGTGGCCATCTGACCCGCCTTAGGAATATCTTGCCTATCAGTGTAAAGTTTTGCTTTTTCCGAAAGTGTTTACATTTTCCCGGAATAAAGTACAATCTTCATATAATTGACGACATTCAATGAGTAGTTTGTAATATAAGCTTATTGCCTAATACGTTTGCTTACCTGTCTGAATACCGACAATTAATCAACCAATATCTCTTTACATCCGAACTGCCCGGGCGTGTTACGGTTTCACAAAACTTTCTGGCACACCCGACACTCGTAACAGGGGCAAAAACTACCTGAAATGTAACGAGCACTTAGTACATTCATTATTATGAGCATTTCATTATCATCATCATCATCATCATCATCATCATCATCATCATCATCGTCATCATCATCATCATCATCAGCAGCAGCAGCAGCAGCAGCAGCAGCAGCATCATCATCATCATCGTCATTGTTGTTATCATCATCATCATCATCATCATCATCATCGTCGTCGTTGTTATCATCATCATCATCATCATCAATATAATCACCATCGTCATAATAAATGATCACCATCGTCATCATCGCCATCATCGTTGTTATCTTCTTTATCGTCGTCGTTGTTATCATTATCATCATCGTCATCATCAATATCATCACCATCATCATCATCATCATCATATCATCATCATCGTCATCATCGCCATCGTCATTGTTGCTGTCGTCGTTGTTATCATCATCATCATCATCATCATCATCAATATCATCACCAGCGTCATCATTATGAGCATCATCGTCGTAGTTGTTATCATCATCATCATCATTGTCAATTATCGTCATCGTCATCACCGTCATCAAAAATTTTAAAAATAATAAACCCTATGAATGTCCCTCATGTAAAGAAGATGAAGAAGTAAGAAGGGGATGACGAGGAGGATATGAAATATGCAATCAAGAAGCCTAGTTAACCAAATATGTGCACACCAGTGGCGTAGCCGTGTCTTTTCATTAGGAAACGAATTTGGAGAAAACCGTCTGTTAATAAAATACTATGCTGAGCCACCAGCCTGGGTGGTTCACGCTCCAGTAATTTCAGATGATTGAGCTCAGTAATACATCAAAGAATGTCTTCCAATTCATGAAAACAAATTGATAATCAGCTTATCGGATTAAAAGCTTAGAGGGAAGGTCTTGCTGCTCAGCGAGTGTTTGTAATTATCAGGTTTTCTCCAAATTCATTATCTAATGTTTCCAGAGGCAGGGCAAAGGGGAATGAAATTAGTCTCCACCGCCGCCAGTTTGATTCCGCTCACTCCACGCATTCAGTGTTTGATTGGATAAAATATTTCTCACTACGTCATCAAGCACGACTTCAAAAAAGGATTTCAATATGTTAATCGGCTACTTAATATTCATGAGTCAAGACCAACAGTGACCATAATGGTCACGTGGAGTGATTATATACCATAGAGCCCTCCCTCTTATTCTTTCTATTTTTTAAAAATCGAACAATAAGTTCTCGGAACCAAATGTAAAGCTATTAATCAGCAACGCCGTATATGTATGTCATATCATTATAATTGGAAGACGGTTTGTGTGGAGAGGGAGCTGAATCAAACTGCCGGCCGAGGAGACTATAAGACGACTTACAAGGGGGAAACATAATGAAGAAAGAGGTCTCAATGTTTACAATATGAATTTATAGATGAATTACCTGGAAGTAGTGACCACACACTTTACCAGCTTGGCAAGAGTTTGTGTCGTAGTTGTAAAACCCTTCCTCATTGTACCACGATTGTACTGCATTGGGACCTTCATTTTGTCTGTTAACCAGGTCATCGTTGGGACCCATCCACAGGCTTTCTCCTTGACCACCAAGAGCTGCCGTATGTTCCCAGTGGCATTTTTCAACATGTTCTTTTGCTGATGCTTCCAGAGCGGTATTCCATCCCTGATACAACAGGGAGGAATACAGACATTTTTATTTTAGAGAAAGAAAAATAAGAAAATCAAAAGTGGCCAAAACACCAACAATATCGGAATTTATTTGAAAATCAGCGTTGTTTTGATTACAATTGTACTAAAAACCCATCTACCAAATTTCAACAGTACCATTTTGCAGAAAGAGATCCTGTTCTCATAATCAAAATTTTAAGTTTTATATCGAAATATTTAAATTATTTTTCTGCAATAGACTAATTTGTTCATTCGGGTATGCTTTATTCGAATCTGCTGTCTGCCACTTTGAGCAATATTTTGACATCGTGACCCTCAAAAAGACCTTCAAATGACCCCATAGAATCGTATAGGGGGCAGAAATTTATTTTATTCCAATAACACTTTAAAACATGTCAAATTGTTCGTCTGGCCCTGCGGATCCCAAAAATGTAATGTTAGAGCGTATACGTGCTATGTTTGAGAAGTTATGGGGCACAAAAGGTCACATGTTGATTTGCTTGTTGTGTATGGGTCAAAAGTCACAGTTGCTCCAATTTTCGTAAAGGTTGACGCAAATTGTTTGCCTTGCTTAGAAGTTTCAGAAAAAGAATAGTTTGCACTATCTGCGATGTCTAGATAGCATGTTACACAGCAAAGAGTCAAGATATGTAGAAAAACCTATTCTTTTTTTTTTTTTTTTTTACTTGAGGAACAGTTTGCATCCATTTTTTTACGAAAATCGGAGCAACTTTAATTTTTCACCCCTGTATAACATGCAAATTGACCTTGGGCCTGTTGAGCTTCGTAACTTGGTAACTATGTCCTACTCGCAAATATAGCTTGGCAGACAAAATTTTTGAATTCAGCATACCTGAATTAACCAAATTGATTTGGTTGCCAGCTTTTACGCGAACTTGTCGCTTGATGCTTAAATAAGCACATATTTCCAAACTAGAACCAGTCTACAAAGATGAAATGATTTCGCATTTCTTAGCTATATCGCAATGCTTAAATACTTTCTCCAAGACCGAAAATACCCAAAGAAATACGCTACACCTTGATATTCTCCATTCCACCTGTCCTTGTTTTGTCTTGGCACCTTTTGTTTTTGTGTGCTTTGTTTTTGATGTGATGGGTATCCCTTTAATTTATTAGTGTTTCCACTATTGGGTTTGTCATGCAGGCTTTCTAGCCATATTCCAGAATACAACGGGAAACGATGATAACGCTTACCCGTAAATTTCAGGTATAGTAGGAACGTATCTCTGTTGCGGATCAGACTTCATATAATATGGGTTAGATGGGCATTGAATCATATATTTGTGACCTGCTACCACGAAATGAGCGTAAAGGCGCAAGTTGGTAGTTTCGAAACGCCCTGGCTACTGCGTTGGTGTCCTTTGTTTCAAGCCAGTAATTTGTCTATATGACCATTGTGGATGGGGCACAATATGGGCCATTCTCGAAGGGCATGTTATAGCTTGTACTCACGCGTGGGACACAAATCAACTTAGTTAGCCAGGATGTCTCAGAACTACCAACTTGCGACTTTATGCTCATTTCGTGGTAGCTGGTCACATTTGTAAAATCGGTTCTCTAGGTATCACTCGCGAACGTAACGCCTCTCTTTTTGGACTCTATAATTTACGTTCTATGCAGTTCTATTTTATAGCTTCGTGTCGTAATATTCATTGATAACAAAATAAGTATCAACATTCCTTCCCTCGTTTTATCTTTTCTGTTTCTGTTTCGGTTTCCGGTGATCTCATTGTTATTTTGAAGTGTTAGCATGGTACGCGTGAACAATCCTTTTATTCTAGTCTTTTGTTGACTACAGAAAAGTTGAACGAAGATAACTTCTGTTTCGGTTTTGGGAGTTATGTTAATTTCTGACATGAAAAAGTGAGATGAGGTTGATGCTAATCTAAACAAAAGAAGTGTCTAAATTTTACGGTCGTAAATTCGCGATAAATTGTACGGCTTCAATTGACTTGCGTTGGGTGTATAGGTACTCCAGCCTAAGCGGGAGTAGATCGTGAAAATAGCCCAACATAGAAATATACATTAAAATGATTAATATAAATTAATCAATAGTAATCAGTGTTGCCAAGAATTACGTATACTTGTTCGTGCAATCGCGCAAAAATCGGTCATATTATGATACACCTTAAAACTTGGTAATATGCAACACCAGAGAAGTGCGTTGAAGTGAAACTAATAGGATTTCTTTCATTGGAATTAGTAATCTGATAATTGCTTCAGGCAAAATTGCCAGACTCAAATCTATTTTAAATGTATATTATTTGAGAGAGTGGGGATGCTAGACGAGGAGATGATCTGGTGGAGGGGAGGAGAGGAGAGGAGAGGAGAGGAGATCGAGAGAAGAGAGGGCGAGCAGAGCAGGGAGGAGTTTATTCCGTTTATTTTGATTTTTCCACGTTGATCATAGGCCTACTGCTAAAACAGTGAGAGGGGGAAAGGGTAAAGGAAATACAACATCCAATATAATTCAGATATCCACATAATTCAAAAGATGGCACACGTGAGAGTTGGGGAGGGGGAGAGACAGACTAGAAAGAGAAGAAAGCGAGAGAAGAAGAGGCAGGTGTCCTTTTTTTTAAATGTCATAGTAATATGGACCATAATGACACCAAATTTGCGTTCGGACCTGATGTAGGCCTATCCTGCCTAGTTAAATGACTAATATGAGTAAGATTGCCCACTTGAGACGCCAGTGTTGCATATAATTGACTTATCCAACCTTTATCATGTTTATTGACAGACATGAGTGTGATTGACAGAAAAAACTCCGGGAATGTCTGCCTGTTCGGGGACTTGAATTCCTGACTTTTGGCTAGTGTGGCCAACGCCCTAACCACCCTGATAAACATGTCTCAAGTCTGGTATACTAGATATGAGCAGTCAGGTACGAAATCAATTTTACTTACCCACCAGCCGGCAGCCTAATATAATATAAACCTATTCAAACAAGGGAAGAGGCTAACGCATCGTACAGCTCAACTGATCATACTTTTCCTACATTCGACCTTGCCTGATTTTTGAGTTGACACAGTCATGAAAATAACTATAGATACTTGACAAGACCATTAGTAGCCCAGTTCTGAACCTTTTCATTGATCATTCATAACAATAGGTATCTGATGGATCAGTGAAGATAAGAAGGGATTATAATATATCCGTAACCTTGATATTATAGTACATCTCGAGGAAAAAGTGCAATGGACATGTTTTCATTTTATGTTTCAAATATCCCGCGCATGAAAATTGAGTATTTAACCCAAAATGGAAAATGGAACAATTTATTGGAAATCTGTTTTAACAGATTTTTTGACATCTTTTTCTGCACTGTATTATACCTAAATTAAGAAATTACGTCGGTGTTGGATGATTTGACTACTTCCGACGCTGACGCGTCGGGAAGTAGTCAAAACATCCAACACCTCGGGACCAGTAGTTTTGACTACTTCCCCTCAAAACATGTTGTATTTGTATACTAGCGCACGAGATAAAATTGATGATGCTTAAGCTTAAGGGTAGACGAGGTATTGTTGGTCGTTATTGTAAAATATTTTTTGCAAACATTTTCTGCAAAATATTTGGCAACACTTAAATAACAATATGTTAGAATATTTGCAGTAAGTTATCATAAAATGTTTTTGAATGTTATGAAAACGTTTTATATCCTTGATATACCCTTTATATAACCCGGCATTTAAACGTCTTCTGGCAACCTTTCTCACCTTTTCCAAATGATATCGAAAACGTTATGTGTTTGCTGGGTAACCCCCTTAAATAATGCAATGGCCATTATTCAAAAACGGGCTATTGTATTACAAATCTGTAAAATGTGTTGGAAGCAGAATTCATTTCTGCGCATTTTGACACCTCATTTACGATAAGCCCAGAAAACAATAAAACACCGGTCAATTTAATGTAGTGAGGTCAAGATTTGAAAGTTGCACTAGTCTTGCAACAATACAAAAACACTCGGATATCATTACACAAATTTCCTTCCATTATACTGAATACAAATCAATAGAATTCAACTTACTGTAACTTTCAAATCTTGGGTTACATTGATTTAAATGTATGCTGCGGCGTCAAT
The DNA here is from genome assembly GCF_039555335.1 of Amphiura filiformis. Taxonomy (NCBI): domain Eukaryota; kingdom Metazoa; phylum Echinodermata; class Ophiuroidea; order Amphilepidida; family Amphiuridae; genus Amphiura; species Amphiura filiformis. The sequence goes on from NC_092628.1 coordinate 32,488,904, forward strand.
ATTTAGACATTCAAAACGTTCATAATACCAGTTGACCAAGTGAAAGAGACTGTGGACTTTCTATTTGGAAAAGTCACCCAATTTCTTAAAACCATTGGTTTTTCTAATACCAAAAATTGGCAAAAGTTACAGGGCAAATTTTCAAAACCACCTAATTGGGCTACATTACAGGGTTGGCAACTCTGACAACAAAGTCAATGTAAATCAGACCAAGGATAATTGGCAATCAGACTTGAGGTTTGTCCTTTCTGTTCAGGTCAACTTGGGACAAAACAGTGAGTCTTTCATAATATGAAACAATAAGGCAACCAAGGTCTCTGGAGGGTTGAAGGGCATCAATCAATGAATAGAAAAAAAAGTGTCAACCAACCCTTTTTACTTGATCATGATCACTCCCCGGGATCACTCCTTCATTAAAAACCACCAAGTTCAGACCTCCGAGTTGGTGAGAGAGGAGAAAGTTTTTAGTTTAACGGACTCGAAGAATTTCAAGACGCTGGTGATTTCAACTCAAGTAACACCATGATGGTGTTTGGTGTGTATCTTTTCATTGTATTGTTCACCAGCCAAGCTGAGGGAAAGGTGAGTTGGAGTTACAGCGGCCCTACAGGACCATCCAACTGGGGTAAGATACCCGGTGCATCAGCATGTCTCGGTAGAAAGCAATCACCAATTAACATTAACACTTTTGAAACAGGTCAGGAAAACTTTGCACCTTTCGTTCTTCAAGGCTATGGTGCCAATCTTGCAGGAGGGCCTATTCGAATGGAGAACACTGGCACTACATTATCTGTGACGTTAGCAGGTAACTTTTTCATAAGCGGTGGAGGTTTACCAAATAAGTATAAAGCGACTGAGTTTCATCTGCACTGGGGTAGTGATAACTCAAAAGGATCTGAACATACCAAAGATGGCAATGCCTATCCAGCTGAAATGCATATCATACATTATAATACGTTATATCGTAATATTGGTGAGGCCATATCAAAACCAAACGGACTAGCTGAGCTTGGATTTTGGTTTAAGTTGGGTCGGCATAACGCGGCCTGGGACCCCATCATTAATAACTTGCAAGCGGTAAAATATGCAAACAATCCGCACATTTTCACCACCAGGATTCCACTGAACACGCTCATTCCAAGTGATCTCTCAAGATTTTATCGTTATGCCGGATCGCTAACGACTCCTGGTTGTTATGAGACTGTAACCTGGACTGTATTTGAGAACGAAATACCCATATCCCGCGCTCAAATCGCAAAGTTGCGTCAACTGTCAAAATTCCAAACACCCCCATATGGACCCGGAGCTGGTCCAGAATTGCACCGTCGACTCACTAATAACTTCCGTCCAGTTCAGAGACTTTGGTTTCGTACTGTTTATCAAAGCTGGCCCCACGATGAATACCTCTACTATAATGGTGGTGAAGGCACCAGACCAGGTTGGAACCCCAAGTTTAAAGGAACATTTTCAGGACACCCGCCAGCGGGTAACCCAGCAGGAGGAGCTGGAGCAGCAGCAGGAGCTGGACCGGGAGCAGCAGCAGGAGCATGGCCGGGAGCAGCAGCAGGAGCATGGCCGGAAGCAGCAGCAGGAGCAGGGCCGGGAGCAGCAGCAGGAGCAGGACCGGGAGCAGCAGCAGGAGCATGGCCGGGAGCAGCAGCAGGACCGGCTAGACTTGAAGATGAGCATTATTTAGATGGCGATACAGGTGATGCTCAAACTGGTATGCAACGACTCTGGTATGCGCTTAGAAACGGGGAATACGGCGAGGAGGATGACTTTGATTACTATGAAGGGGACTATGGTAATGCCAATCAAAACAATGCTGTGTCATTATATGACCCATATTTAAGTCCAGGAAAATAAAGAAATTGCAGGAATATTCACAAAGATATCTGATTAAATTAAAAACATGTATATTTGGCTATAAATGTTTGTGTTTGTAGAAAATTATCAATTAGAGGTTGTTTCAAGAAGACCCTGTGTGTAATAGCTGCCCTATGCATACCCAGCAAACACAAAAACGTTTTCAAGACGTTTTAAATAAGCTATATTTTGGGTTTTGGTTTAGGTAAAAACGTTTTAATAACATTAAAATGTCAGGTTATAATGGTCATGAAATCGTCTTTTGTATGAAAACACACTACAACAATATTTTTAAAATGTTTTTGAAATATGTCATTGTAAACTATTTTTGCAAACATTTTTGGCCAAATATTTTGTCAACACTTAAATTACATTATGTTAAAATATTTGCACCCAGCAAACACAGAAATGTGTTTTTTTACACAACGTTTTAATAACATTTAAATGTCGGGTTATATAAAGGTCGTGAAAACATTTTAAAAACATTATTGTAAATAGTGGGCAACCATTTTTTGCCAAATATTTTTTTAACCCCAAAATAACATTCTGTTTAGAATGATTTGTACCAAGTTTTCAAAAATGTTTTTGGAATGTTATTAAAACGTTTAAATACCCTTTATATAACCCGACATTTAAATGTTTTATGTAAAACATTTGTGTTTGCTGTGCAGTAAATTACCAACAAATGTTATTTAATGTTATGAAAACGTTTTATACCATTAATGTACCCTTTATATAACCCGACATTTAAACATTTTCTGACAACCTTTTATAACCTTTTCCGAATGATGTCGAAAACGTTTTGTGTTTGCTGGGTATTTGACAATTTCTGCATTCTATAATCTAAATTTTATATTTATATACATCATCGACTGTATTCCATAGTGGCGTATAGTGATTTTTTGGTCAATTTTGTAAATGGCACATGTATTTTTAATGACGTTCTTTTTCATTTTGCTAAGACCCCGGTCACACATACGTAATTGCGTCATCCGACCATCGTTTTATTTACCATGGTCCAACTATAGTTGACTAAACAATGTATGGTCACACTGCAGTGTACTGTAGTTGGATAATGATTACTCAGTCATACGCACATGTATGCTAATTACACTGCCATTCAAAAGTATTGCTGAAATGCATGATCGGATGACGCATTGTGGTCACACAGGTGTTTTTTTGTACTATACTATGGTCCGACCATAGTAACTTGGGCACTAATGATGCTAATTAGCATAGTTGGGGAAAGATGGTCTGACTATAGTCTGACCATGGTCCTGTGCTGTCACACACTACCCGTACCATGGTCCGACCATCTTTACTTGGTAAAAACATGCACGTGTGACCGGGGTCTTAGTCTTAGCAGTCAAATTAGCTAATTAATTAATAATTAACTATATTATATTAGCTATAGTGAATAGAATCATACACTGCAAAAACAGTGTCTGCAGATAAATTACTTTCTTGTAATTGTTTTGTAAATGTGTGTAACTCTCTCCAGGCAGGGATAGACAGCAGATGACAAATTTAAAAATTCAAAAAGACAAATTTAAAAATTCAAAAATTGTACATTTTCATGACCATATTTGGAATCAGCATGAAAATTGCATTAGGAGTATAAACAAGCCTAGTATAAGTTCAGCGGTTCCAAAGATATTTTGAGAAAATATCTTAAAAACTTTTTATGTTGAAGCCTATAGTCAGACCCGTATTTTTTTTGGGGGGAGGGGTTCTTATTTTGAAAAAGTGGACTTTTTTCCAAGGGTGGGGGGCAATTCTGTGAAAAGTGGACTTTCTTTCCCAAATTTAGACCTGTTTTGACCAAAAGTGGACTTTCTTCCCAAAATTTTTGACCAAAAGAGCTTAAAAAATCATATTTTTTTGGCTCGTTACGCTCGCAATTTCTTAAATTTTTGGACTTTTTGTATACTTTTGCATTTTTTTGGGGGGGGGGGTGCACCCCAACAACCCTTGGCTACGGGCCTACCTATGGTCAGCTAATCTTTATCAAAGACTACTCGCACGGTCTGTTGCACAAACTAATGGTAAACATGCAAAGCATTAATAACAGGTTTAGCGTTTAGATGGTTTGTATTTTGTAATTTGAGAGCTGTAAAAGGGTGCAATTTACAAATCAATTACAAGAATAGTGCTTTTTAAATTAGATTCAAATCTACTGTATATACACTGTTCTTGCATTTTATGCAAAACGTGTGTAAATCTTAAGCATTAAGTTGTTGTATTTATCAAGTGTCAATGTATAGGGTCCACAACTTTTAAGCCCCCCCCCCTAATACTTTTTAGAATAAGTCAAAAGATATTTTTTTTAAATATAACAATGCAAAAAGATATGTGAAGCCCTATTTGTTTTACACAAAGAGCTTTTAAATAGAAATAGAGTCGCAATAGATTATATAATCTTTTGTTCGTTTGATGCCGATTAGAAGTTGCGACAGGCTATTCATAAAAGTGGTACCATTGTTTCGAATAAAGGGGTTCCGGAGGAAGGGATAATAAAGGCAAGTAGATAAATAGAAATATAAGGAAAATGATGGGAATGAGAGAGGGAGGGTGAGAGGGGACAATGAGAGCGAGGGAGTGATAAAATGTAGGCCTAGGAAAAAATAAGTACAGAGAAGGGAAAAGAAAGGAATGATGAATACATTTAATTATTAGGCCTATATAATAACTAAACACATAACAGCACTGGGCAGCCATTCGACGATGTCAATGCCTTTATTCGTTACGTAATTAAAACGCCCAGTCAGATGTATTTCACACCTACCAAACACAACTCACCCAATTTCGCAAACTGGACGTTGAATGTACACTCTCATGAATATTGATTGGCAAAATTTTCCAATATGTCAGCGCTCTAATCGGAAACAATAGAACAATAGACCCTGCAGAGCGTTGGTTTTACACATGTGGACCAATTTATAGAGTCACACGTCATTGCGTTCAGTCACAATGGTTAATTGTGTAAGAAAAGAGGCCGTTTTAAAAGTGGCACCTGAGTCATAGCAGTCAGGTTTTCTTTACCAAACACATGAATAGACATGGCCTGCTGTATTGTTTGAGAGCTGATGGACTCAGATGCAACTTTTCACGGTCTCTTTTTTTTACATAATGAACCATGGCCATTTTGACTGAACGCAATGACGTGTGACGCTATAATTTGGTCCATATGTGTAAAACAAATACGGCTAGTCATACATTTTTACACGTTTGCATTTTGTCAAATATTTTTCGATTTATTTTAAAAAGTATTTAGGGGGAACTTATAAGTTGTGGACCCTATACTGTAGAAGGTACTTATTTTAGGGGGATTCAGGGCGAAGCCAGCTTTCTTAGTCGGGACTCGGGGGGGGTAAATTAAATTTCGAGGGCACAGATGAAAAAATTGCATCATACAATACATATATCAGTTTTGTTTTTTAGAGAGACTGTGCATGTGTTCCAGCTTCCAAAAAAGGATTTTGTGTGGCAAATTTTGTATTTTACATCATTTCCGCCCATTGATGAAGGTGAATGTTGGTGGAAAAGAGGCTCATTGCCCCTTTTCTTTTCCTTTGCCCCCTATTTTTCTTTCATTTTTTGGTCAAAGGGGCACTTTTTTCTTTCATTTTTTGTCAGAACCCCCTTACTTTTTATTGAGTACCGATTTGCTATCTAGTGATGGGTCGATAGTGACAAAATGTAACTTACGTGCGCATAACATCAAAACAAGTTATTTATCAAGGCGCAATACAAAAGCAGTTTAAGACAAAAGAAAACTATACTTTAAGATAACATGACGATATACAATGATGAAAACCAATACATAAAAAACCAAAAAAATATATTTAGGGCCTAATGTGTATATAGCAAGAGTTCAAACACGAAGTAAATTATTGTTATATTGGCAGTATACTTATTCAAGGAATTTTAAGAGCCTTTTTAAAACCATCAACAGTTTTGGTGGATTTGATGTACTCAGGAAGTGAATTAGACTGCGCTGCATTCCTTTTTTTTTTTTTTTTGATAAACAATTCATACGTTTCCATGCATGAAACCATTTAAAATCTATGACGAAACACATCAAATCTCCAGTGACTGCCCTGCCCAGAGAAAAAAGTTTTCTCATGAATATCTGAGCTGTTGAATCAGAACAGGACCCAGCAAACACAAAACGTTTTCGACATCATTCGCAAAAGGTTATAAAAGCTTGTCAGAAAACGTTTAAATGTCGGGTTATATAAAGGGTATATTAAGAGTATAAAACGTTTTCGTAACCTTAAAAACATTTTTAATAATCTACTGCTCAGAAAACAAAAATGTTTTACAGAAAACGTTTAAATGTCGGGTTATATAAAGGGTATAAAAACGTTTTAATAACATTCCAAAAACATTCTTAAAAACTTGATAAAAAACATTCTAAACAGAATGTTATTTTGGGGTTGAAAAAATATTTTGCGAAAATGTTTGCCCAAAATATTTTCAATAACGTTTTAAAATCGTTTTCATGACCTTGATATAACCCGACATTTAAATGTTATTAAAAGGTTTTGAAAAAACATTTTAAGAACATTTCTGTGTTTGCTGGGTTCAAATATTTTACCATATAATGTTATTTAAGTATTGACACAATATTTGGCAAAAATGTTTGCAAAAATAGTTTACAATAACATTTTTGAAAACATTTAAAAATATTGTTGTAGTGTGTTTCCATACAAAATGTTTTAAAACGTTATCATGACCTTTATATAACCCGACGTTTTTACCTAAACCAAAAGCCAAAATATAACTTATTTAAAACGTTTTTAAAACGTTTTTGTGTTTGCTGGGGAATGATGAGTTTTCCAGTTCAGAGAGATTAATTTAGCGAATGATAAATTAAACTGGTCTACTACAGTAGACTAGAAGTGAATTCGATAAACGGTGCTGCAACTGCAAAAAAATTGTCGCCCCATTTAAGTTTTGATTTACATTCATCAAGAAGTGATTTTAAATGCAAACTGCGAAATGGGCCTCAATGAACAGAGCATATCCAGATTTTGCAAATTATGTTTATTTTTTTAAACTTGTTTAGCCAGTCTATTCTCAAAATGAATACAAAGAGAACCTGTACAAAATAATGGGAATGTGATTTGATGAAATGGCGCGATGTATCATGTTGCAAAGGATTCTGGGATGGATAAGATGTCTTCTCTGCCCCCAAGATGTGACATGAAAATACCATGTTTTTCATGTCAGTTTATTAAAATGTTTAAATAATACAATTATTAGGCTATAAAAAATCCTTATGCGTAAAATTCGTGCACATTAGGTTATTTTCACAATTTTAAAGTCATGATTTTTGTTTATTTTCATTTTTTCCCAACAAAAAGCCGCAAAATAAAACTCAAATTTTGGCTACTTGCTTCGACGTGTTTTGAAAGAAGAACATGAAAATAAAAGACTTCACAACTCAAGGTATGGTCTGTTTGTGATTTCTTTCTTTAAACAGTCATACAGCACATTGTAAACATCTCAAAAATGTAATTATACCCTCCTTTAAATAATGGCCATTATTCAAAAACGGGCTATCGTATTACAAATCTGTAAAATGCGTTGCAAGCAGAATTTATTACTTTTTTGAGATGTTTATATGGATGTGACAGTATCAAATGCAATAGAAGTCAGGCCAAAAAAAGTGTTTGTTTGCCCAGACACGACCGACCCAAAAAATCAAAAAACATCAAACACTTTTTTAAACAATGATATAAAAATAAAGAAAATTATGTTTTTTCTATAAAAATGCCAAATGACACTTGAAAGTTAATATTCCTGACAATCACAGCTTTCATTTTTCCCTTTTAGCCCTCCCCCAACAATATTTTACCATCAATCAACATCAATATAGAGAACCAAACAAGTATACCATGTATACGGTCTGGGATTTTGTACTCCAGCTCGTCATCCTTGCAACAAGCATGTGCATTCATTCTGAATTTATTCTGAATCTTTATCAAGATTTTGTTGCCACGGATTAAAAACTTCAGATGGTAAGGTTAAAATACATTCATACACTCCTATATCAAAGCAGCCAATCAGAAAAGTGGTTAGAAAAGTACGCGGAGTGCACTGATTGTGTATAATATGCACTCCGCGTACTACACGCAGTGCTTTCGCACAGGTTAGCATCGCGTAGGATTGATTCATTTTCGGGCGGGTTGATGGATATTTATAGTCTGGTCCTATTTTCCAACATTTTTAGTGATAATTTTGTTATGAAATGAAAACAGCAAAAATCATGTGTTTTTTTTTCTTCTCGGTGTATGAAATAGATTTTAATGAACGTGTATTACCTGTTGCTTGAGACATTAGACAAAATAAGGCACTTGTGCTGGTGTTGATGCGTCTAATGCGCAAGCCCCGAAATTAGACGCATCAGCGCGCGTGCATTATTTTTGTCTTAATTTCTCCCATTCATTAATCTATAGGCCTAATTAAAGTTTGACACTTGCTGCAACACGTGTACAGATCTAAAAAAAAGAAAAAAAAAGGGAAATCGACCTACTCCTTTCTACCCCGTGTGATGAGCAAACAAACACTTTTTGTGGCCCAATTGCTACAAATGAGGTGTCAAAATGCGCAAAAATAAATTCTGCTTCCAACGCATTTTACAGATTTGTAATACAATCGCCCGTTTTTGAATAATGGCCATTATTTAAGAGGGGTTAGTTACTTTTTTTGAGATGTTTAGTTGCTGACTTTAATTAAATCACTTACCACTTTAAGCATAAAAGAAGCTGGTGGATCACTGTTTCCTCGCAATTCGTTGTGTTTGGCCAAAATTTCATTCTGCTCTATTGAAGTGAAAGGATAAGTTCCGGGGACTTCGTTAAAACCGGGTCCGTCACCACGCTTTTCATTTGGAAGAAAATTTAAAAGTCTATTAATGTCTTCATCAAACAAATCATCGCTCGCTAAAGTTGCTTTGGAGAAAATCGCAAGGATTTCGAAAAGAAAGAGAAGCTCTTTTAAGCACTGCATGATGAAAACAGCAGAAATATTTAGATTGCTGAATGGTGCGCGTTTGAACTTGGATATGTTTTTATTTGTCTTTTTTTTTGTTAGTTATGACGTCAGAAAGGCGGGGCCAAATAAGCGCCAATATTTCCTCAAAATCAAATGATTTAAGATGAGCAAAGTACCATCATGGTAAAACTACATTGTACTTTGTACATTTCGTGTCAGCTATCAGTAGTTTTGCAAACACACCCCCGGATGCATCTAATCATTCGTGTTATGTGTCAATCACTTATTTTTTAAGAAAGATAAATCCACAATAATGCGGGTAGGCTTTTTATTACAGAGAGGTAAATGAAGAAAGTAACACAATCATCTAAGCACTTGTTGATGTTCACGCACGATTGCTGACTCAGAAAGATGACATTGTTTTGTATGTTTGTTTATTTGTTTGTTTGTTTATTTGTTTGTTTGTTGTTTTAATCGTGATAATTGTCACCTCAACCTCATTGACCTGGTTTCAGTGATGAGTGATTGTAGGCCTATTAGTATTACTCACCAATTCCAGACAAATACAGTTCTATTTTATTGGCATTAAAATACTATAATGTGAGTGTTTTGCAAAATAAAACATTGATTCACAGTTTCAAATTAAGTTGTAATGTTACAAAAAAAGGAATAAGAAAAGGAACTAACTTTTTTTATCATAATGTTTTTATCTAGTTTACGCGGAAGCTTTTGAAATCGATACATTTTTACATGAATTTTGCCTTACATTTTGAATTATACCTAAAATTATGAATATTAGCTTAAAATTATGAATTTTATCCTAATTTTTTGAATTTTACCTCAGATTATTGGGGAGGCCTAGAGTACTTGGGCCCCTCACCAAAAATTATTGAGGGGCCGGGCCCCAGCCCCCCCGATAATGCATGTAAATCCTTTAGGGTATCTTCAAATTGTCCGTTTTTTTTTACTTGGGTGATGTGATGTCCTGTCTTGTACTGTTCTGTCTGTCGATACCCATTAATTCTTTAGCATAATATATTTGAAACTTATTTATTATTGTACTTTATCATTGTACACATTAAAATTGTAAGTAAGTTAAATTTCCATCTTGTTCAGATTGGGTGCTGTGCTGTAAGCTTCACGCTTTTTTGTTTGTTTGTTTGTTGTTGTATTTTGCGGCATCCACATCTCTTCACTCTTCATATTCTTATGGGTTATCTTATAGTAATATCATATGTATTCTTTATCTTGCATTTTCCGTTTTTATAACATTGATGTGAATTGAGATGAAAGCAAATATATTTGAACTTGAACTTTAATAACGAACCTTGGACGTACTTTGGAAACCACATGGTATGACAGAACCATAAGGCAGAGGAAGAGATTTCTGATTTTATCCATATTTTCCTAAAACAGTGCATTTGTTCTTGATGCATTAGGACTTGAAGAAAGGTCAAATCTAGCATCTTGATCCGACATATGGCGCGCGACTATTCAATGCTTTTGTTGGTAGAATTTAATGGCAAAAATAAAAATTTCGCCAATCTAATGACCCCCCTGCCCAAAAAAAAAAAAAGAGTAGTTAGAGTTTGACCCAGTCAAAAATGTTCCGATTTTGATAAAGATTGCTCAAAGTTGGCTTGTGTGAATTTACGCAAGAGGGTTACTCCATATGAAATCAAGGAGGCGTCCCACCTGACCCCCTCAGATTTGCTTTATATTTTAGTCATATGTTGTACCTGTAAAAATATTAAAACCTGCAAATTTGAGGTCTGTAGCTCTTGCGGATTTTCTGTGGCAGCCATTTAAAGTTGGAGTAGGGGGGTCTAAATTTGGACCCAAAAGTTGCCCTTTAAATAAATTTCATCTTTGGGAGTCTGTGCCTTCTTTATAAAAAGAGAGAGAGGTCTAAGACTTTGTATACACACTAACTGCATGCCCAATTTGTCAAAAAATAAAAAATAAAAAAATTCTGTAATTGCGCGTTGTGTCACGGGGTCATTAAATATGCAAGAAAAATGCAAGGTTTTGTAAACTGGCAAGTTTAACCCTCTTAAATTCACATTTTTGTCACATTAATTATTTTTTGTTATCACTGATGCTATATATAGGATAAATACAATGCATATCCAAAAATTGAGGTCACAACTCATTTACATTTCGAACAGCGCCCTCACGAAGATGACATTTATTGTAAATTCAACATTTTCAGGGGCCCAAAGTCGATGTGGTCCACTTTCAAAATTTATAAAACATCACTTTTATATAACTACTAGTCTTAAATTCCAACTTTGCTAAGTCCCAGTAATTGTATAGGTTGACTTCATATAAAACAACAAGCCCAAAGTTGACCATTTTCTTATGATTGCATGTAGCGCAAATGTGCCGAATTCGGAAGGCTTGAAAGTCAAATTGGCCCCAATATTGAAAATAAAATAAAATAAAAGTAAATAGGGGCAATATCTACGCATCTAGTCATTTATTTTCAATATTGTGGCCATTTTGACTTTTAAACCTTCCGAATTCGGCACATTTGCAGTACATGCAATCATAAGAAAATGGTCAACTTTGGGCTTGTCGTTTTATATGAAGTCAACCTATAAAATTACTGGGATTGAGCAAAGTTGTAATTTAAGACTAGTAGTCATATAAAAGTGATGTTTTATAAATTTTGTAGGTTGACCACATCGACTTTGGGCCCCCTGAAAATGGTGAATTTTGCATTAATTTTCATCTACACCAACTTTAAATGGCTACCATAGAAAATCTGTATATATTGAAAATGAAATGGAAATAAAAGTAAATAGGACCAATAACTACTCGTCTAATCATTTATTTTTAATATTGTGGCCAATTTGACTTTCAAGCCTTCCGAATTCGGCACATTTGCACTACATGCAATTATAAGAAAATGGTCAACTTTGGGCTTGTCATTTTATATGAAGTCAACCTATACAATTACTGGGACTTACCAAAGTTGTAATTCAAGACTAGTAGTTATATAAAAGTGATGTTTTATAAATTTTGAAGGTGGACCACATCGACTTTGGGCCCCTGAAAATGTTGAATTTGCAATAAATTTCATCTTTGTGAGGGCGCTGTTCGAAATGTAAATGAGTTGTGACCTCAATTTTTGGATATGCATTGTATTTATCCTATACATAGCATCAGTGATAACAACATATAATTAATCTGACAAAAAATCTGAATTTAGGGGGTCTAAACTTGCCAGTTTACAAAACATTACATTTTTTCTTGCATATTTAATGACCCCGTGACACAACGCGCAATAACAGAATTTTTTTATTTTTTATTTTTTGACAAATTGGGCATGCAATTAGTGTGCATACAAAGTTTCAGACCTCTCTTTCTTTTTATAAAGAAGGCACAGACTCCCAAAGATGAAATTTATTTAAAGGGCAACTCTTTGGTCCAAATTTAGACCCACCTACTACAACTTTAAATGGCTGCCACAGAAAATCCGTAAGAGCTACAGACCTCAAATTTGCAGGTTTGTAATATTTTGACAGGTACAACATATGACTACAATATAAAGCAAATCTGAAGGGGTCAGGTGGGACGCCTCCTTGATTTCATATGGAGTGACCCAAGAGTAAGTTGGGGTCATATTGACGCGCAAGTAACAAAACCGAATCATTTTCGCAAATTATAAGCCGAACAAACTTTAGTAGCTGAACTTGCTGCTGTTTATATTTGTTTGAACAACTTTCTACAATGCGCAACATTAACCGTCCATTTGTTGCCGAAATGAGTAACATGTAATTGTATGTAGATGGTTCTGGTTTTAATCCATCGAAATATTAAATCACAATAACGACAGAAATTTATTAACTAAATCAGATTGAATCCTTTTAATATTTTCTTTTAACTTAATGGTAACAGATACATAATGATATACCATACCAGAATCATCCATGCATATCCTTTTTTTTTCCAACTAACAACATTACATAGGTCAGGTCGAATTCGCACCTAGAAAGAAAAGTGAAACCGTACGTTTTCATGTTAACCAGGATCTGTGTTAATGGAATCCATGTGATCAAAATTAATATTTAGTTTACGGTTTAGTGAAGACTCCTAAAATACTCAGTAATAAAAGGTAAGATTTCAAATTAAACAACACTGTATGTAATAACATTCTTATAACTATAATTATACTGAACATTGCAATGATTAGGCCTATACTGATTTGCTAGGCCTACGTAGTTTTGTAATGCATGCGTGGTAGCTCTCCGAGGTATGTGAATGTAAAAATTAGGTCTTTTGAAAGAAAAAAACAACAACTCTGAATTCCAATCCTTCTAATAAAGTGAAGCCCCTTGACAATCCAAACTTACACAACATTTGATTAATTGTTGATACATAGATTATAATCTATAATAAATTACTGAGTTTGGCGAATTGGTAAGGCTAAAATCTTCTACGTTTTACATTAATTTCGGAAAACGGATTTTTGCATTGCGTAGAGTAAGGTTGTCCTCACCCCAATAAAACGTCCAATTTTGTTTATGTTTACGTTAATGGTGTCAAATAATGTTAATTAGTTTAAAAAGCACTGGCAGCGCACTGTGAGCTAAAACTTGTCACACCAACACAATACACTAATGTTGACATAGCTTGAAATATGCCTTCTGTCCTGCCATCGGTGTGAGGATAATATGCATGTAGTCTGTACCATTACAGGACACAGTAGAAGTATACCTGTAGTCTCAGCTATTACATGACACAGTAGAAACTCAATTAACATCTATTGTTTATTCAACTAATTTGTCAACATTAGCATGTATTCTGTGTTCAACAGTGTCTATTTTTATGGAACAGTAGAGTGTTTGTTTATTGAATTAGTTTGTAAACAAAGCTTTTAAATTGAAGGACAAATTAATCAGGATTGCCAAACCTGTGGTTTGGTAACCCAAATGGATGAATTCTCAATTTCACTGAGACTTCAGTCTGGAATACAGTCACACAGTATTATACCAGGGACTGTATATGAACACCTACGGTGGATATGATATGGTGGCAAGAAGATGGTTCACGATCTAATTGCAATTTCAAGCCATTGATTTACATGGAAAGGATACTAAATATTATATTTCTAAAAGATAATCTCCTCTCATACCATTAATCACATTTACATGTACACAAAATATACAAAATTTACAAACCGCGAAAGACTGTGACAGCGAAAGACGGGTGATCGCTAGTTGTATAAATTGTACAGTATTCTGCCATTGCAGGCATGGCATTAAGGCTCCACATACGGCCGCGTTACATTATGCAGTATGCTTCGACTATATTTATACACGTATTTATAAATACGCACACCACCACCTGTAGATAGGAAGTCTGGAAGTGGCCTTCGACACAGCGTGTAGTCTTCCTGTATAATGCAAAGGCGGTAAACAATACCAGACTGTATAGCAAAATTGTCTCTTTTGTTTAACTTTGTGATATTATTGTAAACGTTTCCGATATTTTTTTGAAATACTTTCAAAATGTAGTTTTTGATAACATGTAGTTCCGAATCCCCCCATGTGTAATAATTTTGCTATTCAATTACGGTAATACTTAAGGTTGGTCTGAACCCTGGAATTATGGAAACTTTCGGGCCTCATAACTTCTAAATTGTTGGTCTAAAGTATATAAAAGTATACATATTTAGAATGGCAAAGACTTGATAAGTTCATCTGTGAGGTCAAATTTGGGCCAAAATGCCATTTCTGGCCCAAAATCCCAAAAATAATGGTTTTTGGCCCACTTCTTGGGCCAAAATTGTTGTTTTTATTCATTTTTAAAAACTAGATCAAAATATCTAGGACCCGGTTTTTTTTTCCATTTTTTGGAATTTTGACCAATTTCACCAAAAATATTTGAAATTTGGGCCAAAATCGGGCTTTTTATGATTTTTTTGAAAAATCAGCATTTTTTGACCATTTTTGGTGCAAATTTCTCAAAATTGGTCGAAATTCAAAAAAATGAAAAAACCGGTCCTAGATATTTTGATCTAGTTTTTAAAAATTAATAATAAAAAAAAAAAATTTGGCCCAAGAATTTTTTTTGTTAGGATGCACAAAAAAGAAGTATATATGTATACTTTTATATACTTTAGACCAACAATTTAGAAGTTATGAGGCCCAAAAGTTTCCATAATTCCAGGGTTCAGACCAACCTAATTTGATGATATTTATCTAAAGAGTTCCTATACATGTAATGGCATGAGGATTTAGTTACGCTTGCTGGTCGTCCCCAAGGGTCACGTGCGTATTTATAAACACGTATAGCCGAAGGTAGCTGTTATGGTGCGAAAGGATGCGGGTTCGAACCCCGGCGGTAGTTAGTACGCTCTCTTGTAAAAACTGGACAATGAACTTAATTGTCTCGATGTAACCCGTACAAAACTCGGGGAGCTGATCCGGGCTGCGAAGGTCATTTGTGAAATGTGTATAGTTCACAAACACTTGTTAGGGGGGCCTGATGCAAAAAGGGGGCCTTGAAATGTTTTGACCTTCCTAAGGGGGGCTGAAAAAATGACCACAAATTTTCCTGGGAAAATTGAGTTTATATGCTTTTCTATGGGGCCCTGAAAAAAATTTCTCGATGATTTTTTTGGCATCAGACCCACCGCCAACAAGTGTTTGTGACTGACGGTCCCTAACCTGAACTTTGATATTAATCCACAGTCCAAAGAATATGGAAGGTACTAAAGAATTTACACTTGTGGGTAAGATCCTCTCAGAAGCTTCTGGAGTTCTAAGCAAGACGTTACAACCTAAAGATATACTGCGGAGTCTCAAAGCTAAAAGTGCACTGACACCCGATGATGTTGAAATCATTGAAAATGAAGCAACTGATACAGACAAGGTGGATAAACTACTTGAGACTCTCAGGCGAAAACCCATCTCAGCTTACGCTACTTTTATGAAAGTTTTAGAGGAAGAGCGAGAAGATCTGTATGAAAAAGTCAAGGAAATAGAAGATAAATACAACTACAAGCGTAAGCCAGGTAAGAAATGACACATTACCATCTTCATTAGATGTCTTATATATGGGCATGATGGCCAAAATTAGACTTCTCCGTAGTCCACTTGCCGCACACTCTTAAAACTCTGATTTAATTAAATTGTGCACAATTGATAAATTTTCACATCTGTCGGACTTTCGCGAATAATGAACTGGTAGATTCTAAAAACAGAATTGTTCAGTAGTTAAAAGTGCCATTATAATATGTTGCATTCAATAATATAAGCCTACGTATACTTACTGTCACTAATAATATAATTATATAAACTTTTTCATAACCATTTACTGGTATTTTGATGTAATTAATATCAGTACAATTTCGAGTTCAACTGAATGTGTTCATCTTGATTAATAACATATATTTTTATTTATCAAAAAACGACTATGGCATAGTCTATGGCCAAATAGACCGGTACGGTTGTGGTACACAATAGAGAGGTTGCTTTTTCCAAACGCCGTACGCCCGTCTATCTATTCAAAATCACTCTCCAATCTAGGATGATACTACGAAGTTGACGTTCATATCATCTAAACAATGCTAAAGGGTTAGAGATAATGGTTATAAAAAGCTAAGGGTCAGATACCAAAATCTTGCTTTGGATGAATGGGGTAAAGTGGGGGTAGGTTGTCGGCCACCAACCTGTAAGAAATCGCGATGTTTCAAATGTTGAGTTGGGAAAAAAAAGGAAGACGATAGAATTAATTTCATGAAGCCTGCGTGTAGAGCGCTAGAAAAGTTAAGTTTTAAGGCTGCATGCGAAAAAATCTATATAAATATGTATTCAAACGGGGTATCAAAGTTTTCTTATTGTATTCTTTTAAATTTTCAGTTGGACAAGTGTCTCCGAGACAAAGAAATGACACTCCTCATGTTCCTGGTAAGCATGGTAAGTTGCATAATGTTCATATGAATATGAGGATCATTAGATGGTTGAAGAAACAGTTGATTCATGTAACCCCGGACATGTAACTTGTGATGCATATTTAATTTTGTTACATATCACCACTAATGAAGAGACCTCTATATGAACAGTAATTACGCTCTTAAATACTTTACACCACTAAAGTCCTTTACACTGATGCCGACATTAGTTGTTCTGCCTTTGATTATCGCTTCATGTTTTTCTTTTAATCATTGTGTTATTGTTTTGAACACAGATCCCCAACCCGGAAAAGAATCATCTGGTATGTTGAAATCATTATGTTCAGTTATTACAGCATCAATTATTCCTTCTGGTATGGTATTGTATTTGGGTATTACTAAATGGAACGATTTTTTTAATCTTACATGCCCAAGAAGGGCTTTTATTTTCCTGTGCTCAAAGAAGAAAACAAAAACAAAACAAAAACATACATCACACACAATTATTTTACACTACATTGATCAAATAAATACACTAGATGAAATACAAAATATATCAAAGTTTACATTCATACATGTATAAATGATAACCATGATAACGTACACTATACAATACAAAAAGTTTCCAAAACACCCCACTTGCAAAATGGAACGAATGGACAACTGTTGTAATGTTTAAAAAAGAGAGAGGGAGAGAAAACTGTCAATCTAAAATGCAATAATAAAGACACAGATACGATGATGTATTTATATTGGCCTTTTCGAAGTATGGCGGACACAATAGGATGGCACTGCACGAAATGGGCAAAGGCTTTTGAATTTGGTGGGTTTTACCCATATTGAAGACTGTCCTCATATTGTCATGATTGTGTACGCCATATCTCGAAAAGGCTAATCCCAGCAAACACAAAAACGTTTAAAAACGTTTTAAATAAGTTATATTTTGGGTTTTGGTTTAGGTTTAGGTAAAAACGTTTTAATAACATTAAAATGTCGGCTCATGAAATCGTTTTAAAACGTTATATATGAAAACACACTACAGCAATATTTTTAAAATGTTTTCGAAATGTCAATGTAAATTGTTTTTGCAAACATATTTGGCCAAATATTTTGTCAACACTTAAATAACATTATATTAAGATATTTGCACCCAGCAAACACAGAAATGTTCTAAAAATGTTTTTTACAAAACGTTTGAATAACATTTAAATGTCGGGTTATATAAAGGTCGTGAAAACATTTTTAAAACGTTATTGTAAATATTTTGGGCAAACATTTTTGCAAAATATTTTTTCAACCCCAAAATAACATTCTGTTTTGAATGACTTGTACCAAGTTTTCAAAAATGTTTTTGGAATGTTATTAAAACGTTTTTATACCCTTTATATAACCTGACATTTAAATGTTTTCTGTAAAACATTTGTGTTTGCTGTGCAGTAAATTACCAACAAATGTTATTTAATGTTATGAAAACGTTTCATACCATTAATGTACCCTCTATATAACCCGACATTTAAACGTTTTCTGACAACCTTTTATAACCTTTTGCGAATTATGTCGAAAACGTTTTGTGTTTGCTGGGTGAGTAGAAACAATATGAACAGCATCTTCTGTTTCTTTTTATTTAAAACAGGGCCGATAAATGTAAATGAGCTACGAAATATGACAGCCGAATTGGTGAAAGTTGTTACAGAGAGTAAGGTCGTACGATGGAAACAAGATTCATTTGTGGGCTTTGGTGGAGACCGAGAACAGACTTACAAGGAATGCATCTACAAGACTGAAAAGGGCAATGTTATAGTATTCGTGCAGTCTGATTTTGAGACCCGAAGCAGAATTGCATTTGATAGTGGATTTCAGGTAAAATACCATTCTAAAATACCACTCTTTTTCTCCTTTCACAAATTGAGAGTATGAAATGTTTTAAGGCTTTTCAGCCCCGGAATCAGCATGTTCTGTGTCAATATGGCAAGAACAATTTTGCAGCAAAAGCAACTTTTCAGCATGTTCTGCATGTGTTAACATCACAAATCTACATTTTAGCTCATTGGTCAACTTTCACTAAAGAAGTTTTGACTTAAAACTAACCCACTGTGGAAAAGCAGAACTAGATGGTAGGGTAATACCGTATTATTGTGGTGAATAATAATGGGTGAAACTTTGACAAAGAAACCGAACATTTGAAACACTTACTCCCCCCACCCACACTGTGTCCCGTGTTCTCTTCCAGTCCACGAAATAACTTTTAACAGTATATACTAGAGCCTATGCGAAATCTTTCGTTCGTCTTAAAGTTGTTTCTTATTTGCTTCTGTTTTCAGTATGGCCTAACAAAAGCTTACCAGCTTTTCTTCGTGCTTCACGACAAACGACAGAAGCCGTATCAGAAACGGTTTCAAATCACACCGACAAGCGACACTTTGTTGGCTAGATACGATAAGACTAACCAACCATCAGCGCTGGATGTATCTTGGATGTTTGGAAAATATCTGCGTGAACTCTAAAATAATACTTATATGGCTATTTCGTGGGTGCTAATAATCGCAATATCGATGGTGACGGCAATGGTCCGACAAATTCTGTCAGTTTTTTCTTTAGCAATAAGGGGCAAAATGGAGGAGAAAACTGTTCCAAAGAATTAAATGTTGGCTGTTGCAATATCAATATACAGGTGTATGTATATCTTGAGCTTTAAACTATTGAACTGTCCCTTGACTGCAGTTCACTGTACGGCTCTTTTCAGAGCCACCGAATTCAACAGTAGGAAATGGTATCTGCAATGTCTGCTATAAACTACTTTGACTCTTTTCAGGTCACGTATCACTGGACAAGGGTAGTCCGCTATGATGATCTACAGAGTTTATTATTTTTGTCAATTTGTTGTTCTTTACAGTGTAAACGGGAGCATATTTTGTATGTAGCTGAATGCCAGGGTTTTAAAAAAACGTACACTTAGTACGTTTGATGACTTGAACGGTGAAATTTGTTTGTGCGCAAAACCTTTACGAGTTATGCCAATTTAAGGGATGGGTTTATATGTGTGTAAATGGAGGAGAAATGGGAGGATTTTGGCATGTTTGCTGTGATTGTTTGCCTAGCAATATTGATCACAAGTACACAATTGATGGTGCATATCAAGGACCAAACTCTATAGTTTTATATTTGAGCACGATCACTTCTGTAAGGTCATGGGAAATTATGTAAATCGGCTTTTATATTTGATGTTGCATATCGGCTCACGCACTTTATTTTTGTACCCAGTATTTCACAAAGTCCCTGTACTCTGATGACCCTATGACTTTTTGCTGGTATGTTGAGCACTTTAAACAATTAATTATAGTACTTACCTCCTACTTTAGGAACATGCGTATGTCTTAATGTATGTCGACCATGTCAACAACCCAGTGTAGTTTTACATGGTTGGAAAAGTCTATTTCCTTTCGCTATTTTGCCAATCATAATTCATAAATTGTCCAACTTTTTTGACAAAAAATAGTTTTACAACTATTCCGCCAGCAAGGAAACACAAATTTATGTGTATCCAGTGCGTCCTTTACGTTTAAATAGTTCAGTTTATTGTCAAGTTGTGCCTCTATACGCCATATTTACGGAATTGATGATACGAGCTGATACGGAATTTTTGAACCCACATTTCTTGAAATATACATTACCTTTTTAACTTCTCGCCACGAAATTGGATTCATAAGAAGGTCAAATACAAGCCTTCCATTATGGCTGGTATCATCATCTCGATTGGTGTCTTGTGTTAGTATTATTCCATATTTTGCTGGTAGAAGTTCAATGAAACCCTCCATAATTCACGACTACTGTCACTTGTGTTATAAACTCGATGTGTTTACTATATTGTCGCTCGGGTCCGCGACTAATCGCAGGGACCAGTCTATCATTAGCTATTCTATACACTTTTCAATAGCCTTATTGTGATGTGTGGGAGTTTTAAAAGCCGAGCCATGAACAAAATATAATGCGAGCACCCGGGGGCATCAACTTTAGAGGTGACGGTATGTGCCTGTCAATATATGCCCCTCTTTTGAAGCCGACTATACCCGATGACCAGGCACCTTCAGTTTTCAAAATATTATACCCAATGACCCCTTTTTCATTTTGATTGTACATAATTGACCCTTTTTTTTATAAAAAAAAACCCCAACGTTTTGTACTGATATGCGCCTACTTCGCGACGCTTGTACAAAATGTAGGCACATATACCCATCAATTCTAAAGTTGAGTGCCCCAGGGCGAGCGCATACTGCGGGCCAATGAACAATGAGATAGTGGCTTTTCTGATATCACTTTGAGGAACTGTTGAAGTATAAATCAGCCAACGAGTAGGTGTGTCCAAATTGCACATCTTGAATTGAGACCAAGACATGCTGTTATTTCAATTGTTATATCGTTCCGGTTGGTTTATTACCTACCATTGCCTACGAGATGCAGTTCTAAGGTGACAGAGGGACAGGTCTGCAATTCGATTCCACAACCATTCATACCTTTCATCTGTTTTATTGTATTATCGTGCGAATTGCTCCGTGGTACCTTACGGGTACCTGAATTTTATTTGAATGAAGATGACTCTGTCATGCTCGACGTCATATTGCATAATTTCTATACAGTATATGCAATAAACCAACCAGAACAGTATAACAATTGAAATAATAGGCAGTTCTAAGATAGGTCAGAGAAGATGATAAAAGAGGAGGTCGCTCGCTGCCCACATCAAATAAATAATGTGTGCATCCGCCTATTGATGGAAATAATGATCTAATCCGATTGATCAACTAATACGATAAGTGGCTTTGCGAGTCACGACTGTCTAGCTCTAAACGGCGCATGCCCGGATATCAATTTGTTACGTCAGTTGACCGCGAAATATAATTTCTGTATTGTTTGGCATGACCGGCTGCTAAGGTTGACCTGAGATCCCTGTGAAATAGACCCTCATTTTGGATCCAAATAGCATTTTTGGACACGTTTGGACATAAAACGGGAGTATATGGAGAAACTGACACGAGTTTGAATTACTGATTACACTAGTTTTAAGTTTCCGTAAACTGCCGCAAATATTCAAATACTTATCATTTAAATTTCTTTTCCTTTGACCTTATATTAATTTTACTGGAAAATTAATTATGCTTGAATTTCCATAACTTAACAAAACTTTCGATTTTTTTTAATGGTATTTGCGATATATATCATGCTTTTTCACTCGTTTAAAAATCATGGTCACCCTAGTTAGTATTATTTTTCTTTAAAGAAAAAAAGCATGATTTGACTGCGAAATTGGGAATTTAATGATGTACTTCCGTGTGTGGAATATTTTCTCCACTAAGAGAACTACCGAATCAGTCGAGCGTGTGTCGGATGAACAGATTACCACAAAGGAAGTTTCAAGTGGTATTTTAAGTACCCCAAACAAAGAAAAGTGAATGGAGGTTAACTGTGGGTAATCGGATTATATGTTCGAGCGATCTCCTCTTTTCTCATCTTCTCTGGATAGGTTAAAGCTGTGTTCACACATGCACTTATTACCGGTAATATTTTATCTAGGCTTATGTCCGATCGAATTAAATATATCCGCTAATCCCTTAGCGCGTCCACATTTGTCGGCAATAGCGCTACACGCTGTCGAAGTTACGTAATAATCGGATTAACTACCATAGCAATAGCTGAATCATGATGATTACTTGCACCTGTAAGATTAGTATCTTTGAAAAGACCAGTATTGTATTCAATCTATATGTTTAAATTGTTTTCACCTATTGCTATGGTAATTAATCCGATAAATTGCGTAACTTCGCCAGCGTATGTTCGACGTGTTATGTCCGATATAGCCTATAACCGGTCATAAATCCCTATTACCGGTCATAAAATTTAACCCGATTTTAAATTTTTTCACTTTCCATAAACTCCCCTCTTTAGAAAAATATACAGACCATGCGGTAGGTATGTCATGTAAGAAAAATGCAAATTCAAAAGTTCCAAATTTCAGACCAATTTTGTATTTATGTAGGTTCTATTATTATTATTATTATTATTATTATTATTATTATTATTATTATTATTTTAGTTTGACAAAGTAGTCCCATTTTACAGTAGACATTTTATACATGTAGGCCCTACATGGTGGACATCTTTGAAAAAATGAAAAAATAAAAAAAATAACAATGACTCCCATCATCATGCTATTTTTTTCTTGGGGGGGGTCCCAAATTTACAAAAAGTCGGCTACAATAAAATTGCGACCTCCCCTATTTCGCCAGCAAAGATTTTATGACTCAACCCCCCCCACCGTTTGCATCCCCAACAGGCATCAGTCTTTTGGAATAAAATAAACACACTATCTGTAGTCATGTTGTGTTGTGACTCCTACATTTTAGTCATCAAAAATATTTTATGACACCCCTATTTTTCTTTCCGTATACTGGTATATTTGGGACCCCTAATCATCTTATAAAATCCAATTACATGCCTTTCTGTTATCATGCTTATGGCTTAATAAATGTCATCTCCATCTACTTCCAGGGCCATACTGCCCCCCCCCCACTGAGCCCTCTGGAGGGTTTACATTTGCTACCCCCCCTAGAAACTCGTGTAGGTCATCCCAATAAGGATTGTCAATTGCTCCTGCGCCTGAACTTTTTACCCGATCATGGAGGATGCGAGTTTTCAGTGCCTTTATCTTAGGGGTGGTGCAATAATTATGTGTACGGGGGGGGGGGGTGAATTCTCAAAATGGTCTGCCAAACATCACTTGCCCCCCCCTCTGGCCGTGACAAAAAATCTTTGCACCCCCTTTCGACGTGCCAAAAAACATTTCCCATCCTTTCGATGTGCCAAAAATCTTTGCCCCCCTTACACATGCAAGATTTTGGGGAACCTGAATTTAAAACCTTAAATTGTCTTATCATATAGTGCGAGCGCAGCGAGCAGGAAATTTTGCATATTTGAACATATTCCTAACGTTTTCGTACGCCTTTTTAGGGCGTAGGCCTAATATAGAAACGGTGCCCAAAATATATGTGCCAAAAATTGCTTGCCCCCCCCTTTCGACCTGCCAAAATCACTTGACCCCCCCTTTTGACCTGCCAAAATACTTGCCCCCCTTTTGGCCTGCCATAAAATCTTTGCCCCCCCTATAATTAACCCCCCCGTACACATAATTATTGCACCACCCCTTAGCATGTATCTGCTCCCCCGACCGTATGGGGAATCCCCCCTTGTCATGTAATAGCGTGGCTATCTCCTCCTAAATACTTTCTGTGTCTCTTCAAATTTTGAGGATAGCCAATGTTCCCTTGTCATTACAATTTCCCCTCTATTGCGTTTATTTATATTAATATTTGCAGCTGCAGCCATGATGACATCACGCAGTAAATCACTCTGCTTAGTGACATTGGGGGGGGGGGGAGGGGGAGTTGGGAAAAAAATTCAAGTATAGTCAATCCAGCACCTTTTGGCGACAGAATAAGTTTTTGGTTCAATTGTGCGCGAAGCGCGCGAAAAATTTTGCTATTTTGAAGCTAAACTGATGAAATAATGGTGCAAAAGTAGAATAAATGCGCGCGAAGCGAGCGAAAATTTGCACTTTGGGGGCAAAAAATGGGCAAATATGAGGTTAATTTCGTCAGAAACCCATTATCAGGCGTCAACATGGGGGGTGATTGTATGGACCATCCCCTGGCAAAATATTGGGGATTTATCCCCCCAATCCCCCGGATCTACGCCTATGACTCTGCTTAAAATTTTGCGCGAGTGATATAGGCCTACTCACAGTTATATCCGACAGCCCAATAGTGCTGCATGTCCACACGTAACTACTATTACCGGACGTAACGTTTCGATCGGTCTTAACAGCTCTTAACCCTGGTCATCTTCAGCCTTAAATTTTCGGATTTAAAGCACATTACGTCGGATATAGTAATTTTTTTTATATCCGACGCTCATTCACACTGCCACTTATATCCGATACTATTACCGACGTAATTTAAGTCCGACTGTGTGAACAAATTGTCGGACTTAGAGCACTTTACGTCGGATATAGTTATATCCGATGCTAATTCACACTGCCACTTATATCCGATACTATTACCGACGTAATTTAAGACCGGTAATAAGTGATTTAAGTCCGACTGTGTGAACACGACTTAAGAAGAATATAACGTCATTCTGTATTATTATTCAAGGTTGTAACGTGTGTCTATGCTGTCATGTAGGCCTACCTGGCAACAGACACGCCCCCGGTACAAACAGATGAAATTTGTAGAAAAGCGTGATTATGACAAAAACATTAAAAATGATACTTTGAGGTATTGTTTTTTAATTTTTGTATGGCAGATCATACATACACATGTGCTGAGGTCAAAAAGGTAAAAATTTTGTTTTTGACCCCTGACTCACCTGTCATTCCAAACAACCCCTTAAAGGAGTATTACATGATCCTAGTACCCTCTTTTTATGACATTTTTCAGTAGATATCCACGAAATAGTTTTTGCTAAACGAATTAATCTGCAAGTTATTTGTGTACATGTACATAAACATTATGTAGCCAGACGTTTCCAGTGGTATAAAGATCCTAACTTTTTGAGAAAAGTGAGAGGTTGATGCTATGGATCACGAAATGCCCCTTTAATTGTTGATGATATTTTTAAATGTTTCTTACGTGTTAATAAAGAGAAGTAATCGTCAGGAAAATGTTTCCTTACAATTTGTGTGTGTTTTTATGTGTCTTAAACTTTTCAAGTTGAAACAGATACATTCCGTCGGGTCACGAGGTCTCATAACCCAAAGTTATTATTATTACTCACGAAATGAACTATGTTTTCTATACCCATATCTCACATAAACAATAATATTTATCCAGTTGTTAAGAGGCTACGAATAACTCCTAATAACCCGGGGTGCTCAACTTAAGAAGTGACGGGTATGTGCCATGAAGCAATTCCTGGAGAGGGCAATCCCTCATTTGCATGTGCCGCATTCTTATTTAAATTAGCCACTGTGTTATTGCTTAATATTCATATGTTATGGAGAGCACTTTACACCACCAGATCGGGCAAGTCATGAATAATTTAGCGTTGTGAAGCCAAATAAACTTATTATTTCCCAGGCTTGAAAAAAAATTGTAGGAAGAGGTGGGAATCGATCTCGGTACCTCCCGGTTAAAAAGCACAGTGCAACACCATTAAGCCAGCTAAATATCTGTTGTGAGATGTGTAACATTAAATCAGTAATAAAAGAAGTAGATTCTTATTTTGGGCTCAAATTGTAGAAAAGGGGAAATGTTTTTCCCTGCTCTAAAGAAAATAAAAATTGAGATCTTTAAACAAAATGTTACGGCTCTATTGAAGAAAAAAAAGATTGATATCAAAATAACTTGTCTATTTTATATTTATTTCACGAGGCGGCATTATCACAGACGAACACTGTATAGGCTAAAAACTAGATCCTCACCACTACCCGCCGTCGTAGGTCAGTGGTAGAGCATCAGACTGATGATGCCAAGATTGTTGGTTCGAGTCCTCCTGTCAGCAATGTTTATTTTTGTGAATGCAATGCTACGATACCATTTGTTCAAATTTTTTATTTTTTTATTTATTTATTTGTTTATTTGTTGTTTTTTAATGTAAATAATTATGTATTTATTTTGTTTAATCACTCACTCACACTCAAAGAGGGCTCTTGGTCGATCAGTTCATTTATTCATTGTTTGATGGTTGTGATACGTCTGTTGATCGAAATTGAATATCATATAATTTATTCATTGTTTGTGAATTGATTGATTGATTGATTGATTGATTGATTGATTGATTGATTGATTGATTAACTGATTGATTGATTTGTTGAGCCGGTGCAAGTGAGTGCGTAGAGGCGAGTTACTTGAACAAGCCTTAATAATTATAACTAATTAATAACTAACTAACTAACTAACTAACTAACTAACTAACTAACTAACTAACTAACTAACTAACTAACTAACTAACTAACTAACTAACTAACTAACTAACTAACTAACTAACTAACTAACTAACTAACTAACTAACTAACTAACTAACTAACTAACTAACTAACTAACTAACTAAATAAATAAATAAATAAATAAATAAATAGCTTCCCCTCTCAGCCTGCCAAAATATTGTGACCACCCCCTGTTGGACATTCAAATTATTGGGATTCCAAATAATGATTAAATACATCAGATTTGTAGATGTAGGCCTACAATAAGAAAACTTTAAAAAAAACTAAACCGATATTTTACTCATTATTGACCATGGTAGGCGAAATCATCAATAGTGATTAAAGAATTTTTGTTCAAAATAAAATTTCCATATCATAAGCGTTTCCGGACATTTACTTTTATCCTCCCCCCCCCCCCGGGGTACTCACGTACAAGGTTTCCCACGAAAAATCCTAAAACATGGGTCTACTGAAGAAAAAATCCTTAGACATGGGTCTCCCTTTTCCGTGCTATGTGTGAAAAGGAAAACATGCGGAAAAACATGTTGCTTTTTACTATTTTCAAGCTCAAATCCTTAGATATGGGTCCTTACTTTCCTGACAATCCTTAGATATGGGTACCTATTTTCGGTAAAATCGTGACCCTTAGAAATGGTTATGGGTTCGGAAGCTCGGGCCGCACATCCCCGGCGAAAAATAATCCAAGTACCCCCCCAGGTTATCCTAAGCCTTTTATAAAGCGTTTTAAATCGCACCCCCCCCCCCCATTTTACCCTCCCCAGGACTCAAAACTATTGCACAGCCCCTGATAATCTCTAAAATTATTCAATTGCTTTTTTCGATGGGCCTAAACTCTTGTAATAGGCCTACACATATTAAATACAGCAAGCTGCATTCAAATTATACATGCACGATACAAGTGGTATTCCAGAAACTCTGCACATCAGTGACATCACTTAATTAATATTACTACCGGTAGTGAACAGCAAGCTTCAAAGCTTGAAAGTGCGCCCGCTTTACTACCTGAGAGCAATCCGGTGGCGGCGTTTCAATTTATTACTTGTTTAGAAATCCACAAGATCAAATAGAACGGTGAGTAATGATTATTTACTTGTTTTTAAAAATAAACTTCTTAGGCCAGTAATAAACTACGTTTACGGCCGACAACTATAGTTTGAATGATATTTATTATCACACGAGGAAATAAAAACAAACGAATATGGCGCTTCACGTGACGGTAGGTCAGGTCAGTGGTCAAAGGTTTTTTATCGCTAAATCGCTGGCTGGATATCGTATCAAATTCAAGTGATACACTACCGTCGTATTATTGACACCAATTTCTAATTTCGACATTACTATTGCGAAAGGTTATTCCATTATCAAATTAGTAGACTTTCTGTAAAAAACAAATCATTGGTGCCTGATGGGAAATACTAGTACGCCATCACCGGATTGCTCTCAGCTCTGCTAGCTGGCGCTCTTTAAGCTTGCTACTCGCATTCAACAGGCAGAGTTCGCAAAACTAACGGCGTCGTTATTTGCCAACCCTAATTAACATGATCAAGGGATCGAAATTAATTATTCATAACCGATCGATAACTGGCCTCATTTTCTAAGTAGCAAGCCAGCGGGATATGTCATAGGTTTGCGTTGATAATAGAACAACCGTGAATCTAGTGTCACCCCCTTGTATGTGCCCACCGACTTCGGTTGTGGAGCAGGTGACCACAAGTTTCCTCCAGCTACATAGTTGATAGCAGATATTTCACCTTGAATTAACATGCTGCACATATTCCCCAAAATACACTGGATGTAATTCCGGAACAAGTTCGTTGCCGTCCAGGTTTCCTCTTGCCATGAGTTGGAACATACAATGCATACTCTTTAACAGGCTCATCGTCAGACAAGCAGAGTATAATTAGGGATGACCAATGAACCATCAACTTGATTAGAACACTCCCATAGACATGCAGGGAGCTCAACTGTGCACTGCTTGCACAGACATTTCTAAATTGATCTCATTCTTTTATTTTTCAATATTTTTCTGTAAAAATTGGGGAAGTTAATGCCAATTATATTTTGTAACTATCTTGCAAATTACAGTAACATAACTTATTTAATTTTCCTGTAAGTGTGAATCAAAATTGGTCCATCACCACAGTGCGCTTAATTGCCAGTGGCTGAGTTCAGCACTGCTCAAGAATGGCACAAAATATTCATGTCAATAATTTCAGGTGAAAAACGTGGCCTACTGAGCTGAAATTTGGCAGAGTTACCAGTAATACCTCTATCATACCCTCTGTACAAAGGTTAAAATATTGAACAAGTAGATCTCGAGTTAAAAATTAAATCACCAGCTTCCCTTTGGAATTTCCATATTCCTTTCGAATCATGCTAAGAAGACACCTTTCTGAACATAAATGTGAAGTTTCGTGCTCATTTGATGTATTTTTCACCTGATTTCAACCCTAAACATTTTCTTATATTTATACCATCTGCACTGACTTGCTGCTAAACACGCACAGGAGCTGTACTTTTAAAATACGCGCCTAATCAATAATGAGTCTTTCACTCCATTGTTAAAGTATTGTGCTCCCTTTAGCATATGGAGTGACTAGGCCCTGGAGTGTGATGGTTTTGTAGCGCATGACAGTATTCATTCAAGCATATCAAGGTCACTTATTAGCCACTTGCTGAATGGCTGGACATTATCAGCTATCAAAGAGATACCTTATGCTGCTGCCAATCACAATAGAGGTTAAACATTTTGTTAAAACCCCAGAAGTGATATCAGGACAAAGCTGTGCATGTTGGTACTTGATTGTTTGGATTCCTATGTTGAAAATCCCTTGTATTTTTCTTATGTGTAGTGTATATTGTTGTGGAAAAAAAGTTCACCTGGACTTTTGATTTTGTGCCACTTTGGCCATTATGGATGATTTTTGGCAAATGTTTTCTAAAAGCATGATTTCAGTGCCTCGGTTTGAAGAAATACTTAATGCTATTGACTAGTAAAGTGCCATTTCATAAGAAACCCCTTTGATACTTTCACAATATGCTTGTTTCATGTTTGCATATATATTAAAATAAAGAAATATAAAAAGGTAAATATATGCTTATACCAATTTTGCTCACATTGCTATATTTAGACTTTGTCAATTTATTTCGTTCCAATGACCGGTCAGAATGGGAAACTTTGAAAATTCATAATTCGAAAAGTTTTTGACCGATTTTGACCATTTAACCACCATTGATGAGTTCTTTCCAGAAAACAATCTTTTGTAGTAATAGGGGCAACATGAAATTATGATGGTCATCCCTAGTATAATGCCCTACTCTCTCGAGCCGCAAGGGGTGCTGTCTCTCTCAGATTGTAGATGGTAGCATTTGGTAATCTTGTCTACTCTCTTCATGTTCAGCATAATACGGTAGCATGATGTACCAAATGAGTTGATATTTTCATATCCTTAGAGATAACACATTACTCATGTGACGCAGGTTGTGTGAAACAGTTTAACCTTGTGGAAATTGGTGTGGTAGAACTTAATACCACACGTGCTCTGTTTCCAGAAGGTTGTACAAGCAAGAGCTTTCCGTCTCTTCAGATCACTAACACAGTTGAACCCCATATCATGGAGTCTAGTTATCTGAAGTATACTTGGTCTCAGGAGGCTGAGGTTGCAAGTTGATGGTCATATACTCTGTTTTGGCTGCGCTGATAATACGTTTAAGGTCTGTTGTGCCTTAGTGGTCCTGGAGAGCTGAGACTGGGCCCGTGGGTTAGAAGACTCAAGGAGAGCGATATCATCAGAAAAGCCCAGGTTATTTAGCAATTTGGCCGGATATTGATTCTTGATTGACGTGAACAGGTCACAACTGGACCAGACGCCTTTCCCAAAAGGTATAGGCAATAAGGATAAATAGGAGGGATCCACATCACCTTGAAGAACTCCTGTTGTTACATTATTACATCGAAGGGTTCAAAAATGCCTCCGTCAACCATACCTGCACTGCTGGAATTAGTGTAAAATACCTGCGCTGAGTGCCGCTGATGACCAATGTCTTTGGAATGCCATAATGTATAATCGATGGAATCGAAGGCCTTTTTGAAGTCAACGAAGGTAATATAAATTTAGTCAAAGGGAGATGGTAAAGGCTTCCATAATACTTCTCAGAAATGGGGATCGGCTGTGCGCCGCAGCTGCGTCCTGAAAATCGGCCTGGTTGCTTCTTATATCAAAGCTACGTGATCTTATTGTAGACTAAAGCAGCTATGGACATAGGTGATATTCCTCTCAAGTTGGTCATCAGAGAAAGGTCACCTTTCGTTGGCAATGGGATGATAACATTGGTGATCCATTTGGCGTGGTGTAGGCTAGTGTAAATTTCTGGACAGAAAGCGTGGATGACATCAACATTTGATCACCACCTCCCTGAAGAGCCTTGGCTGTAGTGGCACAATCTGTGGCTCATTGGCTGCAATTGATCTTCCCGAGTATAGGAGGGTCAGCATAGATCGGGGAAGATCTTCTTCTTCTTCTTCCGCTGGTGGGCGGGATACATGTAGGGGCCTGTTATTTAAAAGTAGAATGCCCATCATCCTGTATAAAATACGGTAGAAAGCACGTACTATGTTTTACGAAAAAATACCTGGCAAGTGGGTTGCCAACATTCTACCGTTAAAATTACAGTTGTTGCCGTAATTATATATTCTCTAAATGTAAAAGAGTGAATTTCCACTCTTTCAAGGAGTTGAACGAAGGACAACTCATTTTTGAGTGGAAAAATATATTCTCTTTTGAGAATATACAGACTACTTTTTTCAACAAAAAAGTCCTTTTAGAGTGAATTTTTTCCACTCAAAAAGGGGTTGTCCTCAATTTCACTCTCTCACTCTTTTTCAGTAATAAGGGGGACATTTCGAAAAAAGGGATAACCGGGTAGAACATTTTGCAATTCCAAATCTATTGGCCTCAAATTTACAATACACATTTGCTGAAATGAGATAATTTGAAAGTGTCTGTTTTATTTTATGGTATTTTGATGACAAACTTCTGAAAAAAAAGGGGTAATTGGGTAGCCGAGCCTAAAAATCAGTAGGGGGGGTGTCATCGGGTAGGACTTTAAAACTGAGAAGGGGAGGTCATCAGGTATATTCAATTTCAGAATGGGACCTATTGCTAGGTATATTACCTAATAATAACATAAAAATAATCATAAGTGAACTAATCGAACATGAAGGCAAATTTGATTTGGAGTTGCGAAATATTCTTAGTATTTAATAAGTATGAATATTTAAAGAATATCGCTACAAATGACTCACTTTTACAAAATTGTTACACTTTCTGAATCGAATAACAAGAAACAAGTGACCCGTGCGTTACTGCTTGTACTTTGTGCATTGACCCGTGTTGTCAACTGGCCACTCTACAGTGTAAAGTTGGTTCTCTTTGACGATTTTGCTGTATAGGTAAATTGTTTAACAATTAGGCTAATAATTCAGTGCATGCTGCCATAAAATATCTTAAAGTATGACCTGCTAAATATGACGAATGGTTATGCCTAACTTAGCCTTATACGCAAACAGAATAGTTCGGACTACCACTTGTAATTTCCGGGTTATACTGTTTACCATACCGGGCATGTTTATTCTACCACAATACGTAGTTCCAGCATTCTTGAGTAAAGTAATATATAGGCCTATATTGACCACGGTTGTTCACTATCTTTTGTGGTGTAAACCCATACGATTTGCTTGTTTAGAAGTTGGAAACTATCGATTTGGGTAAGTTTAAAGTTCATGGGTTTGGTGTGTTTTTAATTGTATTGCATAATGTAGTATTATTGTGATGGTATACTCGTATTTGCTGTTCTTATCATTAAGTTTCAATTTCAGTTCTTGTTTTTTCTCTCTATAGAGTCTTGGTATTATGATTGAGATTGCATGGCTATATAATTTTGCAACAACATGGTCTGGCGATACGGAGTAAATACTAAAATGTAGACGTTGTGCCTACTTCAGGACATCAACAAACCAAAACTGCGGTTCGTACCACAGACCCCTGAGAGGGTCTCACACGTGCTTCTTAGCATTCAATGCATGTGGATTTTGGTGTTTGTTTTGCAACATTTTACAGCAGACGACCATCGTCTGCTATACCTATCTCAGTTTCTGTAACACGTGCAACCGTCAGGCATGGAATTACAAGATATAACACACAACTCTTCCTTAGATGAGGTAGGCTGACAAACATTCGTTTTACTCATTCATCGGTATTAATCTCATCTGATTAGTAATCTATAATTAAGCAATTCTTGTATTTTGTGTGTATGTGTGTGTATGTATTCTGATTTACGCTGCAGACACCTTAAAAAATCAGTCCTATTTTACCAACGTTTTTATGTGAAAAAGAGCCGGGGGTAATAACTCATTCAATCATAATCTTATGGACAAAAATGTTTCCAACGAAACTTGTTACAAACTGTCAATATTTGACAACCAATAGAGGTTATCCGTGTTCTATAAGTTGCATATCCTATCAGCGACTGCTATACCTTGTTTAGGACTTTCAAAACAAGTACCTGCATGTGCAACCATGACTGCTTCAAAATAGCCCGCCAAAGTCATGCAGGTAACACCGAGGTCGTGCATTGATTTGATTTGAATGAGGAATACTACGGGAATCAGCGCCTTTTGTTAGAAGTCACGCATGAGTAAAGTGGATAACCTCTATTGTCTTAGGCGAAAGTCACTTTCTGTTTATAAAAGCTGGACCGCGCAAGGTCATCTGATGTAACTGATTGTGGCCATCTGGTTGATATGTTGCCCTTGACTGTACTATAACAACCACTCTCACTTCCTGCCAAACTAGTAGTATTATCAATAGTCATTTCAGGAACAGTGATATAATATACCGTAGAGATTCACCTAATCATTTGCTAATGGCGCACTGGGCTCCTTTGACTTGGGGAGAGTTCCCTCCTCTGAAATCCCAACAAGAATTACGTGTCCGTGCCCTTATTTGCTGGTTGTATTTTGAGTTCCTCGACTAAAATGCCGACATGCTCAGGGTTTTGTGGGAACGGGTCATAAATGTGATTCACCATTAATATGTTTACGTATCTGATGTTTACTCTGCTCCTCGCTGATACATAAAACGGGACATAAAACACGTGAGTTATGAAACACATAAGATCAAGAACCATGGTCACTGATATTCATATTAAACAATAGGGTATTGCTTAACCAGCTATGTTGTCGATTATCAAAAACTGAAAAGAAATATGCCATAATAGTAGGGAATGATCAAGCCGTAGACGGGAGATGCGGGGTGTGCCCCCAAATAATATTTTTAAGTCAATTTTTTTCTGTAAAAACGTTGAAATCAGTCCTTTTTAAAAGGAAAAATTCAAAAAGGTCTCCTCCATCCCTAAAAATGTAAATAAATCCTGGCTACGGGTCTGTGTGATGCAGTGTAGGAAGTACAAGTGGAGACAGTCAAATGTTGATGGACAAAAGTAATATGCATGAGCATTTTTCATAGTCCAGAAAAATTTTCTTGAAAATCCATACACCTGCTTGGTCCCCGGGGTGGGGGGCACTCCAACTTTGGAGGTGACGCGTATGTAGGGCTGTTAAGACCCCTTTTTCAGCATCGCTGTCACCCAAAGACCCCATATTTTTTTTACGAACACATGCTCTGTCACCCGAAGACCCTTATTTTTCCATTTGATCTGTCACCCAAAGACCCTTACAAGTTCAATTTGAACAGCAACTTTCATTTATCACTGATTTTGTTACTTATTTTGAAAAAACAAAGAAATTTGAAGCCATTTAGAACTAGAAATTCGATTTTCGAGGTTTCTGTAGCGCTGTTTTGGTTCTCACCCAAAGATTCCATTTAATAAAAAGATCATGTTCTCACCCAATGACCCCATATTTCTTACATTTTGCTCTCACCGAATGCCAAAAATCATGCTCTCACCCAATGACCTCATATTTTTTACATTTTGCCCTACACCTATATCCATTTCAAATTGAAGTGCCCCCCCGGGCTTGGTCAGTTCAGTGCATGGGGTTGTAAATGTGAGCAGCTCTTGTGTGTACTGTTGGTTGGTGGTTTCCCAAGTGTGCAATTGATCATCATGGTGGTGGTACCTGGTGTGTTCTCTTAATTATTTGTACAGTGCCAATGGTGCAAGTTTGATTGTGCCAGGATAGCATAACCATGATCAACACGTTGAATACAATATGACACTACCATCAATCAAAGAACTGTAAGAAGCTTGCACATCTTTTTCCTTGATTTATGTTTTCAATTTGTCAATCATCTTTATGTTTAATGTTTTGTTTTTGCGTTTCGTAAACTGTATCAAAGCGCGTTCTAGAATGAAGGTATTGTTTTTAGCCGCTCTAGGCCCCCTATCGTCTCATATAACACGGGCGACATCATTATTTTAAGTAGAACAACGAGGCGAAGCCAAGTTGTTGTACGCCAAAAATAATGATATCGCCCGTATTATATGAGACGATAGATGCACAGAAACTAAAACCAACCAATATTCTTATCCTCAAACCCTTCAATTCAAATAAAATATTAATCATAAGTATTCCAAATTTTAATGAAATTAAATCCTACATTTTACAAGGAATTACCTAGGGCTTATAATCGATTAGTCCCGTTGTTACTATACATGTACAATGTGAATTTCGAACTACCATCGCAAACATGACAAAAAAGCCATCAAAATCTATCAACTTAAGGTAACAAAATGTATCAATTTAAGGTGTATCAACTTAAACTTGAACTCAGATCCTTGTGCGTACTATTTTATACGTCTCTTGTCATTTGTACTCAATGTAGACACCAAACATGGATAAGGAGAGGAAGCATTTTGTGTTCGGAGAAATTGAATTTGAAGACGTTGAAAGGACCCGTGACCAATATGATCACCCGGAAGTAAACATACCCAAGGTAAAGAAACATCCAAACACAAAACGTTTTAAAAACGTTTTTAAAGGTTATATTTTGGGTTTTTAGTTTTGTTAAAAATGTTCTAATAACATTAAATATCGGATTATATAGAGGTCAAGAAAACGTTGTAAAACGTTTCGTACAAAAGCGCCACAAACATGAGTTTACTTCATTTTGACTCAAACTGTAGAATGGGTCAAATTTGTGCTGTGAGTAATCTTGTAGACGAAATAAAGAATTTAGTACGATGCAGCAAGTTAAGTTCGTGACTTAAATAGCTAATTAGCTAAGACTTGTTTTTTAAGTGGTTGTCATCTCAAGAATTCCAGACATTATTTTCTGTTATTGAAACTTTACTCCTTTATACATGTTATATACTGCGCCAACAAAGTATCCTTACACTTGGAAAAAATAATTACAATTTCAAAACTGAACAATATTGGGGTAAATGTTGTTTTTTTAATAGATGCACTATCTAATCCTGCACATTATGACACCACATTGAATCCAATGTGACCTCAAGAAGTAAAGTTACAAGCAATTGAATAGACGAAGGTCCAGTTTTAAAAGTGACAAACTGGCCTATTGTACAAGGCACAAAAAAGATTCCAACAAGCGCAACAAAGCGACAGCACAGTTTCTTCAATGAAGCATTATTTAAAGCAGTTTTATTTTAGTTTTTACTTCTCTGTACTTTTCAAAACTTTCATTTTATTTGTCAGTTCTTTTGTTTCAGTTTTCTTTTGTTCCTTTTGTTTTAACTTAAAGCCAAACGCATAAATTAGCCATTCACCACTCTCAAACCAGATGTCTAGTCTGTGGAGGTTTGAATAGGCCAGTTTGTCACTTTTAACATGTTTAAAACTGGACCTTCGTCTAATCAAATGCTTGTAACTTTGCTTCTTGAAGTCACATGGGATTCAATGTGGTGTCATAATGTGCAGGATATTGTGATTATTTTTCCAAGTGTAAGGATACTTTATTGGCGCAGTATATGTAGGGTGTGCACTATTTTCAGGAATAGCCCTGTATTTATTTTCTGGAATAGCCCATTCTTATTCCTAAAAGCTAAACATAACAGTGAAATTTTATAGAGAGTGGGACAAAAAGTGGTCGCCAAAAACAATGTAATAAAGAATAACGGTATTGTTTTTAGCCGCTGTCGTGCATCTATCGTCTCATATAACACGGGCGACATCATTATTTTAAGTAAAACAACGAGGCAAAAAGCACTTCAATTCAAATAAAAAATAACAAAAGTATAAGGAATTACCTAGGGCTTAAAATTGATTGGTCCCGTTGTTGCTATGCGGCTCCGATTGGTTCAAACAGCGAGTACGTGTATCGCGTCGATGCGCATGCGCTGAACCGTGTTTTGTCCCACGGGTAAGAGCCAATAATATGGCAGAAACGTTTTCAAGTGTTTAAGAATTATCTACAAACTTTTCTCAGCAAAGTAATCTAACAATATCATACTGAGAAAGAATCTACTTTTATTTTTTTCAGGCAAAATCTCAGTTTGTAAAAGTGGATCCAGATTGCGATATCGGTGAACTCATAGAAGAAATCAAAACACACTGGAGCTTGGATCATCCCAATTTGCTCATTTCTGTACTGGGTGGCGCGTGGGATTTTCCTGTAAATGATGGAGTGAGAGACGTGTTACGTCAAGGCATCATCAAAACAACTGTTGGGACAAGTAAGTAAAATCATCAATTGCATCAGTTAAGGAAGATAATACTGCCACATTTTCAACGTCACTTGATTCTGCCTTCCCTGCTTCCTCCATGCAATATTGAATAAACGTCACCCTGCTTCCCCCATGCAATATTGAATAAAGCCATATCAGTGACAGACCTCAGACCCTTTGAATATCCATTGATGTGTTGGGCTGGAGTGGAGAAGAGTGACATAAAGGGGATGTCTTTCAATGTTTATATATATCTTATTTAATTTGGGTGAATCAAACAAAAAGTCTGACGCTCTTCCGTGATGCCCAGGGTAGGGTGTAAAGACAACCATCAGACGATAAACAGAGATTTTAAACAAGTTCTCTCAACAAAATGTTTGACTTACTTGATATTTCATCCCACATCCGTGGGATTTCATCAGAAAGTGAGGTGGAGCGGTAAACACCTAGTCATGTGACCCACGGGGTAACCCGCGGTCACATGACTTGATGATCGGTGTGTAGATGCCAGATAGCACGTGTCTCCCTTCTGTCAACCATCAGACGTCACCCAGAGTGTGATCATCTTGATGGAACTGGCCGCAAGATCTTTGTCATATGTCACCGCATCTGTCCCACAATTAAATACAGTAATCAGTGTACTTCGGTTATATATAAATTATAAATGCGCTTTTATAAATACGCGAGTGACCACCTCAGCGCTGCTATAACAGCTTATAGACAGTAAGTCTCGAAGTAATACGTTCTTTAATCGTTCATTGTCATGTTAGTTGAAAATTGATGCCTTGACGTTATTTTCCAGCGGCCTGGATTCTCACGAACGGCATTAACGTGGGAGTATCAAAATATGTGGCCAAAGCTGTGAAGAAATCGAAATTGGTCAGTAAATACTTGAGGAAGAAACCCACAGCTGTAGTAACCATAGGAATAGAATCACTGAGCAATGTCAGGACAAATCAACGGGTCAAGCTGAGAACAATAAGACGAGCAACTCTTGTAAGTACCAAGGTTTCAAGTAGTTTCTTCCTAGCACTACCAGCTTTTACCTAAACTCCTCAACAAAAGTTGAGTTGGAAAGTTTTTTCAAGCATCTATATCTCAGATTATTTGTGACATGTTCATAACGTGTTTCATATCAATGGATAGCTACATTATTTCCCTTTACAATGACACCACATTTAAAACAATCACTTTTGGGTTAAAATTGATCAACTTTCACCATTGCAGACGTACAAGTTTTGTTGCGGATTGTACAAGTTTTGTTGCGGATGTACACATGTGAAAAATTCCAGTTTGTACGTCCACAACAAAAAGAAGACTTTTAGCAAGGTGGTTGAAGCTGGCAGTTTTGGGACTGAACGTCCGCAATAGAGGTCAATATTCTCTGATTTTCTTGAAATTGGCAGCAAATTGCTCATCTACTCGTGTTGATTCAGATAAAGAATAGTTTGTATTAACTACATTGTCAAATGTCTGAGATATGATATAAAAATGATTATGTAGTTGACATAATTATTAATTACAAAACTGCCCATCGTGAAATCACATCACATCACACATAACACTGATAACATCACATCACGTGACATAGATTCTTGTTTCTGTTATACATGTACTTGAATAATATTGATTTGATTTATGAACCATAAAATGTAGCCCTATATCAGCACCGGAATCGATGACTTTTTTGCACTGCATGCCACTTTATACACATTTGATTTGATTTGATTTGATTTGTTCGGGTTGTGACAACCCTGGATAACCCAAGAAAGCCTCTATTGAAGCTTATTTCCATTGGGGTCCTGTTGATTTAATCGCGATTTTATATGACGAATATACATTTTCCAGACTTCTTCCATGAATGATACCAAAGCAGAAACCAAAGGCCATCGTATCCTGGATCCCAATCACACTCATTTCATCCTGGTAGATGATTCCGGTGACCCTGCTGCTGAATCATCAACCAAACCTCTACACAATGTACGGGAGAACTTTGAAAAGGCGATGAACAAATGTAAGCTTGCTCGTTTTTGTGTGTCTGTCTGTATATTGGTCTACTTCTTGTTTTGCTTTGTTTTAGTTTGACTTGATCTTTATGTTTATCAACCTTTTTCGTAATATTGACCACTTCACTGCTGTTGGTGACGTTTTGTACTGCTAACTCCTATTAGGCCGGAGTTGGCGAAGCAGGAAACTGAAAGTGGGGCCAAAGATGTAAATGTAGTTGTCAAGGAATTATAAGGACTATCCAGCTGAGACTATAATATGTAGTACAAGTAAAATAGAAGTATATTAGTTTAGCATTTTGCTCATTTTAATCTGCGTAATTAATTAGAGGTTATTAGAGTTCATTTTATTTTTTTCAAGGAATTAACCCTAATTAATTATGCAGATGAACCAAATCTGTATTCGCTTTAACCAACACATCTTAAAAACCAAAAATCGCATTTTAATCAAATAACTTTTATTTGTAGCCAAGATTTAAGAGTATAATCATGGAGAACTTCAATTTCCTGGCACGTACATTAACAGAGATGGAGGTAAAACTTTTGAATGACCCTCGTGCGTAAGCAAACACACTAGGCTATAGCATGGACATAAGAGATAAGATCTACTATTCACGTTCAAATCCGAAATCAAGTGTTGTAAAATTGCTGTCTTTATCGTGTTTATAATACAGGTTGACTTAGACTCTTACTCCATCTAAACTATCAATGACCGTGAATAGAATAATTCACATAAAATGACCCGTTTATACCACCAATTCTGTGAATCTGTACATCTATGTTTCAGACATGGGCGAAGCCTCCATGACAGACTTAGATGATGTCATCAATGAAATACCTTCCAATGAGCACCGTGACTTCATTAAAGCCATGCGCCTCAGTTTTCCTGAAGAAGATGAAGAAGTTTGTGCATTAGACGTCTTAAAGTCTTGGAAGAAAGATCATGGCATGAATGCCACTCGAAGGACAATAGTTCAAGCATTGAAGAGAATGAAGAATAAACAGGTTGTGAAACAAATAGAAGAGAGATGGAAAGGTACGAAGAATGTTGTTTTTTAATCTTTGAGATATTGAATATTGTACTAGTACATGACTTTGACTTTGTACTTGTCAATCTTGGAGAATTACAGGACCGTGCCTGATGGACAACACCATATCAGTTTAAACCAGGGAAGTGAGATACTCTTACCGTTTAAACAAAGGCACTTCCATGATGGACCCTTGTCGGATGCGATGTGACATGAGCTCTTGAGAGGGTAGTCATCTTTTAAGATAATACAATATGCTTGCATTCAGTTATAGAGCAGTTTACAATGCAACCTGGTCATATTTCTTGTAAAAGGTGCGTTTTATAGTTTTCAAATCTGTTGTAACTCAGACTATTACCATCTCTTTAATTATCCCTGTCCAGATGGGCCAGTGCCAGTCGTTTGTATCTATATTGAAGGTGGACATCATACCATAGAACATGCTTGTAGAGCAGTACAGAATGGCATGCCAATTGTAGTGGTAAACCATTCAGGACGAGCGGCAAATTTGATGGCATTGGCGTACAAAAGTGACGGGTTAAAATGGTTTGTATATCAATTCCTCTGTCATGTCTGTAATATTGATTGTTACGATGGATACGAACTCGCTCTTGTCCAGGATTATAAAAATGAGTCACAAATAATGCTGGCCTATTCCATTTGAAATACATACACACCTATGGAAGACATAACCTTAATGCCCCACAATGGGGGTGTCGTTTTAAATGGAGTCACCCATTCAGGTAGCCTCATTTGAAATTCTCACTCTCTGTGTTGAAGATTAATGCCATGTTTTCCATAAGGGGTGTATGGATTTCAGGAGGGAAAGCTCAAATATATAGAGGGCCTATGATCTCATAAAGCC
Source organism: Amphiura filiformis (assembly GCF_039555335.1). Lineage (NCBI taxonomy): Eukaryota > Metazoa > Echinodermata > Ophiuroidea > Amphilepidida > Amphiuridae > Amphiura > Amphiura filiformis. Next base: position 32,530,215 of record NC_092628.1, read on the forward strand.
GTAGTGTAGTGCATAGCCTTTTTTATTAAAAATAATAGCACAAACCGCTTTGCCTTTTATTCCATTTGCTCCTGAGAAATACTATATGTCATACAAACTCGAACTTCCTTAGCTCAATGTGACTACAAATTTAGACGTACATATCCTAGGCTTATACACGTACTATAAAGAGTGTGCTTTCTTCGTTTTGCGATTATCGATCTGGGTTCACCCTGCATGGAAATGGGTTTTTAGGATGTTTAAGGGCTGGGGTATGAACGTTTGGACAGTATCTATTTTGGGACATTAGAGCACATCAGACATATCGAATTGCATTCTGAATACGAAGAATGTCATTCTGATATCAAATAATTTTGGTTTTTTGAAATTCGCAATTTAATACACATTTTATGGCAAATCATTAAAAATTGATATTTTTGATATTTAACAGTACTCGAAGTAAACTTTACAAATCTGATGATTTATACTTAACGTGTATGTAGGTGGGATGAAAAGCCGACGATCAATTGAAAATTTTGACCTTTCGTATTGAAGATATGGATTTCTTTTTCCAAAACACCAAAAAAAATTAGGTCTTTTGGGGAAAAAAATCCATATCTTGAATATGAAAGGTCAAAATTTTCAATTGATCGTCGGCTTTTCCTCCCAGCTACATACACTTTACAAATATATCATTAGATTTATACAATTTACTTCGAGGACTGTTATATATCAAAAATTTGAAAAATATCAAATTTTTATAATTTGTCATAAAATTTGTATTATATTGTGATTTTCAAAAATGAAAATTATTTGATATCAGAAAGACATGCTTCGTATTCAGAATGCAATTCGATAGGTCTGAGGTGCTCTCATGTCCCATAAAAAATACTGTCGAAATGCCATAAACGCTCATTCTAGATCCCTTAATTGAATGACAATAATTCTCATGAGAACGTTCAATGTTAATATGCATCATAGAAATATTTTATTTTTATTCCGATACACTATAATAATGGTTTTTTCTTTTTAATCTCTCAGGGAGAATGAGAAATTGGAATATAAACTTCGGAGAATCACTCCCAAAGAGGTAGTTCAATCCGTATTAAAGTTAATCCAATCATCTCTAAGTGAGCATCGGAAACGAATCCTATGGCACATCTACGATGGGACTAATTCAAACCTAGAAATAGACCAAGTCATTCTCAAAGCTCTAATGCAAGGTAGGTGTTGTACATGATATATCCTGATATATTTGTTAGCAGTCTGGTCCAACTGCCTGACCAGGCAACACTCCCCGAGCAGGGAACCTTAATGCTCTGCATGCTAGCCATGCGCTTCAATGGAAAAAGTTCAAGTTTTGAAATATTTTCTCAAAATATCAAGAGCTATCTTAAGAACTACTGAATCAATACTAGGCTTGTTTGTACTCATTTTAATGCATTTTTCATGCTGATTCCAAATATGGTCATGAAAATTTACATTTCTGAAATTTTTGAATTTTGACATTTTTTTGAAACTTGTCGTCTGCAGTCGACACCCGCGTGAAGAGAGTTAAGATACTTATTCTATGGAACACATTGCACAGTTTTCCAGTTCAGTAGTTTAGAGAAGTAGTCAAGTGACCATTCACACTCAGTTACACTCAGCACAGTGTTGCTCACTATGCAGCCTTTCCGCCCATGGAGGGACGGGAAACGGATTCCGTTCAGTGTACCATGCGAGTTGCAATTGCTGGTTACAATTACAAATTATCCTCAGCTATCGTTAGACCCTGGTAGGAATCCCAGCACAGTTAAGACACTAGAAATGCCAACATAAATCAACAAAAAACATTATTTAAACAAATGTTAAAAAAATTAAAAAAACGGAAATCGTATACTTTGATCTGTTCTAGCATTCTAGCTACATTTCCAAACAAATATCACATTTTTCTTAAAATTCCTGTATAAATGATTCTCAACACTACACAGACATTATCCTCGAACAATTATAGCAATTAAGTACAATACGTAAGTTATACAAATACGTAGATGTATAGTTTTTATTTATTTTGTCCATAAGTACTTTGGCACTTGACACCATATGTAACGAAAGACTTGTTAGCAACAAAATGTAAAAGTAAAAGTGGTTACGAGCAGTCGTTTCGTTACCTGAAGTCGTGTCTTAGAGTGAAGTGTATTGTACGCACTTGCAATATTTGTGTGTTGCGTTGCTATTGCTCCTTGATGTCTGCAATCTTGCTCTGTTGTTTCTTCTCCATTAGATCCTTGAACATTTTGAACGTTAAGCCTTTTTTGCAGCTCTATTACGAAGTCTTTTCGACATCTTTTATTGAGCACGAATATACGAAACGGTGAAACTGTTGAACAGAAAGATAATAATCAATGTTCCTAGTGATAGAAAACTAGCAATGCCATATATAACGATTGGAAACTCTTTATTTGATTCTCCTGGGGTAAAACCTGTACCATGAGCGAAAAGGTACAATATGATGAGTTTTGTACTCCACAGCTGCAATGACATAGCGAATCTGTTACGCAGAGATTGTCTGCGCATTTTGTTGAAGCTACACATAGCAATAAGACCACCTAGAAGCACCGTAAAAAGCTCCAAGTGTCGAAGTAAATAGTTCGATTCACTGGCACCAATGTTATCAATATAGCAGCGCGAATAAAGCCATGAAAATAATCAGCACAATATATCTGCAACGGCTAGAGTTAGTAATACTATCACCGTATTAGTTTTATGCGTCCGAATGTGATGAGAATAAGAGTGTTAGCTGGTACGCCGGTGAGAAAAATGATGCAGTCGTATGCAATATAGATGATATCTTTCGTCCTCATTTTCCAAGGGAACCGAGAAGCACAAATCAATAGGTGCGTATAGCATTAAAGCGTATGTATTGTATTATACATGAAGGCACATCACATTAATTCGTCACTTCAAGTTTCTTTAAACCGCAACAAGTGAAATTACGAAATGAAAAAAGCTTCTTCCTAAAATTTCAGTTGATTCCTATTTTGTGTTTGCGAGTTATGCATGATTATGTGTATACTGCTCCGTAGACAACGTGTTGTAATGTCGTACTGATGCACCAGAACGTAATTCAAATTTCACAATATTTTTGCTAAATGAATTAATCTGCAAGAAATTGTTTGTAAATAAACATCATGCAGCCAGAGGTGTCCAGTGACATGAAAATATTAACCTTTTTGAGAAAAGTGGTCGATAATACTGGGGATCTCGAAATGCCCTTTTAAAATCTAGATGAGAAGAAATATTGATTATGCGGAAAAGGAGAGTGTCAAGTTTAATTTGCTATATAGTTAAACTCAAGTGCTTAGTGCGCCCAAACAGTACTCTCGTGTGCGCTAGGTCGCATAATTCAGTAGCATATATAGAAATGTAATGAATAAGTTAATTAAGTTGAAATTAATATTTCCTGCTAATAGTAGCTATTATAGTAGCGCCAGTTCTGAGGTTAACTAGTCCAAAAATAAGGTTAGCTAATCAAAAACAACTCGGTTCGCTAGTCCGAAAAATGAAAAGGGTTTGCTGGTCTGAAAGTTATCATAGTTATGGTAGGATTCGGAATTGGGTTAGGGTAAGGGTTTCGGACTAAATCGCAACTTTTAACTAGCGCACTATAGCGAATATGGACCAAAACGGACTGTTTTACGGAGTCTCTTGACATGGTGTGGTCTTTTTAACACTGTTTGGTATGGATCTCGACAACTATAGTAGCTCTATTTGAGGATGTGCTCAATTCATGCAGCTCATGGTCTGCTTCGGAAGTACAGGCAAACTCGAAGGAGGGGGTTTCTATAACAACACTCTCGGCTTTTTCCTTCCAACAACTTTTTAATTCAGGATCAGGGGGAGATTTCATTGGAGGCGGATCAACTACCATTTCAATCGCGCGAGATGGCCCATTAATGGCAGCTTCGTCCCTGATAAACTGTGGTGCTACCATTTTTATTCTATTAAGACCAAGCCGACATTTAAGCTTACTACAAAATTGCCGTTGTTCCGGTCCCTTCTCATCCGTTTTCTTTTTCAAGTTACGAAACTCTGCTTTAAATTTTGTGGTCGTAAAGTATATAAATGCGTTGACAATGTGATTAAGTCGGAAAAAATCTTTGACGATCAGAAAAATACGTAGATTGTATAGTTCGTTTTATTTTGTCCATAAGTGTTTCGTCGCTTGAAACCATATGTAACGAAAGACTTGTTAGCAACAAAAATGCAAAAGTAAAAGTGGTTACGAGCAGTCGTTTAGTTACCTGAAGTCGTGTCTTAGAGTGAAGTGTATTGTACGCACTTGCAATATTTGTGTGTTGCGTTGCTGTTGCTCCTTGATGTCTGCAATCTTGCTCTGTTGTTTCTTCTCCATTAGATCCTTGAACATTTTGAACGTTAAGCCTTTTTTGCAGCTCTATTGCGAAGTCTCTCGACATCTTTTGTTGAGCACGAATATACGAAACGGTGAAACTGTTGAAAAGAAAGATAATAATCAATGTTCCTAGTGTTAGGAAACTAGCAATGCCATATATAACGATTGGAAACTCTTTGTTTGATTCTCCTGGTGTAAAACCTGTACCAAGAGCGAAGACTCCAAATGCAATGCATATTAAAAGGCACAATATGATGAGTATTGTACTCCACAGCTGTGATGAGATAGTGAATTTCCTACGCAGAGATTGTTTGCGCATTTTGTTGAAGCTACACATAGCAATAAGACCATTTAGAAGCACCGTAAAAGCTCCAAGCTGGTTAGTGAGAGCGCCATGAGTTTACACATCCACGGAAAATCGTATACAACGCATAAATCATGTTCTGTGTCGAAGTATATAGTTTGATTCACTGGCACCAATGTTATCAATATGACAGCGCGACAGAAGCCATGAAGAAAGCAGCACAATAGATCTGCACCGGCTAGAGTTAGTAATACTATCACTGTATCAGTTTTATTGACGCTTCTGCGTCCGAATGTGATGAGAATTAGAGTGTTAGCTGGTACGCCGGTGAGAAAAATGATGCAGTCGTATGAAATATAGATGATATCTTTCGTCCTCATTTTCCAAGGGAACCGAGAAGCACCAATCAACAGGTGTTTAATGGCATTAAAGGGTAGTATAATACATGAACGCACTTCACAGTAATTCGTCACTTCACGTTTCTTAAACCACATGCAACGGAAATTACGAAATGAGAGCAGCACGGGGAGCAGCACTCTACTACTAGTAATAAAAAAGGATGTCACACCACTGAAAAATTATAGGAAACTAAAATAAAAAGCAAAGAAATGTTTAAACTACATATTATAGAGCTCCCCAAAGATCGCGCAGTGACGTCTTCATTTGAAAATATAGCCCAATACAAACTAAGGATTCGATATTTGGATTACCTTTTAGCGAAAATGACCATTATTTTGTTTATTCGAACAAACGACAAACAGCATTTGAAGCGTTGAAGCTTCATTCTTTATAGACACTTCTTTTAGCAAATAAAGATATCGTGGCTCTGAATGAATGGTCATGCATGATTTAAATCCTTCACTATCTATGTTTGAATTCACACTGCAGTACAAACCATTGCTGACGAATTTCTTCTACAAAAAGCGGGAAAAAAGTTGTTAGAATAAAATAGATTAAATGCTGATTTAGCGTGTTTAATGCACAGGCTAGGGAAACCTGATTACATTTCCGGAAAGAACCGCGAGATAGGAATAATTATAAGAACTGTCAGAAGCAATAGTTTATTACTTCATTAGAAAAGGTTGAAGGACATCTCCCATTCAGCCGTGTGTGGTTAACTAACTACGTAATAATCATAAACTCAACTTACTCAAGGGTACAGGCCAAATACACGTATCCACTCCTTTCGAAAACCGTATCTTGCTAAACAAAATTAATATTGATTTGAATATGTTATCATCATATTTCATGCAATTTTTTTTAAATTAAAAGACCGACACACGTACCGATGTCATTTCAAACAAGCATTTTGACTGTTTTGTAGTGACTCAAGGCCCAACAATGCCATTGCTACCATTCATACTACAGTTCATTCATAAAAAATATCAAATTCACTCAATAGTATCGACCATAAGGAATATTCAAGCCAAATTTGGACACCATCCGGATATATTCCCTTCATGTTCCTTGCAAATTTACAGCTATCTTCTCTTTAGATGTTTACTAAGGTATGTAGAGTGTGGCCTTCAATACGTAAAATTGGGCAGACTATTTAGCATAATAAAGGGTTAGTTCCAGATGCACCGTGGAGCAAGGAAACTGGTTATTTGCATAGTAAACCCTTAAATCCTTTCTATCGCATTGTGTATAAATGATATGTCATGTCTGATTGTATTGGCTGTGGACGGCGAAATGTAAATTGGGTGATGATATCACAGCACATTAGAGTTTGTCACTCCGTGTATGGCAACTTTTTTGTTATGTTTTTTAATCGCTACCCATCTACAAAGACCCATCACTAGAGATGGAAAAGAGAGAAAACTTCATTTACAACAATTTGGCATAAAACATCAAAAGACAGACGTGACACAGAAATATGGAAAATGAAACAAGATTTTCTGAAGGTATCAGACTACAATACAAAAATATAAAATATAGCTCAACGTTGAAAATAGAAGCATTTTAACCAATTCGTTTTTTGATAGGTGTGGATCACTGAAAATCCCTAAGTTCACGAAATCATAATAGAAATCATGTACCACTTAGGCACTTATTCCCATTTTACATATCAACATTATTTCTCTAATGTTAGCAATGTTATTTTCAGAAAAAAAAATGAATATGGCTACCTGCATCAAATGTGAGGACTTGGTTGGAAGAGATATTTTATAATTTGAGTCTAGTTTGAGGGGATGAACATATTTATGTACTTCATAAATTTGCAAGAATAAAAAAAAGAAGAGAGGTATTAACGGAAAAGCATGTTATTAATAAGTGTTTTTGATGAAAGGGAAATTCGCTGTTTTCAAAACTTTCAAATTCTATGAATAAAATGTAATTAGTTTATGAGATATGGCACTGTCGTATCACATAGCGTATCATTATTAATATAGGTTGTCAAATTGTGCATATTTTTGCAGATTAATTAGTTCTAATTAGTGAATGAATAAAAGTTTGTATTATGTTGAGAACAAAGACAGATTATACTATTGATTACCGTATATTCTTTAATAATAATAAACATATTTTACTTTGGTGCTCTCCAGTGGGTCTTCAAAAATTTGAAAAACTTTAAATGTGATTTTCTCAAAACTGCATTTTCGTCATACGACAGTTTGCCAAAACAGCGACGTAATGTAAGTCTACACCCCCCCACACACACACACACAAAATACAACATTATTTAAACTTTCAACAAATAATACTTGTTTGTACAGCCGCATGTATTGGCATTATGGTATAAAATTAAATTGCTTGTTGAAAGTCCAAATAATGCTGTATTTTTATAGGGCATCTGCGTGAATTTGCCTTTCATCTCTATCGTCAAAAGCACTCATTATGCATGTTAAGATGTAAAATGCTTGTAGATGGAATTCTATGGTATCTGATTAAAAACATATTTTATGACATTTATATCCTAACCAGCAAATCGAGAAGATTCGCATCGACAGTTGAATTTAGCGCAAACCTGGAACCGCCATGATATTGTCAGGACACAACTCTTCGCATCAATGAGAGAAACTATGGAATGGGAGGTACGCGGTCCAAAAAAATATCCTTTGTGGTTAGGTCTACTTTTAAAAAACTTACTCAGTCGAGAAGTATGGCTTCGCATTTGCTCACCGATAGCTTGGGACTCTAACTTCGAATGGTGAAGCTCTGTCGATGAGAAAATTCGAAGATAGACTTCTCAAGTAACTTAGAATTAATTAGAGGAGAATTTAGTCTATTCTACAAATATAAAAAAACAAGTACAGCTGAGATAATGAAGAATTTTCAACTAAATAGTTCACCTTTTTTGCTTTTATAGTCGCACGCTTTGATACCCGGCTGGTGCATGCGATATGCCAACTATATGATTTTACTTTACGATGAAGCAGTTTTAGTATAACACTTATGTTTATCGTTCTAGGACTACAACGCGGAAAAGGAATATTTTCAAGAAAGACTCTTAACAGTGATAGTGAACAACAAACCAGGATTTGTCCGTTTGTATCTGGGGAATGGTGCAATACACATCGAGACGTATCTGACGAGACGGGTGCTGACGCAACTTTATTTCGAGGTAACGAATTGTGCTCAAGTCAGTATTCGTCCCGATTACTAACTTCTTGTGGGATTCAAAACATCCTGTTTTGCCAAACAAATCAGCTGATTTCTAATCCTATAGTTGGAACTAAACTGGCAATAAATATCCAATTTTAACATTTGGCCATTTTGAAAACACGTGATTTAAGTTTTGTTTGTTTGTTTTTTTAATTTTTTTTTAATTTTTTTGGTTTTGGTTGGTTGTTTCGGGTTTTTTTTCAATTAGTCAATGCATTCTAATTTTCAGCAAGCATTTCTTTTCTATTTTATAACCATGCGAACCCTTAGTTACCCCACCATAAGCAACATGCAAACGTGACGGATTGTAACCTCTCACTTTATTTCACTTTCTAAATATAGGTCAAGAAATCTCCCTTGAAAAAGATCCTACAGCGAAAGACTTTATCTGATGCAATTCTGTCGACACTAAAGCCAACTTGTTCTCCTTGTTGCAACACTGATACGGTAAGTTCCGACACACACACCCTACACATGCGCGTATTTTTTTTTTTTTTGGGGGGGCTTTGGGGGCGACAGCCCCGGGGTAAAAGCAGGGGGCGGCCAAAATGAAGGGGCGGCGGAAGAGGAAGGGGCGGCAAAAACTAAAGGGCGGCAAAAAGAATTAGTAAATAAAAAAGGGTGGAAAAATTTGATAAAGCATAAAAATTTTTGAAAAAATGGTACTATACATCAAAATGTGTTACTTTTAGGGCGCTTGCGCCTGAAATCCTTTTTTTCTTTTTTTTTGCTCTTCACTTTTTCAAACAACCGGAAAAAAATTGGGTCAACCTTTTCGGGCTGTTGAGGAAGGGGCGGCAAAAATGAATTTTCTTCAGCCCCCGGGGTTGGGGCGGCCACGGTACGCCACTGCTACACTGCTACACACCATCCCCACCCCAGTATACATCCACCCATGAGACACGAAAGTACAAAAATTAATGCGCACAAAAATACCTATTCTAGAAAATGTCAAACTTTACCGGTACGTTTTGTTTTTGACCAAATCTTCACGTTTCTATTTGTTTCAGGATGAAATTCCAAGCAATAATGATAATGATTCTCAGGGATATTTTGGACTCAAGAAGATCGGAGACACAATACAATCGCTGACATCGAGCAACATAAATCCATACGTATCTAGCATGGACGGTAGTAGATTCAATGGTAAGGTAGTACGCTTTTTATTCCACTTGTGCACTGTATTTTTGCACTGATACAATCTCAATTACTTTGGCAAGTTTGACATTAGCAACAATGAGTTGTACCATCAACAAGCTATTATTTACCATAACAATGATGCATAACAATATGCAGACTATTGTTCTCATTTGGGACGCAAAGGCCTCAGACAGTATTCAACTGAAATTATAATACCTTGCATCACAACACATTGCAATATCGCACAGGGAAATCAGAAACATGGGATAGTGGACTTAACACGGTTTGGAAATAAGCTCTTCATTATAAAAACCTTAGGTTAGCTGTGCAGTACTTAATGTTCAAACACTGCACTCTTGCTATCTCAATGGCAAGCTGAACGGTGCTTTTAGTTACCTATACCCAATTTCAAGTTTTTACAGTCATTTGTAATATTTGCAGTTTTAACCTTCTATATAACAATTATTTCTAATGAAACAGAAACCTTCAGGAACCCATTCCATCACCTGTTCTTGTTTGCTGTGCTAAATGGTTTCCACGAGATGGCTGAGTATTTCTGGGAGGAAGGCAATGAGCACATAGCAACGGCTTTGGTAGCACGAGAAATATACTTGGGTATGGCACGCAGACTAGAAGGAGACAAGCAGACGGAACTAGAAAATATGGCTAGGTACAATTCTGGCATCATTAATATCATATTTTATGGATTTTACCTATAATAGGTGGAGCGTGTTAGCGTGATAGCTGTGAAGTCCCTGGTTCGAGCCCTTGCCTTTCCCAGATGGCTTTTAATGCAATTAAGTTTTTGAGTCTATGCACGCTCTCGCAGGTTCACCCGGGTACTCCACATTCATCCTATTATAGAACCGGACTTTCATCAGATAGTAAACGGGTCTTTTGTATTATGATAAATAAAAGTTCTGGAAAATGGCACACATAATGTGAGTAACCGATCAACGCCAAAAAGGGGAAAAAAGATGAGCAGTGCTTTGTCAAACATCTTTTATAGTGTTGTGTCGTTTACAAACACTCATTTTAATTTGGTATGTAATATGAATTGTGGGATAGTCTTTTACGACAGGAGTTCATAACAATTAGTAAGTTTTAGCGGGTTTGCCGTCTGACTTCTTCAGGACAAAATACCTAGTATGAGACGTGTAGGCCGCCCCTTGCTTACTGATGGCTCTGAAAAGAGCCGTTCACTGAAGACATCCCCTTGTGAACAGTGAACAAGCAGATCTCGCCTATCTGCTAATCAGCTAATGTAAAAGTTTGTGGTGGCTCTGAAAAAGAGCCGTTCAATAAAGACCGCCACTTGTCAACGGAGGCAAGTAAAAAAGTGGTGGCTCTGAAAAGAGCCGTTCATTGAAGATTGCCCTGTGTCAACTGAGAACAAGCCGACCAAGCAGGACCTACTCCTGACGAAAGCTTGACAGTTCTAAACTTGTCCGAAGGCGAATCCGCTAAAAACTTACTAATTGATTTAATGTAAAATTGCGTATGTTCTTCGTATTTTATCATCATTTCATGACACATGACAATATACAACCGTTGATCTTCCCTGTAATACAATTATCTGTTCGTTTGTCATTCTTTATTAGTAAATACGAAGAGTTGGCATGCAAGATTTTAGAACAATGTCGAAAGGATCATGACAAAGATTTCAGGAAGCACGACTTATCCAGACTATTGATGCGAGAGTTGTCGCCATTTCTGGGCGGAACTACCTGCTTAAAGTTGGCCGAATCCACAGAGAGCAGACGATTTATTGCCCATCCAAGTGTGCAGTCTTTGGTCAACGAAGTATGGCGACATGGGCTTCCTGAAGAAAAGGTAAAAACGGAGTGGAGGCGGTGGGGGTAAACATAAACGTGTGAATCGTTGTTGTAGTATAGTAGATCAAAAAGCTGGTCTCATCCGATTTTAATATTTAATATACATCATTTATAATAAACCAATACTATTGCAGATGTTGTTTTTCCATCTCTTTTGTTTTTCCTTTTTCTTTTCCAGGATCATGGATCAGGAACAGCTAACATAAAAAGGCAAGTTTTAATTTGCAAGTACATGTAATTAATTTCCCGTCAAGTACGTTACCATTTCTATTGCTTACTCATAACTTTATTAATCATTTGTGACCGTACACGACGAATGAGCAGTAAATTCCTCCCTCTAGTGTCAATTTTGTTTTATTTCGTGTTTAGAAAATATATATCATAAGCTTTAAAATGGTATATCATTTGATTTCAAAAGATATCCAGAAGCTGGGTTATGGTTTGTTGAACTTTGCTCCTTCAACAAAATGGTACCTTTTTTCGTTTCTACATGTGTCTCTTTTTCCACATTGCTTGTAATAAATATCAAACAGTCATAATTGGCGGTCATTTCAAATCATCCCCAAGTCATCGAGGTTCAGATATGTCCTGTCATTGTTAATTGTTGGATATACATATATACCTAGATAAATACAATGCTTTGTAACCCACCACTTGAACAGGATTTAGCCAAAACAAACAAAGACCAGAGCTATTAAGAATTATATAGACATCTAAGGCAGACGCTTATTATCCTCTTAAACACTAGGATTATTATTGGTTTAAAAGAGATACATGTCGCACCAACTTGAGGTACCAATGAATACGACCTTCATGCACATTTTACACTGTAACTCAGAATACAATTTAGGACATTTACGGCTCATTCCTGCTGTACGGTCACATTTTTCTTAAAAGTTACATTATTCTCACTTATAATATTAATATACATGTATTATATGCCTATACCTTAACATATATTCTTTAACACAATGAAATACACATAACATTTAAAAAGAAGCAAAAGAATTCGTTCATTTGAAAAACAGCATGTCTGTTATGTGTGGTTCTGTTGCAGAACATGTTTCCAGAAAACTGTTCGAGTTTGGACTGCACCGAGAACAACCTTCGCTTTCAATGTGGTATTATTAAATTACATTATATAACTATGTTCAAAAGTAAATATTGAAACGGGCATGTTGTCGAAAAGTGATGGCCGAATTTTACACTTTAAGACATCTTTTTAAAACAGTGTTTGTACTTTACATGCTTTACGCGTGATTCCGATGTGTGTACTCGTACGCGAGTACTCATACAGGTACTCTGGAGTACCAATGGTGTAGATAAACAGCTGTACACTTTACAGTCTAGTACCTCCAGAGCGGCAGCAAGAAGCTGGTAGTCCCGCTGGTAGTGTACATAAAAGCGGCATAAAACAAAGAAAACCAGTAAATGCTCCTACTTTTTTTTACATTAAAACATTTTGGAAAGGCACTTTTAATTATCCGGGTTCATTAAACATCGGGTAACAAATAATGATATCTTGGTATCGCTCGAAACATTTCTTACGAAATCTTACAAGAACTGAATAATTTTGTGCAACCCACTGTGATACATTGTGTTCGATAGCATCGGACTTTATCAAGTTGTGAATACTCTCAATCATTTGGGAATGGTAAACGAGAGAATGAATTTATTCTTGTCAACCAGGGTGATATCCCATTATGGTGCATGCAATCAATCTGGTTAAAGAATCAACTTAATTCTCTCATCAGATTGGCGGTGGCATCACCAGCGTAGCCAGCCTTTTAGTGTGAGGGGCAAAGTCAAATTTTCGTCCCCATTTATCAATTCGTCGTCCCATTTCTAGTCATGTAAATGAAACTTTTGTGGGGTACTTCCCCACACCCAACATTCCCCCCGGCTCCCTATGGCTATGGCACTGGGTGGCGTGCAAGTTGCACCCCTTCGGGGCCCGTCTGCTCTTCTACTTTCACACGCATGGGACCTGGCGATAAAATGTCTTTCCCGCCGTCTTGCACGCCACCATGCACATTGCACCAATCATAAAGTCAGTCCGATGGTGAATCAGACGTAACGAAGCAAATTATGTTCTTCCAACTAGAACAAAAACAAAATAATCATGATAACTAGAGAGACTTTAATCTACCTCTTTTCCAGGTATCCAATATCCTACTCTTGGCATTATTTTCCTACATACTGTTATCAAACCAAGTCTCATCACCTACCCCGTCATGGTGGGAAGTACTTCTTATAATTTGGGTCGGAACAATACTCATTGAAGAACTAAGACAGGTATGATATACGTACTTTGCATGTTTGTTAGAGGTGGACCGAAGGTGATCATTCGTCCTAATGACATCATATGGTTGACCCATGCTGACCCTCTTCTGACATTTGTGGGAGGCACTAGCTTCATTTAAACAGGCTGTGTTGGAACGTTTGAATTAGTTGAGAACTGAGATAGGATATTAATTTTGTACTCGTGACGGCAAACATATTCGCCAGCGAAGTGGTTACGTAACACCCTAGTAACTGGATCGCGTATTTTTTGGAATTGATAGTACATGTCATAGACTTTGTGTTGCAATCATTTCGATCGTGGTGCAGAACTCTAAAGCGTGATCCAGTTGGCATAGTGGTAATCGGATTACACGTAACCCTTCGCTGGTGAATTGGTTAGATACTGTAAGTCATTAGCGTGTCACAATCTCTAAAGGGCAGTTTATACCAGTAATTTTGAATGTTTTGCTATTGCCAAAAATGCCGCCCATATGTGTCAATTCTCCGCTATACTCGACCGGTACTCGACTCGCTTGAGCATGAGTATAAGAGCCTCCACGTGTGAAGATATGCACTTACGGTTGCAGATTTTTATCCATAATCATGATAACACAGCTTTGATGTGGCTTGATTGTCTGCTTCTTCAACAGATATTTCACGAGGTCTTTAATAAGAAATGGAAAGATTACATCGAAGATTACTGGAATAAGATCGATGTTATCATGCTGAATCTATTTGTGGTGGCAATGATATTTCGATTTGTACCTTCTACTAATGAGATAGGTAGACTGCTTCTCGCCTTGGATTTATTCTTCTTCTATTTTCGACAACTTCACGTGTTTACAATATCTGAAAAGCTTGGACCAAAAGTGATTATGGTGTTCAAGATGGTACGTTTATGTCTGTTACTATTGACGTGATTTAAAAAGACAATATGCTTTCCATGTTGCGCATTCGTGGATGGATCTTATCTCAAAATCATTTACCTGTAATTTGTTACTACTTCTTTAGGATTAATACATAGTCCCAACACAAGAATCCAGCCGGGCTATAGATTCTCGAAGCTGTTGTAGTATTCAGAATTTCGATTAGCCAATCACCAGTTGAGTCGAGTCAATCTAAATTGTTGCCCTCATGAAAGCCACAACGACAAAGTGCTAACATGTTTGCCTCCCCTGGACCGGGCGATCAAGTCGCGTTTGATGATGCGTCAAGTCATTCGAGTCACTATTACTATAACATTACGGTATAGTTGAACTTTTCAATCAAAGGAATCGTATGCAGTGTTGCCCTTGGAAAACACATGCAGACCAACAATTAGGTGACTACCGCAGAATTGGCATAAAACACAGGACATTATTGAGTCCTCTTTGTGACTCGAATGACTTGACGCATCATCGGACGCGACTTGCTCGCCCTGGTCCAGGGGAGGCAAACAGATTAGCGCTTTGTCGTTGTGGCTTTCACGAGGGTAAAATTTAGATTGCCTCGACTCGACTGGCGACTTGATTCAATAAGATTTGGCGCTTAAAGGGGCATTTCGTGATCCACAGCCTCATCCCCCACTTTTCCCAAAAAAAGTTGAGATTTTTACACCACTGGATACCTCTGGCTACATAATGTTTATGTACCAAATATTTCTTGCAGATTAATTCGTTTAGCAAACATATCGCCAAATTTGAATTTCGTTCTGGTGCACCAACGAAATTACAACACATTGTCAATGGAGCAGTGTAATACACATAATCATGCATAACTCGCAAACGCAAAATCGCAATCAACTGAAATTTTGGAAATAAGCATTTTTCGTGGATATCTGCTGAAAAATGTCATGAAAAGAGGATGCTAGAATCACGAAATCCTCCTTTAAGTCTTCGCGTCATTCATGTCATTGGATCTGCATTAATGTTTGATTTATTTTCCGTTCATTATGGACAATGATATGATGGACTCACCAGCCGCTAATGACGAGTATGGACTGCAATGTTGTTTTCAAGATTATAACAAATCAAGTTAGTGGGCAATGATCACTCGCTCGTCGGTAGCGGCCAAGCTATTAGACCTAATTTATAACACTTATAGTTAAAATTATGATCGTATAAAGTGTTGTATTAGTTTTGTTCCCGGGTTTTATTGTCCTCGGATTTTTGAAAATGTTATAGTTAATGAAACAAAAGAACTTCTAATGTATTTTTTGAATATGCTTTTAGATATTACAATATCTAATTATTTGCTTGTACCCTAGTTTGTAGACCTGGTGTTTTTCTTGAGTATCCTATTCATCATCTTACTGGGCTACGGTATAGCTGTCCATTCTATTCAGTTTCCAAAAGATACAGACGCAGCATCGTTAGTAGCAGGGATTTTATATAGGCCATATTTCCAGATATATGGAGAACTTTTTATAGAAGGCAGGTCAGGTAAGTATTATTTTTTGTCCTTTAATGTAACCCCGATGTAACCATTTGGTTTTCAGAATTGATCTTCCGTGATGCCCTAGACATTGGTGTAAACCAGCGGGGTGGGTCCAGTCACTTAGGCACCATATCAAATTTGGTCCTATAGAACTATCGATGCCCGGTTAGGTACCGATGACTCTTAGCATCACTCCCTGGAGATATAATAAATTGTATCAAGCATAATAATTAACAGTGGCACAGTGTAATTGTTTTTCATTTAAATAAAACACAAAAGCACTAAGCAAATGTTCAGGGAAAGAAGTGCCATCTGTACCTCTTTCGTCACCGATAGCGCTATAGGGCCAAAAATGATGTTGTGCCTTAATGCAGACTGTTTTAAATAAGCCATATTGACAATGATCCGTCAGATTTGTAGGTAACACAGCTTGCCGCATTTCTGGTGATCGAAAGACTGAATTCACAAGTATCATCAGGGATATGAGACATATCCCTGGTATCATTCATATTTCAGTAACAATTGTTTCTTTTTTTTAACTCAGTGCTCGATCCTGACGACAGTTGCAGTACCAATCAAACAGAAATAGAACTTGGAGCAGATCGGTGTCCAGAACATGGTCACATCGCACTAATCTCTCTGGGTTTATATATGATGATTAGCAATGTGTTACTTCTGAACCTACTAATTGCTACATTCAGGTAAATATATTTATTACTCTGTATGTTTGTTGAGTGTGTGGTGATGCATGGGGTGGGTGGGTGTGGGTGGTTGTTATAAACGTTAGTTCTTTCCACCATATGGTATACATTTTGCATGACAAGTGCATCTAGACCTGATATAACAACAGATATCTTCATATTTTAATTCTAGTAACACTTTTGAAACGGTACAAGAAGAAACTGACTTGCATTGGAAGTTCCATTCTTATGCCCTCACAAAGGAGTTCTTCCAGCGCCCTGATCTGATGCCTCCCTTGATTATCATTACTGATATCTACCGCTTTATAATTTGGATCATGCGCAAAGTCGGTGTGTACCGATTCCAATGGAGACCTGAAAAGATACGTAAGTTCAACAATGCCTAAAATGGTGGATTTAAGGGCTGGGGTATGAACGTTTGGACAGTATTTATTTTGGGACATTAGAGCACATCAGACATATCGAATTGCATTCTGAATACGAAGAATGTCATTCTGATATCAAATAATTTTGATTTTTGAAATTCGCAATATAATACACATTTTATGGCAAATCACATTAAAAATTGATATTTTGATATTTAACAGTACTTGAAGTAAACTTTATAAATCTGATGATTTATACTTAAAGTGTATGTAGGTGGGATGAAAAGCCGACGATCAATTGAAAATTTTGACCTTTCGTATTGAAGATATGGATTTTTTTTCCCAAAACACCAAAAAAATTAGGTCTTTTGGGAAAGAAATCCATATCTTCAATATGAAAGGTCAAAATTCAATTCTCATATTCGCAATAAGGGCGCCGCCAACGGATTTTTTGATGTATCATGGGAAAAATCGTGATGTATCATGGGAAAAGGTCGACATCAAGTCCGCGCAATACGAATATTACCATGCTATTACATAGGAACACGTGACAATATTTTTAGTTGGTCAATATAACGGTATTACACGCAAATCGATAGAGAAAAAATTAATTGTGCACATTTCAAATCACATTATTAAGTATTATTGAGTATCGATTCGCGTGTAACACCTTTATTTTGACAAACTAAAAAATATTGTCACGTGTTCCTATGTAATAGCATGGTAATATTCGTATTGCGCGGACTTGATGTCGACCTTTTCCCATGATACATCACGATTTTTCCCATGATACATCGCAAACCGCTGGCGGCGCCCTTATTGCGAATAGCGAGAATTGACCGTCGGCTTTTCCTCCCTGCTACATACACTTTAAGAATATATCATTAGATTTATATAATTTACTTCGAGGACTGTTATATATCAAAATTTGAAAAATATCAAATTTTTATAATTTGTCATAAAATTTGTATTATATTGTGATTTTAAAAATGAAAATTATTTGATATCAGAAAGACATGCTTCGTATTCAGAATGCAATTCGATAGGTCTGAGGTGCTCTCATGTCCCATAAAAAATACTGTCGAAACGCAATAAACGCTCATTTTGGATCCCTTAAGGAGATTGAATTTGAGCTTTTCTGGGGGGGGGGGGAGATCACTACCAATTTCAGTTATTCTCAAGTTTTAACCATTATCTTAAAATAATTAATTAAACAGTTCTTAAAATAAGAATGCAGTATAAACGCTTACTTTATTGGACTTTTCAAGAAGAGCGATATAGTAGGCCTGCTCTCTTCCTCGTCCAGATGACAGTAACCGTCGCGTAGGTGACTCAAGTAGATCAGTTCACATGTATTGTATATTCGTTGTATATTCATTTTTTTTAAATCGCGCAGCAACCAACGGCTGAATTGCACGACATTTCCATAATTATTTAAAACACTCAAATACTAAAAACATGAAAATCAATATGTAGGCTACATATTAACCCTCGAACTACGTTGCGTCATGAAAAAACGCACACGTTCATGACGTTTGCGCCCAAACGACTTAAGCTAATCGTAGATGCATCCTTTGCGCTCATTTTAGTGATAAAAGTGTTACCTCAGCACCTTATGCGGGGTAGGACCGGCCATCAAAGATGACCATAGAGGGGGTGAGGCCCCAATGATTTTCATTTCGCTCTTGTGAAATTATTCCAAGAGCTAATGACGTTTTACTCGTTAGTTTGGTGAAAATAGTCATTTCCTTTTATATTTAGGACATAATTTGGTGAAAATCGCATTTTTATAGAATTTTTAACCGAAAATCAATTTTGCCTAGATACTTTTGTGCATAACCAGAATTTCCCAAATTTACATTGGCGCCCTCACATTATGACGTCATAGCGATATTATGTGGGGAATGTTTGTACTTGATTTGGTATCACTGGATAAAGGAGACCCATAGCTATAGTACCTAATAATATAAACGGTATATGACGTTTATAATTGAAAATTAGGGGGTTGGTTGCAACAATCCCCTCCCCCTTCGTAGTCCGTATTACAAAATATGGCTCGGTAGTGGTTAAAGAGTTGCACTTGACTGGAATTGACACAATATTACAAATGACCGGCAAGACAATTGCTTGGAGGAGGTTGGTACATCATCTGGCTGAGAAGAGAAAATCTAGCCCAAAATATAAAGTATGTTTCAAGTACTTGATTTGTCGTGAAGAACTAAAGACTGCACAAAAAGTAACGCAGCTGTTATAAATACGCCTATAGCTTCAGAACCAATAATGGTTTTCACCATATTGCAACATAGAAAGAAGGTTGATTTATTTGCGCGCATTTTGATACCACATTCGTCCAATTTCGTTCAATATTAACAACACGGCAGTGTTTAAAAAAAAACGAATTTAAAAGTTCCAGCTACTTGTATTGATTTGAAGTAAGCGCGAAGATAATGGAGGGTTTTACGTGTCACAATGCTTGCGTAATAACCATTGATCGCAGTGCAACTTTTAAATTCGGGTATTCTTCTTTAAAATCACTACTGCGTTGTTAATATTGAACGATATTTGACAAATGGGGTATATCACAATTCTTTCTCTGTTGAAATATTGTGAAAACAGTTATTAGTTCTGAAGCTATAGTCTTATTTATAACAGCTGCGTTACTTTTTGTGCAGACTTTATTTGCTTAATCCTCGTGGACTGATCTCACATGTTTATCTCACTTTGTTTGACATAATGTGCTTTATCCGTGAATCTTTCTATCTATTGAAGACCGAATTAAAAAGACTAGTTTGCATATGACGTTTTGTCAACCAGACCAAAAATGCCGTACTGCGCAAGTCATTAACCAATCACGCCGCGCCTTTGCCCTGATGTCAGACGCAAACTAGTCTTTTTAATTCTGTCTTCAATTATAGATTCTAGTTTATTTAAGGTGTAGGTGATGGCAGCCATTTTTTTAAAGTTTTGGCCATTTTATTAAAACACATATGCTTCCCTTCAAAATGAGTCAAGGAAGCAATAAAATCACAAATATGGAAAATTTACAAGAAAATTCCACCTTTTTTATTTACCTGTAGAGAGGAAATATAGCCGTGAGGAGGACGAGAGGCTGGTCAAATTGGCAGAATTAGTTGCTCACCGATACGTCTCACAAGCACGGCGATTGCATCAAAAAGATGCTTGTCCGTGTTGTCAATTTACTGAAATGAGGTAGGCCATATAAAACAGCGAAATATTTAATATGTCTCATTCTTAGGTACTTTGTCCTGAAAAAGTCAGAATTACTCCTGACGAAAGCTTGACAATTCTAAACTTGCCCGACGGCGAGCCCGCCTAGCTATCCTAGAATTTAGAGATGATTGATCCCAGGACCTCCAATCATGATGACTGTCTATAAAGGACGGGAGAAAGGGTATTTCACTTCATGAAATAAAATATGATATATGTACTTGAATAAGCATTGGGATGGATCTTATGCGTCCCTTCTTGTTTTTGATAATGTGGTTATTAATGTTTTTATTCTCACCCATTACTTGTAGTAAAAGAAGAATTTTTGTTCGGCTAAATGAGTTTGATCATCTCACTGATAAGGTTAGTTAATTTGCTTAAGATATTTCTCGTTTAAACTTTAGAATGCTTTAAGCGCTTGTTTATTTCAAAATCCTTCATGTCCTTGTTCGATGTTTTTTAAGTGAGATGTTATTAGCATCATTTCGAAAAACTTCTTTTCATATCAATCACTTTAAATGATTAAATACACATAACGATCCGACGCCATGTAAAAATCGTGAACATTCAACATGTATGGTGAACGGTCGAAGTTTTAGTGTTATAAACATCGTTTTGTCCGTTTCTGGCCTGGACCGTTTGTCATGTTTGTGGTGTGAAGTTGCAGCAAAAAAAACTATATAAACCGATAATTCTTGACACTGGTGTGTTATATATAGATAAGAGTGTAATGGTTGTGGTTCATTTGGTGTTAGTTAAGGTTTGGGTAAAGGCATGTGATTACTCGAGCCATGACTGACAATTAAGCTATGCGTATACCCAACGACAACGTCAGATCTCAGAGGCAAATACATTACATATTACTAATTATTCAAAGGGAAGACGTGATAAACCACTAAATAGGCTACGATTTCAAATAATATCGAATCGAGCTCGGATGCCCTATTTTTTAATGCTTTCAACAATTTCAACAATATTGTTTTATTGTAATCATTTTCCAGAATAATCTACAGAATGAACAAGTATCAAATACATTGGAAAAGTCAGGAAAGTGGAGCGAAAACAAGTTAACCGTAGAACTTGTTTGTGAAGAGGAGGGTCAGGGTTTCGGATTTAGTATCAAAGAGCTGAAGGTATGTATTTAATTGATTTGTATTTTTTTCCGAGGTTTTGTTCCCAATTGGCGTTTGCGCAGAGGAAAATTGGGACAAAATTTGAGAATGGGTAGAGCCCTATGAACATCCATCCCACCCGAGTCACCGCCACCTCGTCTTTATGTAGTCGAATTCGAATGCTTTCTGAAAAAGAAATGGCATATAGGCTATAGCTTGTATCTTTAAGATGGATTGGCCCAGTTCTCTGGGGTCTGGTTAAAGTATTCTACCTTTACTTTCTTCCTTCCTTTACCTAAGAAAGGTGATACCAGAGAATGTGCCAAAAATCGTACATGTATCTTTCATCTCCCACACCAGCAAGGTATTGCTTCATTATCATTGCTGAACGAATTCGGAACCATCTAGAAAGAGAGTTACCACCAGAACAGGCAGGTTTCAGGAAAGGAAGAGGAACGAAAAACCAGATCGGCAACCTGAGGATTCTAATGGAGAAAAACATGGAGTTCCAGCAACCTCTGTTTCTCTGCTTCAGAGACTACTCCAAGGCCTTTGATTGCGTCCAGCATGAAAAGTGATGGCGCATCAAGAAGGAAATGGGATTCTCTGCACATGTGGTGGACTCATCTAATCTTTGTACCAAGGACAGAAAGCCACAGTAAGAACTGAGTGTGTAGACTCAGACTGGTTTACAACGACCAAGGAGTACGTCAGGGATGTATTTTATCACCCTATCTTTTTTAACATCTATGCAGAGTATATTATGAGATTTGCACTTGATGGATACTACGGAATGGTATAAATCGGAGGTAGTCGAATAAATAACGTTAGGTACGCTGATGATATCACCCTCATTGGAAGGACAGCAAAACTGAACTTCAAGACCAAGTGAACATGGTAAAGGAAGCTAGTGAGGAGTAAGGACTGTTCCTTAATGTCAAAAAGACAAAGGTCATGATTTGTGGAGGGAAAACAGACCAGCAGTTAAAGGCTGATAGAGAGGACATAGAGATGGTTAAATATTTTCAACTTCCTTGGAATGAATGAATCTTTATGAATGAATCTTTATTTCCATAATAAAAAACAACAAAATACAAAGAAATTCAACATCAAAAAAATAAAACAAGACAATTATGGAGGAGATGATCGAAAGGCCAATAAGGCCAGCATTGACCATCCCCTTACAGAACTAAATTAATACAACAACAAACAGAGTATATTAAGCCTATCACACAAGAACAAAAATGGGGCACCAAGAACTAGTTGTAAAATGAGATTAGCTGTGTTTTATATTTGTTTCGAAAATGTTTGATTGAGTTTGCTACTTTAAGGTTATCGTTCAGGGAATTCCATAACAGTGGGCCGGTAGTCCTGATTGAATGATCAGTGAATACTTTCTTGTTTTTTGTTTGATTATACTTATTACTGTTTCTTGTGTGATAGCTATGAATATCGGATCGTTTTAGAAAGAAACTGTCAAATGAACATGGCAGTTGCTTAATAGAATATTTATACATGTATACACCTAGTTCTAGTTTGAATATATCATATACATTGAGCATATTGAATTTATGAAATAGTGGTCCAGAATGGCTTCGATAATGGCTATTTGAAATGATTCTCATGGCCCATTTTTGGAGCAAATGTATTTTATCAAGATATGTTTTACATGCATTCCCCCATGTAAGTATACCATAATTAATATTATAATATAATATCATAATTAAGACAAGCGTACAATAAAGCGTGTGCAAAACACGCCCAGGTATAAAAAATTTCAACTTGTTTATCATACCTATATTCCGTGAGATTGTTTTTGAGATTCCGTTGATATGGTTTTTCCATGTGAGATTTTCATCGATAATTACACCTAAAAATTTGGTTTCGGTTACCCTTTGCAAGTCACTCATTGTTGACGAAGGAGGCAGCGGTCAAGAAATCTGCTATTGCTCTTACCGACATTAGGAAAGACAGAGGAGTTTTTAGAGCAACCAAAATAAGCATCATGAATGCCCTGGTCTTTCCAATTGCTATAAATGGCTCTGAAACATGGGCAGGGCCGGATTTACCATAGGGCCAGATGGGCCCGGGCCCAGGGCCCCCAGATTGCCCTGTGCAGTGTGCATCTTCCATTTTAGCCGAAAACACCATGTTTTGGGTCAAAATAGGGTACACAAATAATTGCAAAATTTTGCGCGCTTCGCGCACAAAATGGCCTGTGTACAGCTTCAATTTGGGCCAAAATGACCTAAAATTGATTTTTTCGCGCGCTTCGCGCGCAAATGTCCTAGTGCAATCTAAAAAGTGGCACATGCCTTCCTCACGGTGCGTTTGGGGCCTCCAAATTTTGGCCTGGCCCAGGGCCCCCAAAAGGTAAATCCGGCCCTGAACATGGGCCGTCGGAAGGGCAGACAGATCCATGAATTCAAGTTTTTGAAATGTGGTGCTGGCGAAAGATGCTGAGAATGTCATGGAAAGATCACAAAACAAATGAATTTGTCAGAAGACAACTTGGTGAGCATGTCAAATGTTCAGTCTGCCAGAAAATTGATCACAATAAATTGCAGTGATTTTGGTCACATCTTAAGAAGAAATGGTGACAAGTTGGAGAAAATAATAGTTCAGGGTCAAGTTGAAAGACTTCGCAGAAGAGGCAGACAGAAGCTCCAGACAGATGGAATCAAAGAATCCACTGGACTATTCCTTACTATTTATTTATTTATTTATTTATTAGACTTCATCACTGGTACATATATAATTATTGCACATCCAAATTTTAACAAATAAAAATATAAAAGCTTTTTTTTTTAAAAAAAACATGTTAAAAGGCCAGCGAATAGGCTGGGATAAACAGGTGTAAATTCACCTCTAGAACCATCTCACCTAGGAAAGACCTAAATAATTTGGACAAAAGAATGGAATGCCAGAGGCAAGACCTTAAATGGGCCTACCATTAGGGCACCGGCAAGTAGAAAACCAAGTGCAGGTATCAGAAGGAACAAATTTGGAATAACATTGAGACTTCAAAAATGCTTGATATTTGAAAGAAGAAATGGAATTGGATAATCTGGTTTCCAGGGGCAGCTGGTTCCACAAGGGAACAATGCGGTTGAAGTATGATTGTTTGTGGGATTCAGTCTTACACCTCTGAAAAGATAACATAATAGGATCCGCAGAGAGCCTAGTAGTGGGATGGTTCTGTTGGTTTTTACTTTTAAAAACAACAAATTTATCTACATCTAAATCATATTGCCCCAACTTGCATCTATGATCTAAGATCACCGAGTTCCCTTCTGGATGATAGTGGAAGAAGGTCAAGACTGGTTAACCGCTCTTTATAGTCCTTGTCAGGATAGTGCATAATGAATTTGGTAGCCCGTCTTTGGACATCTTGAATAAGCTGGACATTTTGTTTTGAAGTCCCGCTCCAAAGACAGCTACCATACTCAAGGTCACTCCTGACAAGGGCAGTATAAAGAGTCTTAGTCACTTACGAATGCTTACCGTCTTGCATTGGACAGGCAGAGTTGGAACAACATCATCAAAAGGGCCACAACGGGTCAGTCAACGACTTTCATTCATGGAGGACTATCACCAAAACAATCTGTTACAGTCCTTCGATATGGATTTACTGATTTAGAAGCAAAAGCGTATCCAATGGCCCATCGAACAGTATGGATGGTATACCACGTGGTGAGACCCGCAGTACTTTTGTTTTCAACCCCTCTAAAGTAAACTTTATTTTGGCTGGGGTTACGAGGAATATATTAGCTTTCTTCAAATACCAAAATCTTTGAATTTTGATAGAGTATTGAGGCTATGAATTAGGTCACCAATCTTTACCTGCACATTTTCCATGTTTTTAGCATTTGTGTGTGGAAGTGAAAGTGCAGTAAAACCCGGGAGTAAAACATCTCGTACTTTTTCTCCAGATTTTAATAGATTCCTCGCAAGAAATTGAGACCGTGAATGTGATTGGGGGTCTAATCCCTGGTGGTGTGGCAGGACAAGATGGCCGACTTACGGCAGGTGATAAACTTATATCCGTCAATGGAATCAATATAGAACACAGTACGAGAGAGTTTGGTGTCCAAGTGCTGAAGAATGCCGGGAACAAGATTGACATTGTCGTGACGAAGATGCGTACTGAAGACAATGATGAGGTAAGAAGATATTTAAATGTCAGCACTTTAAATCTTACAAGATCGGCCTATTTGCTCTCCGTGTGGAATCAGACCCACATTCTTTGCGATTTGGTGCCCAAGAAAAACATATGACTAGAGATGAGTTTGTTACTTTTTGCTTACATTAGGCCTAACCAAGAAAACAAAAGCAAAATATCTAAAAGCAATTTCACCCCAAAATCAACGATAGACAAACCATTCCGAAATTAAATTTGTATATGAAAATTTACTAGGGCTTGACCATGTTGACTATCTTGATATTCACGACTAAATGATGTGTATGTTGCATTTAGAATACAAAGCAGGTCCTTCTGATATCAAATAATTTTTCCTTTTTTGAAATTCGAGATATATACAAATTTTATGGTAAATTATTAACAAATGACATTTCAAACATTTCACAGTCCTCAAAACAGTCCTATAAATATAATGACACGACGGTAACTGGGGTGAAAAGCCGTCCATCAATTGACAATTTTGACCTTTCGTATTGAAATGCCAACATTTTTCATTTCTAATAATTTGCCATAAAATTCGTATTATATCTCGAATTTCAAAAAAATCAAAATTGTTTGATATCAGAAGGATTCAGAATGTAATTTGATGTGTCTGATATGCTCTCAGATCCCACAAAAAAGACTGTGCAAAAAAGTGGGTGACCGACTGACCGACCCCTAAAAGATATACCGTAATTCATAAAATTCAGTTGTATTATTTGGATTTTCATTACCATTGTACTTTTTTGTTTTTATTTCAGATATTTGTGTAGAAGAAATCCGCAAAATGACGAGAAAATTGCTAAACTGTAATGAATACAACACGCCACAAAATGATTTTAAATTGTAAAATGGTTCTCTAGTCCGAATATGGAAAAGGTTCGCTAGCCCGAAATAAGATTTTCTATTACAAATCTGAAAAGGGGTATTTTAAACCGAATTTGAAAAGGGTTCTCTAATCCTAAATCCATTGGTGATTACAAATCCGATTGAGGGCAAAAAGATTACCTTTCTGAGAATTGGGCTATTCCAGAAATAAGTGCACACCCCCTATTATAATAGAGGAGTAACTTTTCAATATACCGTGTCAAATGTCTGGATTTCCATATTTGGCTTTCTGAAAAAGACTGTGATTCTAGTTGCCAATTGCTACCTGGAAAAGCTTGGAAATGCAATTAAATGAATGAAAAAACACGGAATTGGCCAAAATTATCTCTCAAATTGAGGATTTCCGATTTTGAACTATTTTTCTGCTGGATTTTTCGCATTTGGACACTTCCAAAGTCTGGATTTTCAACAATCACCACTGGACAAAAGGTCCGGAAATTCGAACTCCTCTATATGGGGTGTGCGTCTATTTTCTGGAATACCCCATTGCTCATTTGTCATAATAATATTATTATTATTTAATATTCCGTAAAATAAATTACCCCATCACATAGTGTATAGGTGGCGGAAATTTAAATTTTTCCATGGAGGCGCCCCCATAAAAGAAAAAATTAACTAATAACTGCCCTAATGCATCTTCCTTTTTAGTCCGAAAACTTTTTGGCCAATAAGGGAAAATTGCAAATTTTGCGCGCTTCGTGACAACCAAATACCAACATTTATCTTCATTTGCAGCTAAATAGTTTGAAATTGAAAACTTTCGCGCGCAAGTGTCCGACAGTAGGTCAAACCGGTACAAAATAAAAAAATATGCACAAACATTATACGGGCCGTTGGTCTGGTGCATATGGGTCCAGAGGATATTGGTCTAA
The DNA here is from genome assembly GCF_039555335.1 of Amphiura filiformis. Lineage (NCBI taxonomy): Eukaryota > Metazoa > Echinodermata > Ophiuroidea > Amphilepidida > Amphiuridae > Amphiura > Amphiura filiformis. The sequence goes on from NC_092628.1 coordinate 32,557,519, forward strand.
CAATTTCAGCTTTTTCAGCCTCAATCATGTCGATTACCATGAATACTCCCAACACTTAATTTTACATGCCTATGATTATTTTATATACGCTGCCTTTCCGCCTTAGCGTCACTTGTCTTGTACTGCCCACAACGTCATATGTACGACGATTGTTATGTTTTAGTGTCTTTTATGTATTATTTATTTCCACTTGACTCTATAATAATGAGTACTACTATTAGTATTAAGGTTAAGGTTATACAGGATTTTGACATTTTGTGTAGGCAAATTGGCTGCACGTAGCCACCTAAAATATTTTGTTTTTCAAAAAATAAACATGGCAGGCCTAAAAATCATACTTCATCTTAAAGTTGACACTCTAATGATTATTATTGTAATACTTTTAACGTCATAGCTCATACACAAATGTACTTTGTAAGTGTTTCAATTTGTGTTCAATTTCATGAGCATGAGGTTTTTTGGGAAAGAGGCCAGGAAAATATGGGGAGAGGGTCTGATTTCATTGCGATTTCGTATATGTGTTACAAACAAACCAATGAAATAATGTACCTATTTATTCTTTCGATAGGTCCTCCTGATTTAAAACAGTAAGCTTACATGTTCACAGAATGTCAATGAAAATGATGGGGTAAATGTCGTCTTTTTTGCAACAACAATATTAATTTAGTGTGCCAATATATTGACACAATTATTCCCTACATTATTTCTTTGAAGTATCAGCTAACACATGCATATCAAAATTTTATGAATCAGCTACGGGAAACATTAAAAATAATTTATTTCATATCAGCATATCAGGCCAAATGGTCCAAAATGGAGTTCTGAGATATCCACACATTTAGTTTCAAGTACTCACATTTTCTGCTATTTCACAGTATCAATTCACAATCCCATAATATTCCAGGTGCAGTGCTCCTGTATTACTACTGATAATCCTTACTGCATGGGAAGTATCAATTGATTTTCACAAAACTTGCAGAAATTGACAAATTTCTGCCAAAACTTCCACACTATCAATATCATGTTCAAACCATGTGCTAACTTGTTTACAATGCTAGTTAATGTTGCCAGGGCCAAGGTGATAGTACTTATTTTATTGATTTTGTCTAGTATAGTGCTGGTTGAATACTCATGCTCCACTGTGTATATGCTTCAGTGATTTTAGCAATCAAATGAAAATGATAGGGTTGCCAGTTCATGCGCTGGAATAATAATCACTATAAGGGGGCACATCACTAAATAAATGTCCCATTGAAATACATGTGAAAATACAATAAAGTAACTAGGTGCATAATAATTATGAGTCCTGGGGGAGGGTAGAATGGGGGAGGGGGGGAGCAGTTTTTGGCAAACATTTACAGTGCATCTTTATAAGGCTTAGGAAACACTACATAAACATTCAAATCTGCATCATAATATCTAGGCCATTTAAAGTTTCCACATTGGCAAAGTTAGGCTGGCCGAGAGCAGGGCCAGGGGAGGATGACAGGAAATGTTGGCATACCTTTTAAAATCTAACCCACGGGCCCCCATGTATATTTGGGATTCCCCTTCCAAAGAAAATGATAGCCCTCACACCTTCTCTTTCTTCCATGAGTTACACCAAATGCGGAAGGATTTAGTGTAGTGTCCCCTTAAAACAAGAACTGTCTTTAAAAAAAAGAATTAGTGCTGTGGGATATCTAGAGCAAATATTGATACACAAAAATTATTTCAAAAATACTTTGTTGATACAATTTTTTCAATCTACATCTCTGAGATGTTTAATATATACATATACTTCATAAATAAAAATTAAAAAACAAAAGACAAGTTGAGTGGAATTTTCACCCTCCGTAACCTTAAGAGGGATTAAAATTTTCTTCAACTTGTCATTCGTTATTTACTTTTAATATTATTTTTACTTGACCCTATTGAGTACTGCTCAATTAGTCGGATAAGTTCCATTCAACTTTTCATTTTGTTTTTTACTTATGAAGTTTTTAATTTAAATTTATGAAGTACATGTATCTTATTTATTGAATACATCAGAGATGCAGATTGAAAATAAAAAGAATGTACATTTGTACCTAGTTAAATAAATTTATTAATAAATAAATTATTATTAGTGGCGTGATCTATTTTCTATTCGTGATGAAGTTATCTGCAAGTACCGCATTGTAATTAAGCAGTGCCATACCCTCAGATTATGTATCCGGGTTATGGATAAAAAACATTTGCAACATTCTGTTTAAAAATTGTGTTTTTCCCCGGTTATTTCCCTTGCTCGTTTTTACATTACTACATGTACAGAGTGTCCTAAAAAAACAGGCGGCGGATGACATGATCGAGCCGGCAACTTGTGAAACCGCCCGGCCGTATGGCATTTTCCATATATACTCGGTTGGTTTTGTGGGGTTCATTATCGAACCCCAACGGTTTTAGCTTGTATTTATATTATTTATCAACATACAGGCTGAGTCAAAAAGAAGTAAACTCATGTTTGAGGAGGTGTAACTCGAGATCTGTAAGGAAATGCTAAAAATGAAAATACCACTGGAAAGAGCAAATTCTACACGTTGAAATAAAAAAAGGAATTGTTGCAATTGCTCAAAGCAAACTCAAGTTATACTCATTTGAATACAGCCACCCATTTTTGTAGCTGCACACGGTTTCACTTCCCAAGTAGGGGCCTACCTATTATATTGATTGGTAAGGCGCGATATTCAAATGCAAATAAAGTTCTGTGGCAGGTGTGGTTTCGATCAATAATTCCTACATGTTAAAGGGCTCTTTTCAGTATGAATTTTACCTCATTGCACTACATTATAATAAAACGGGACACATGACAACATGGCACCACAATTTACCGCACGGGAGCGCACGTTTCTGTCGACGAAGTATATCATGAAACTTAGAAGAGTCCCACTGAAGTTCAGCGTCTTTTTCGTCTCCAATTTCCCACAGCTAACCGGGTTTCATGTAAGGGAGCAGTATATAAGATTGTGAACAAGCTCAATGTGCATGGGACACTAAGGAACAGACAGCCGGAAGCTTCAGGCAGACCACGAACTGCTAGATCAGAAGTGAACATTGCTAGAGTTAGACATGCGTTACAGCAAGACCAAAGATCAGCTCAATTCTTTACATGTTTACCAAACATTCCCCAAACATTCCCCAATCAAGCTTCTGCCGGATCGTTCGTAAAGACTTGAATTGGTATCCCTACAAACTATAGTACCGTCATGGACTTTGTTGAATATTAATTAAAAGCAAAAGTTGTCTTTTCAACAATAAATCATGTTAGCACTTTGCTGAAATTGAAATGGATTAAAATCAATCAGCCGTGTGTAGCTACAAAAATGGGTGATTGTATTCAAATGAGTATAACTTTAGTTTGCTGTGAGCAATTGCAACAATTCTTTTGTTTATTTAGACGGGTAGAATTTGCTCTTTTCAGTGGTATTTTAATTTTTAGCAGATTCCTTGCAGATCTCAAATTACAGCCCCTCAAACATGAGTTTACTTCTTTTTGACTCAGCCTGTAGGCCTATTTGTTTGTAATATTTCAAACGTTTTAAAATTTCAAAATAATCCCATTCAATTACACGGTTGACGATGAAAATTTACTGAATTTAGAAAATGCAATGCGACCACCACCTGTAAAAAACAACCCTCATTGCGCCCTCCAGTGGCGTAGTGTCATATATAGGGGCACGGTCTGAAAATTTAGAAAATCCCATATAGGAAAATTGCCGATAATGACATGTGCCCCCAATCAGACCCGGTGCCCCCCCCATCATGGTCGGTGTCCCCCACCCCAATATGATGATCCACGCTACGCCACTGGTACCCGTATAATCTATCTTCAGTAGATAGCAAAGGTGCTATATTCAGTAGACAGCAAGGAACCTGATGTACCTAAGCTATCTTCAATAGGAAGGTGTCTGTATAAGCTATCTTCAGTAGATAAAAGATGCCTGTAGCAAGTGCCTGTCTTCAGTAGGTAGAAAGGGGGCCTGTAATCAGTATTGGCTGTCTTCAATAGATAGCAAGGTGCCTGTATAAGCTATCTTCAGCCTGATACTAAGATGTCTGTAAAACATAGGCCTATCTTCAGTAGACAACAAGACGCCTGTATGAGCTATCTTCAGTAGATAGCAAGGTGTCTGCATGTCTGTATAGGCTATCTTTATAGCAGACAGCAAGGTGCATGTATATAAGCTATCTTCAAATAGGAAGGTGCCTGTTTAAGCTATCTTCAGTAGATAGCAAGGTGCCTGTACAAGATATATTCAGTAGATATCAAGTTGCCTGTATAAGTTATTTTAAGTAGCAAAGTGCCTGTATAAGCTGTCTTCAGTAGATAGCAAGGTGCCTGTAAAAGCTATCTTCAATATATAGGAAGGTATAAGCTATCTTCAGTAGATCAGTAGTTCCACTCTGTCCGAGAATGAGGTTTGGCAACATCAAATTAAAAAATGAAACACACGGTTAAAAACATGGAAGATAATACCATAAGGCTTCGGGGACGTATTCACTTGTGTAATATAAACGTCATTTAAAGGAAGGTGAACCGATATATTTGGATAATCAAATTCATTAAAACTTACTATGTAAATGTAAAAGAGTGAAAAACTCACTCCCCAAAAGAGTGATTCGCTTATAAAACCAATCAAAAAAGAGTGAAATGTTGTTTTTTTACTTTAAAACCACTCTAAAAAAGAGTGAAAGCTGCTCTAAAAGAGTGGATTTTAACTCTGTCAATGAGTTAAGGGCTGGGGTATGAACGTTTGGACAGTATTTATTTTGGGACATTAGAGCACATCAGACATATCGAATTGCATTCTGAATATGAAGAATGTCATTCCGATATCAAATAATTTTGATTTTTTGAAATTCGCAATTTAATACACATTTTATGGCAAATCATTAAAATTGATATTTTTGATATTTAACAGTACTTGAAGCAAACTTTATAAATCTGATGATTTATACTTAAAGTGTATGTAGGTGGGATGAAAAGCCGACGATCAATTGAAAATTTTGACCTTTCGTATTGAAGATATGGATTTTTTTCCCAAAACACCAAAAAAAAAATAGGTCTTTTGGGAAAAAATCCATATCTTCAATATGAAAGGTCAAAATTTTCAATTGACCGTCGGCTTTTCCTCCTGCTACATACACTTTAAGAATATATCATTAGATTTATATAATTTACTTCGAGGACTGTTATATATCAAAATTTGAAAATATCAATTTTTATAATTTGTCATAAAATTTGTATTATATTGTGATTTAAAAAAATGAAAATTATCTGATATCAGAAAGACATGCTTCGTATTCAGAATGCAATTCGATAGGTCTGAGGTGCTCTCATGTCCCTCAAAAAATACTGTCGAAACGCAATAAACGCTCATTTTAGATCCCTTAAATGAAGGACAACTCTAAAAATGTGTTGGGGAGTGAGTTTTTTCACTCTTTTACATTTAGAGAGTAGGCCTATACGCATTACATAAATGTCGTCCCTTTCAAGCATTCATGCAAAAAGAACACGTAAATGTTTCTTTAGGCCTATGGAATTACTGACATTTATACTTTTTTTATTTTTCTTGGGGACACATGTAGTCCTGTTATGACGGTCTACTAAAATAATTATTGTCACGCGAACATGTTTGACCCCGCACAATCAAAGTAGGTCTAGATTGGTCATAAAACTGTGGGGATTAGGCCGGGATTAAGCCTATACATTATCAACAATAAACGCCTTACAAAAAGACTCCTCTCTGCAGCAATCAAACATTCTGTTTATCACAATTATATTATGTTTTCCATGTTTTTTACATAATACAATATCACTAAGGTTATTTGCCTCAAGTGCGTAGAGAACAGTACAATCACCTGCTAAAGGGTCATACAGACTGCAAGTATTCAACGTAGAATATTCGATGTATACATGATGCAAAAATATTCCATTTTTGCATCACTGTGTATGGGCAGGACACCCTGCAGAAGAAGCCTACCTCCTTGAATTCACAGGTATCAGAAGTGAACAGAGGGTCATCATCGAAATGTCTTCCGACGGTGGTGAAAACGCACATGAAATGTAACAATATATAGTTGCTGTAAATGGTGATGAAGTTCTTGATATTCAACAGTAACGAAATGGTCCTTAGAGTTCAAGGATGGAATGAGTGTCCTTGGAGATCATCGAAGGTGCAAAAGACTTGCTGACGTCACCACTGATGATATATGTGCTTGTACAGTGGCATTGATAATGAATAAAGTGATAAAACAAGAACGAGGAGATAGCTACAAAATATGACAACTGTGATTTTCAACATAAACCATCAACATTTGCGTATTCCAGGGTGTCTTTTAGATGGGGTCCCAGAATCTTTATGCACAAAATTGTTACCAGTTGACATAATCAGGTACACACCTTCTACAAACTTAGAATAAGGACCGAGACAAATTTCATCTATATTAGATTAAAGGTGATAAGACATGCATTAATCAGTGGAATTATGAGTCCATTCAGTGGACGCCCCTGGATCAGCACTCGATCACCATAGTGGAAGATCTTCGTCGCTGTTTTCTGAAATTCAGGGAGAGTCGTGTCGTGATGACAGTTGTCGAATGAAAGTACAATCATAGGCATATATCATACAATTTTGGTAGCAAAATTGAGGCAAGCCATCAAGTGAAGAAGGTTGGTGGCAGGAATGGGACTGTTCTTGGATTGTGTCCTGTACCCTATTTTCAGTTTGTCAAGCCAGTGGCGGATCCAGAGCAGTCAGAGGGGGGGGCCCAATTTTGGAAAAAAAATGTAACTAATGGCCGCGAAGCGGCCATCCCGGAGCGCTTGCGCGACGCAGGGGGGTGTCTGAGGGGGGATGTGCCCCCCTCAGAAGTTAGAAACTTTTGGAAAATGTAGACCCATTTGAAGCCTTTGGTGGACCATTTTGTCACTATTATTGTGTAAAATTTTAGTTTGAAAAAGCCACAAATTTGAGAAAAACAGCCCAATTGAAGCCATTTGTGGACAAGTTTTGACTTTTATTGTGTGAATTATTGCTATATAATTATGTACCAATAAAGTTGCGCACGCAGGGGGTGTCTGAGGGGGATGTTCCCCCTCATAAGTGAGAAAATTTTGTAAAATGAAGGCCTAATTGAAGCCATTTGGTGGACAATTTTGCACTATTTATTGTGTCAAATTTTATGTTTTAAAAGGCCGAAAATGTGCGAAATGAAGGCCCAATTGAAGCCATTCGTGGGCAAGTTTTAACCTTTATAAATAAAGTTGCTTAAATTACCCGATATTGCTTTAGATTTAAACATAAAGTTGCGCACACAGGGGGGTGTCTGAGGGGGGATATGCCCCTCAGAAGTGAGAAACTTTTGCAAAATGAAGTCCTAATTGAAGCCATTTGGTGGACCATTTTTACACTATCATTGCTTTTTAAAACAAAAAAGGGCCCGAACTCGATTTGTAAAATTTTAAATATAGCCTAACACGGACACTTTATAGGCCTAAGACTTGAGATTCGCAATTAAAGCATGTATGGTGTTGAATTGAAGTCGGCTCGGAGTCCGTCTTAATAGGCCTACTGACTTTGGTGACAAAATGTGACGGGCCCTACATATCGGTGGGCTGCCGTAATTTTCACATGCTTTTAGGCAGAGGACCCGCCTTCAAGCAAAATAATCACATACCTATAGGCCTATAGACTGACCCGACTGCGATTTAGGCATGGGCCTACTATACGTGCAATTTAACCTTTTCCCTTCTCCTTTTCTCCCTTTTTTCTTCTTTTTTTTCTCTTTTCTCCTCTTTCTCTTCTCTTCTCTCCTTTCCTCTTTTTTTTGGGAGGAGGGGGGGGGGGCCCGGGCCCGCCGGGCCCCCCTGAATCCGCGCCTGTGTCAAGCTGCCATTCACAACAGAGTGGTCAGTTAATTAACTTGAGTAACCACATTGTGGTTCAGGCATGGCCTCCAGTTCGTGATACCTATTTTAGAATTTTAAGCCTTCATAATATCAGGTGATCAATTCTGGTGAGCCTTCACTGAAAAGTGGCTCACTGAGCATGATAAAGTATGCGATGACCCCGGCAATGACCATGCATGTTCAAGAATGAGAGAATTTGGCTGGTACTCTTTCAAATACCTATCGTATGTTTAAACATAGACTGCCTGATGAAATATATTATCATTCGATTTTACGTCATCAAACATTTGTAAGAAGTTAAACATTACTGGAAATATAACGAAGACATGTTACGGCATCGAATATTCTACCATCGGTCACTAAAAAGTATGTAGCGGCCCTTAGGAATATATAGCAGGTGAATGTTGTACTTCAGGAGGAATGATTTCAGCCTAGCCTCCAGTCGATGACCTGATGAGGATATTCGTGAATTTTAAGCAGAACGTTTTAACCCCGTCAACTGTATTATTAAAAGTGGGTTACATGTGAGTTACCTCTATCTAAAAGTGGGTTACCTCTATATAAATCCATATCATGATATACCATTTCTTTTCAAATAATGCATCATAACAAATAATAATAATAATAGTGCATTGCCTGGTGATGATGATATGAAGCGTCTATGAAAAGAATACCCACCCGGCTCCAAATCTGTGTATAATTCAAGCCTGAGACTTCACCAGAAAATGCCTGTAAATTGACCCAAATCAACCAGATATATATGAATGAAAAAGAAATCCATTCTAGAAAAATTAAAATTGGATGATATTTTCTGTCAATTACAAACTGTTTTACCTAATTGCCAGTGGTGGCGGCATTTTTTTTTGGATGGGGGGGCAAAGTGATTTCAGGGGCGGGGAAAATCGTATTAACGCCACTAATAGCGGCACTGAAAAACCCGAGTAAAAAGTTCGGAATTTGTGAGCAGCGGCGCGCGGCGTCGACGGCATAATAGGTCTGTCACACTACACCGAATAGGTCTTCCGTACAAGAAACGGATGGCATTTTAGTAAATCCGTTGTTGTTCGTCAATGATCGTTTTATGTTCTTTTTATGTCCTGCTATCATCCGCCAAATGCGTTTCGTGTTAGGTGATGTTCGTTAAGTCCGTCGGCAAGTTTGTGCATGCACAAAACTTGAAACGGAGTGTACCGAATACACATGTTCGGTATTTATCCGATGTGTGTTCGTATGGTGCTGCATATTGCCGGAGTTTGTTCGCTCTCTTTTCGTTCATGTTCGTTCTTTGTTCGTTGCACTCGGCCCGTGTTCGTTGCAAATACGTTCCTGTGAGGCCTTCACCACCGGATAGCATATTTTTGCATTCGGTGATGTACGTTGACCCAGACCGTCTTAGTGTCACACTACACCGGATCGGTCTTCCGTATAAGAAACGGATGGTATTTTAGCAAATCCGTTAGTGTTCGTCAATGTTCGTTTTATGTTCTTCATATGTCCTGTTATTATCCGCCAAATGCGTTTCGTGTTAGGTGATGTTTGTTTAGTCCGTCGACAATACGTTTCAAGTTTTGTGCATGCACAAAACTTGAAACGGAGTGTGCTCGAATACATGTTCGGAAGTTGTCCGATGTGTGTTCGTACTGTTCTGTATAATACCCTGGGTTTGTTCGTTATTCTTTCGTTTGTATACCGCGGGTGTTTGCAAGGTTTCGCAGGCGCTTGTGCCGGATGTAGGCCTATGGCGAACATGTGCATCGATCATGGGGGGACTTTCTGAAGGGTGTGTGACGCAATATCATATTTCCCCCAGTACTTTAGTGACTGACAAGTAGAAAAAAGGGGGAAAGGAGAGAAAAAAAGAAAAGAAAGTGAGAAAAATTGAAGTGAGAAGAGAAGAGAAGAGAAAAAGTTAACTTGCACGTAATTTAGTAGTAGGCCTATGCATGTAAGTAGTATTGAGGGAGGGGCACTTTCTGAAGGGTAGAGGACGCAATATCAAATTCCTACCAGTTTTAGTGATTGACAATTAAGAAAGAAAAAAGAAGAGAAAACATGGAAAAGGTTAAATTGTATACGTTATTGAGTAGGCCCAGGATAGTTGTACTAGTAAGCCTAAGTATAGGCCTGTGATTATTATAGACAGTGCTTAAATGTGGTTCCTTGGCCCAAAAGCCTGTGAAAATTACTGCCGGCCAGTCCATATGCAGGGCCCGTGATATTTTATCACCAAAGTCAGTATTTAAGACGGACTTATAGGTCTATTCCTGACTTTAACATATCAATCCATGCATGCTTTACCTGAAATTACGAGTCTGAAGTCTTATATCTAAGTGTCAGTGGATCAGTGTAACATTTTAAATTTTGCAAATTCAGATCGGGCCTTCTTTTTTTTTTGTTTAAGGCAATAATAGTGTAAAAATGATGCACTAAAAACAATTTTCCAAATTTTCCATATTAAAAACTAAATTTATACACAATAGGCCTAGGCTTAATAATGTAAATAGGCCCTACAGTCCCCATGCAAATGGCTTCAATTGGACCTTCATTTTCAAAAATGGACAAGTCTTCCTTTTTGCTTCTGCTATGGACATCCACGTGTTATTTTTAAAACAATTGTTTATATTATACAATAATGGTGAAAACTTTTTAATGGCTTCAATTAGGCTTTCGTTTCACCAATTTGCGGCTGTTTCAAACTAAAATAGTACCCAATAATAGTGCTAAAATTGATCCAAAAAATGACAAATGGCTTCAATTGGGCCTTCATCATGTTCATTGTCCAAAGGTTTCTCACCTCTATTGCCCCCGGACGCTGGTTGCCCTGATATATCAGATTTGTAGACCTTTGGTACTTATTAGCCAATATTTGACCATTTTCGTCAAAATTTACCCCCTTAAAAGTTGTCTTTCCCCACTTTGTTCGCCCTCTGAAAAAGTGCTTGCTACGTCACTGCCTCTAAGGGGTCAAAAACCCTCTCAAACACCCTCTCCTCCCCCACTTTTCTGATAGGGTGGACGTCCCTGTTGGTGCCACATGCGACGGATTCGCCGGTCATTTGTCGGACGTTGAACGATTGAATATAAAACGCCTGCAGGATTATTAGCGGCCACAACGCATAGAGAGACGAACGGGAATCGGACCCCAAATCCGGACATTTGTCGGACGTTGACCCCAAATCCGGTCATTTGTCGGACGTTGAACGATCGAAAATAAGACGCCTGCAGGATTATTAGCGGCCACAACGCATAGAGCGACGAACGGGAATCGGACCCAAAATCCCACCGAATCTTCTGCCGGACTGGTGATTTTTCCACCGAATAAAATATTTTTGTATTCGGTGATGTACGTTGATCCAGTCCGTCGTAGTGTGACAGACCTATCAGGCATATAGGACCGTTGATCATGTTGATTGAACATGACACACAAACTGTATAGCCACAGTTTGGTCAGGGAATGCTGTGAGAGTTTGTCCGTATCTTCACATTATCCTGATGTAACGAAACGGACACTACACTGTTAGAATGGTTGTGTAATTTTTTACCCAACTTGGGTAAAGTTTTACACAACCGTTGGGTGCTATATATGAGACGCTCAGTTTTTCTGAACGTGTAAGTTCCAACCCCGGGTAAAAGTTGAAACTTATTGATTTATTGGGTAATTTATTTTTACCAAATGATATTGGGTAATTATTTTACTACATTATTGGGTACTTTTTGTCCATTTGTTGGGTAATATATTGCCTTTACCCAATGGTATTGTGTAATTATCTAATGGTGTTGGGCAATTATTTTACCACATTATTGGGTGGATTCTGTCTATTTGTTGGGTAATAGGGGAAAGTGGGGTAATCCCGGGCACCTTTCGTTAAGGCTACACAGGTACAAGATTAAATAAAGTTCATCAATGAAAATCATATCAATGCAAAGTAGGAGTAATGTTCTAACTAGTAACCAGTTTTTAATAACTCAACATCTATAGTTAATAAGTTGTAATTAAAAAACAAAATGGAAAAAAATGCTGGGGTAATGCCGGACACGGGGTAATCCCGGACACATGATTGTTGCTAAGAGGGAAAGTGGAGTAGGATGATAATCCCCTGAATGTATTACGTACTTCTGTTACCTCAAGCATGCAACTATGGGGGCTGTTGTTGTTGTCTATATTTTCGAAATAACAAGTGTCCGGCATTACCCCATCTGTATAGAGACGCATGTGTGTCCGGGATTACCCCTCACGGTCTCGATTTATTTTTTCAGTGATTGTTCTACTAATCCATTTTTAAGATACCAGAATTCATACATCCAGCTAACAATCAAGTATCAAACATAATTTTCAGCCATACTTAATCTGTGTCCCTTGTCGCTTTAACTGTCACCCAGCTAATAAATCACTGTTCAGATAAAAAGTCAAAATGACAATTTCTGTTTTTTCGTAATTTTCACAAAGAAAGACGAGACCCAAAGCGCTGGCAGTAGTACACGTGAGGTACACCTTGAGGTAGCTAATACCCTAAGGTAGTATAATAGTGCCACCCTTCACCGTTTAGCTGCAATCGACGTGTCCGGGATTCCCCACAGTCCGGCATTACCCCACTTTCCCCTACATTGCCATTACCCAATTCAACATTCAACACTAAGCTTCTATATATGGCGGCATCACTGGGTCAACCGAGAGACAGAAAGTTTACCCAACCACTGGGTAACGTAACTTTTAGCCAACCCGCGGATATTTACCCAATGTTGGGCAAATTTCACCCCTCCCATAAACAGTTTACCCCGTGTTCTAATATGGGGGAAACTAATGACAATTCTGCTGAATTGTCCTGTTTAAGCAATTTATGATAGGTCTAGTATAGTACCAGCTGCTGGCCTGCTGCTACCAGAGAAGATGACTACTGATTATTAGGGAGGCATCGTTTGATATCAAGGGGGACTGGGTAGTTTTTTTGAAAAAAGAAAATTTAGTCTCTCCATCTGAGCAGACGAAAATGCTCCACCTCAGACCAAAAAAACAATTGGTCCACCTCAGACCAAAAAAAAAAAAAAAAACTGCCACGACCCAACTACCCACCCCCTTGATATTTAATGGTGCGTCCCTTTTTTTTTTATTCCATAGATGGCACCGGGATGGCATGAGATGCACATGTGTACAAATGTAGAAATCAATGACAATAAGAACTATTTACCAGCCACAAGAATCAGTCAACTGAAAACAATTGATTGAATTGAAATACAAAATAATATTATTCTCACCTGTCGAGTCCTTTATTATTTTGATAATCAGCCAGGTTCATGTTCATCTCATGCCAGTGCAAATTGAGTTCAACCGTATTAACAATATAATCCGATATAACCACATTTGTCGGCCAAATATTTTTGGTCCACCATTAACAAGGCATAGGCATGTACGCTTACAATCCCCGAATAATAAAAATTACATATTTATATTAATCTAGAGACAAAAGTCTAATTATTTATAATACTATCATTTTTTAATTAGTTCCTCAAATTTGTTTTATGGGAAATTACGTTTAAAAATTCCCACCAAACCAATTAAATTGTTTCTTTTTTTGTTTAATTAAAAATACCTGGTAGACGAATACGATAGGGGGCTTAATTAACTGAATTACAAATTTAACATTATAATATTATTGCAGAACTTTATTATAAATAATAATGATATTGAAAACAAGAAATTTTTGAAAATAAACGAGTGCAAAAAATTCAGTGTAGTTGGTTAAAATAAAGTCCAACAAAATAAAATTGTAATATAACTTTAATACCATTCTTTTTTCAATATCATCGGATGATATTGAAAAAAAAAATAGTAGGCCTATTATATCAATGACTATACTGGCATACTGCTACAACTAAACATCATGGTCGTTGTCGATTGCCAATTTATTGATTAGATCGATATAGAGTCATTATAATCTCGTTTATACCAGCGAGAACAAGTCCCGGGGGGTACTCAAGTTTGGTTTTGGTAGGGACGTGCCGCTGAGAATTTGAAAGTGGACCCATAAATATACCAATTTTTCAACTGAGAAATTTGGACCCATTGATATACCAAAAGTTAAAATTTTCGGCCGAAGTTAACCCAAATTGTCTTAGTTTTTACAAATTTCCCCCAAATTTTGGGGAAATTTTGGCTAGATTATGGAAAATTTGGCTATTTTCCGAAAAAATTGAGAAAATTTGGAAAAAAGGACCCATTCATATACCAAAATAGGCTTTGAAAAAGGGGTCATTGATATACCAAAAGGCCGAAAATGCTACCCATATTTGCGGCACGTCCCTGTATGGTCATTTTTACTGAGTACCCCCCCCCCGGGGAACAAGTGCAAGGATGTGCTTCCTTTACTTACCGCCTTGTTGATCCGGCCTTACACTTGCGCGCCATCTTTCACTTGCCACTGTGCATAAAAATTGCATGTGAAATGTGTGTATTTCTTTATCGAGTCATGCGATTGAACTTCGACAGGCTGAGGGGCTGCATGTGTAATAATTATATAGGGGGGGGGGGGGGGCAAGCCAAAAGGGGCAAACAATTTTTGGCAGGTCGAGCTTGTGGAGAGGAGCGATTTTTGGCACGGGCGCCTTTTAAATGAAACGCTAACTACAGGCCGAACGCCCCCGGGCCCGGGGGGTTCTTCGAAAAATTTTGTACGGGGTGTGCCACGCAGACTTTCGGGTGCTGACTTTCTCTATACCTACTTTTTGCTGTTTTTGCTACCCATCAGTATACCAATTTTCAAGAAAAAGCACCCAAATTTGCCATAATTGGGCGTTTTAAGGGCACTTTTGCCAAAATGCGCCCAATTAGGCGCATTGGTCTCCACTGAAAACCCACCCATCGATATACCAAAATCGCTGAAAAGGTACCCCAAAACCGTGGCACATCCCCGTATACCTTCAACCAGGAAGAACCCCCCCCCCCCCGGGGCCGAACGTTCAAATATGTGATGCGATCAAGCCAAAATCAGTCGGAACTCGGAAATATTAAATTTTCAGTTTCTTATAGGATAGTAAAAACATTTACAAAGCTGCATTTTGCAGAAAACCCCATTGAAATTGAACAACCAGTTCTAAAGATATGAGCAATTAAAGAATTTCCAAAACAAAAGGAAATAGTTCATCTGTTTGGCTATATCTCAAAATAAATATTTCCTAGTTCCGACTGATTTTGCTTGATCGCATCACATATGCCAAATTTATTGCTTGCTATTGACGCTCACGTTAGGCCTATATATAGGGTCTAAAGACCATAGATTTGCACATTCTTTTGTTCACACCATCTAAACGAACTTGACATATCTCGGGTAGCTTCGGGTGTTAAATTTTACGTGTGTTGCTAATCTTCGAGTATCGAGTTTCGAGTTCGAGTATCGAGTTTCGAGTTGCAATTTTCGAGTATCGAGTTGCAATTGTCGAGTATCGAGTTGAAATCTTCGAGTATCGAGTTGCAATTTTCGAGTATCGAGTTGAAATCTTCGAGTATCGAGTTGAAATTTTCGAGTATCGAGTTGAAATTTTCGAGTATCGAGTTGCAATTTTCGAGTATCGAGTTGAAATTTTCGAGTATCGAGTTGAAATTTTCGAGTATCGAGTTGAAATTTTCGAGTATCGAGTTGAAATCTTCGAGTATCGAGTTGCAATTTTCGAGTATCGAGTTGCAATTTTCGAGTATCGAGTTGAAATTTTCGAGTATCGAGTTGAAATTTTCGAGTATCGAGTTGCAATTTTCGAGTATCGAGTTGAAATTTTCGAGTATCGAGTTGCAATTTCCGAGTATCGAGTTGAAATTTTCGAGTATCGAGTTGAAATCTTCGAGTATCGAGTTGCAATTTTCGAGTATCGAGTTGAAATTTTCGAGTATCGAGTTGCAATTTCCGAGTATCGAGTTGAAATTTTCGAGTATCGAGTTGAAATCTTCGAGTATCGAGTTGCAATTTTCGAGTATCGAGTTGCAATTTTCGAGTATCGAGTTGAAATTTTCGAGTATCGAGTTGAAATTTTCGAGTATCGAGTTGCAATTTTCGAGTATCGAGTTGAAATTTTCGAGTATCGAGTTGCAATTTCCGAGTATCGAGTTGAAATTTTCGAGTATCGAGTTGAAATTTTCGAGTATCGAGTTGAAATTTTCGAGTATCGAGTTGAAATTTTCGAGTATCGAGTTGAAATTTTCGAGTATCGAGTTGCAATTTTCGAGTATCGAGTTGAAATTTTCGAGTATCGAGTTGAAATTTTCGAGTATCGAGTTGAAATTTTCGAGTATCGAGTTGAAATTTTCGAGTATCGAGTTGAAATCTTCGAGTATCGAGTTGCAATTTTCGAGTATCGAGTTGAAATTTTCGAGTATCGAGTTGCAATTTTCGAGTATCGAGTTGAAATTTTCGAGTATCGAGTTGCAATTTTCGAGTATCGAGTTGAAATTTTCGAGTATCGAGTTGAAATTTTCGAGTATCGAGTTGAAATTGTCGAGTATCGAGTTGCAATTGTCGAGTATCGAGTTGAAATCTTCGAGTATCGAGTTGCAATTGTCGAGTATCGAGTTGAAATCTTCGAGTATCGAGTTGCAATTTTCGAGTATCGAGTTGAAATCTTCGAGTATCGAGTTCAATTTTCGAGTATCGAGTTGCAATTTTAATTTTCAATCTGCTTTTGAAGTAGGCTATAGGATGTCCCTCTCCGACATGAAGAGAAAGCACAAATGTTTAACCCTTCTCTATCCAATTTGTTATTACGTTCTCCACGGAATTCGTAAAAGCCCCGGTAAAAGCACACTAGTTGTTCATAAAAAGGGTAGGCCTACTAGTGGATAGGTATTAACCTCGGGGTATATTTACTATATATGAAAGGCAAAATACTTCAGATCAATTTAGATTAACCTTTGGCCTAAATAATATGTGTTTACCACTTTGATTAAGGGCCGCATGTGCGACAAATGCATCATTTGCAACAGAAAAGTTTAACTCGAACTTCGTTCATTTGAGCGCATTTCGAGTAACAAACTCGAAAACCTGCAAAAGAGCGTAGTTCGAGTTAGAAACTCGAAAACCTACAAAATGATCAATATTCGAGTGAAATCCATATTTACTATATATGAAAGGCAAAATACTTCAGATCAATCTAGATTAACCTTTGGCCTAATAATATGTGTTTACCACTTTGATTAAGGGCCGCATGTGCGACAAATGCATCATTTGCAACAGAAAAGTTTAACTCGAACTTCGTTCATTTGAGCGCATTTCGAGTAACAAACTCGAAAACTTGCAAAATGAGCGTACTTCGAGTAACAAACTCGAAAACCTGCAAAATGATCAATATTCGAGTGAAATCCATATTTACTATAATTATATGAAAGGCAAAATACTTCAGATCAATCTAGATCAACCTTTGGCCTAATAAAATGTGTTTACCACTTTGATTAAGGGTCGCATGTGCGACAAATGCATCATTTGCAACAGAAAAGTTTAACTCGAACTTCGTTCATTTGAGCGCATTTCGAGTAACAAACTCGAAAACCTGCAAAAAGAGCGTAGTTCGAGTTAGAAACTCGAAAACCTACAATATGATCAATATTCGAGTGAAATCCATATTTACTATATATGAAAGGCAAAATACTTCAGATCAATCTAGATTAACCTTTGGCCTAATAATATGTGTTTACCACTTTGATTAAGGGCCGCATGTGCGACAAATGCATCATTTGCAACAGAAAAGTTTAACTCGAACTTCGTTCATTTGAGCGCATTTCGAGTAACAAACTCGAAAACTTGCAAAATGAGCGTACTTCGAGTAACAAACTCGAAAACCTGCAAAATGATCAATATTCGAGTGAAATCCATATTTACTATTATATGAAAGGCAAAATACTTCAGATCAATCTAGATCAACCTTTGGCCTAATAAAATGTGTTTACCACTTTGATTAAGGGTCGCATGTGCGACAAATGCATCATTTGCAACAGAAAAGTTTAACTCGAACTTCGTTCATTTGAGCGCATTTCGAGTAACAAACTCGAAAACTTGCAAAATGAGCGTACTTCGAGTAACAAACTCGAAAACCTGCAAAATGATCAATATTCGAGTGAAATCCATATTTACTATATATGAAAGGCAAAATACTTCAGATCAATCTAGATCAACCTTTGGCCTAATAAAAGTGTTTACCACTTTGATTAAGGGCCGCATGTGCGACAAATGCATCATTTGCAACAGAAAAGTTTAACTCGAACTTCGTTCATTTGAGCGCATTTCGAGTAACAAACTCGAAAACCTGCAAAATGAGCGTACATCGAGTTAAAAACTTGAAAACCTGCAAAATGATCAATATTCGAGTGAAATCCATATTTACTGTATACAGTATATGAAAGGCAAAATACTTCAGATCAATCTAGATTAACCTTTGGCCTAATAATATGTGTTTACCACTTTGATTAAGGACGGCATGTGCGAAAAATGTATCATTTGTAAAAGGAAAGTTAAACTCGAACTTCGTTCATTTGAGCGCATTTTGAGTTTCAAACTCGAAAACCTGCAAAATGAGCGTACTTCGAGTTTCAAACTCGAAAACCTGCAAAATGTTCAATGTTCGAGTATCATTATACCCATCATAATGTAAGGCAAACTACTTCAGATCATTTTTAGATTAACCCTAGTCCAAAGCAGGGGGTGGTATCGTGGTATCCAACCCCCATGACGGATGATTTTACCGTAACCCAAAAACGCTTTTAGTAAGCTTTAGCACCCTTTACTTTTTATATAGCTGTGGGGTTTGGGGACATCCTTTGCGCTCATTTTGATGCCAAACGTGTTGGCCTATACAAAACCTTCCACTCGGGTAAAGGGATGGATGCCACTCACGACGACCTCCATAGACATTTCAAATTTGAGGGTGGATGCCCCCCCCCATCGTGAGTGTTACAAATAATGGCTAAATTAGACTAGGGTTAACTTATACGGTATTATATATGTTACCATTAAAAAAGGGCACGTCGATAACGAGAAAAGCGGAAAATCTACATCAGAAAACTCAAACTCGAAAATCGTTCATTTTAGCATACTTCGAGTTTCAAACTCGAAAACATGCAAAATGAGCCTACTTCGAGTTTTAAACTCGAAAACCTGCAGAATTTTTAATTTTCGAGTTTCATTTATACCTACTATACTTCACATCATTTTACATTAACACTATAACGCAGGGGGCAGTGCTGTACGGTGCGACCATTTTAGGCGCATTGGCGACTAGATTTTTGCTGATGGCGACTAAATATTCAATCCCTGGTGCCAATGGCGATCAACTGCTGAAGCTTTTAATCGCCAAAAACAAAACATGTATGTAATGTAGCTTTCAAGAGTACGAATGTATGCTATGAATATATGCAAAATTTATCATCATGTCTCAATGGGGACTTCCTGGAAAAAATATAGGCCTACACTGTACATGCTGCGTATGAAGTATGTAGCGTTCAATGGGAATATGTAGATCAGATTACAGCAGCTATGAACATTCAACACACGTGGCTGTTCAGTTTACGTTGGCACCTCGGATTTTTTTACCTGGGAGCAAAATTTGGGCGCCTAAATTTATAAAGTTAGGAGCCATTGGCTCCTCAATCAGTTTTTGCACCGTACAGCACTGGCAGGGGGTGGTATCGTGGTATCCAACCCCCCTAACGGATGATTTTACCGTAACCCAAAACGCTTTTATTTAGCTTTAGCACCCATTACCTTTTATTTGGGGCCTGGGGACATCCTTTGCGCTCATTTTGTTGCAAAAACGGGGTAGGCCTAATCTCCCCTCGGGTAAATGGGGTGGATGCCACTCACGACGATTTCAATAGACATTCTGAGGGCGGGTGGCAAACACCCATCCCCTTAGTTATGTTCGTGAGAGTTACAACTAATGGATAAATTATACTAGGGTTAACTTATGTTACCATTATATTAAGGGCACGTCGATAACGAGAAAAGAAGCAAATCTGCATCAGAAAACTCCAACTCGAAAATCGTTCATTTTGGCATACTCGAGTTTCAAACTCGAAAACCTTTAAAATGAGATTACTTCGAGTTTTAAACTCGAACATCTGCAAATGTACAATTTTCGAGTTTCATTCATGCCTATCATAATGCAAGGCAAACTACTTCAGATCAGTTTTACATTAACCCTTGGCAAACGAATGGAAGGTATCATGGTATCCGACCCCCCTAACGGATGATTTTAACGTAACCCCAAAACGCTTTTATTCACGCGCATTGGTGTTCACTTTATGTTAGAATTATGGATCATAGACTGAAATTTTCCGGGGAATACGGTACGCCCATGGACAAAATTCTAAAAAGGACCCAAAGTGCTCATTTCCGGGGGTGCCCCTACAAGGGGGGGTCCGAAATTAGGTTTAACACGTTTGAAGTCCTATAGCGGCGATGTTGGTGTCTAAGTATATATGTTTATTGGTACGGGTTATTCATGTAGATACATTTCAAAATTCAAAAATGGCAGCCTTGTGCCATAAAATTCAAAATGGCGCCCAAAATGGGGCCGAAAGGGCTATTTAATAAAAGGCTATTCAAAGCTTAATGATGGCAATATTAGTACCTAGATATATGTTTTAGGACATGACAAAGACGTTCTGATACCATAGAAAATCCAAAATGGCCGACATATACCTCAAAATTCAAAATGGCGCCCCAAATCACGTCAAATGGACCAATTTAGAATAGTACAGTTCCTATACGGTGGGTCTTTTGTCGATTTTTTCCTGCCTCATGCACCGTATAGCGAAATTTAAATTGTAAATCGGACATTCCGTTGGCGCGTTATAGACCAAAACGTATATTTCAATGGTCCATAGGATTGTGTGTCATAATTTCGTTCTGTAGGGGGTGCCATTGGTATGAAAATCTCAAAAAGTTTGGTGTTACGTGGGGGTCTGAAAAAGTGGATCACGAAATGGCCCTTTAAATCAAAAATCACGTAATATCATGCCATGTTTTCCCATGTAAATCCTATGGCAGCTACTAGCCTGGTGCGGATTTCGAAATATGTGCTTAGTTTTCAAGCTAGACGCAAATCCACGTAAAAGCTGGCAACCACCTTTATTTTGTCATTTTGAGTATGCTGAATCCAAATATTTTGTCTGCCGAAATCAATTTTTATCATGTGACCTTCAAAATGGCCGCCAAAAATGATGCTTTTAGCGCTTGTCGTTTGATAGATGTAAAATATGTAAGTGTTATAATGTTTCAATCCATGTAAAAGCTAGCAACCACCTCTAATTTGTTATTTTGGATGTGCTGAATGCAAATATTTTATTTGTCAAAATCTATTTTGATCATGTGTCCTTCAAAATGGCCGGCAAAAAGTCTGCCTTTAGCGCTTGTCATTTGAATGATGTAAGAGCTTGTTATAATGTTTATATATCCGCGTAAAAGCTGGCAACCACCTTTGTTTTGTCATTTGGGGTATATTGATTCCAAATTTTCTGTCTGCCAAAATGTATCTTTTTCACATGACCTTGAAATGACATAAAAAGGTAACGTTTGTATAGGAGTATACAGGTGGCCAAAATTGAAAGTGCCAAAATGTGTGCATCCAGCATATCAAATTAATCCGCATTCTCCAAGGATTCCAGAAATGCATTTCTTTTCTCAATAAGACCGATGGTTTTCAAGATATGGGGTTTTAAAGGCCAGAAGTCTTGTACAGGGGTCAGAAAATAAAAATGCTCGGATTTTCTTCAAAATGGTCGCAAAATGTTCCTCTTGTCATTTGGGATAAGAAAAAGAATAGTTTGCACAACGTCTGATGTCCAGTTCTTAAGGTATGGGGCGCCAACTAGAAATCGCTATTAGCCAGAGAAGGGCGGCCACGATTTCTTGGAATTTAAATCGCGTTGCCGTTTTCCCATTCGATTAGGCCTACATGTGATTTTCTAAATTCCCCGAAATTCACCAAAATCACATATGTTGTGTAAAAAATATTGCGATTCATAATCTGCAGGAGTTCAACTTTGGACTCCAGTCTAAGTAGGTTTTTTCAGCCCGTTTTTCAGTCGACCCAATGCGGAAGTCAATGCGGAAATTCTGAGGGATTTTATGACGATGTGTTTAGGCACGATCGAGTCCCACCACCACTGCTATTAGCCTCAGTTGTTATGATGGTGACAAGTGGAATCGTGATCGATACACCATGAAGGAGGCATCCAAGGTGTCCCAAACTATTCTTTTTCTTATACCAAATGACAAGACGAACATTTTGCGACCATTTTGAAGAAAATCCGAGCAACTTTAATTTCTGACCCTGTACAAGACCTCTGACCTTTAAAGGACCCTATCTTGAGAACCATAGGTCGCATTGAGAAAAGAAATGCATTTCTGAAAACCTTGGAGTACCCGAAGTAATTTGATATGCTGCATACTGACATTTTGACTCTTTTAATTTTTCACCCTATTTACCAGTGTACAAACTTTACCCCCTTATATCAAGGTCATGTGGGAAAGAAACATTTTGGCAGACAATAGATTCGGAATCTCTATACCCAAAAGGACAAAATAAAGGTGGTTGCCAGCCTTTACGCGAATTTGCGTCTAGCTGAACGATTTTTCCATTTTCGCACCAGACTATACGTTTTCAACGATCAGATCGCGAAGTACTGTAGTCTAAATCCCAGTCGTCGAAAAAAAGTAAAAAGATTGCGGCAGCCGCCTGCTTGACGATATCAAAATAAAAATGCTTGACGAGAAAAAAATTCGACAAATGACTCCAAAATATAGGAACTGTATACAAGTACTAAATTTAGAATACGATGATATGATCATGGTTGTGTTGTTAGTGTCTAAGTAGGCCTATATATGTTTTCGGAATAGTACATTTGTCGCGCATATTTAGGCAAATTAATCTAAATTGATCTGAAGTAGGCCTATGTTGCCTTTCATATATAGTAAATATGGATGAGACTCGAATATTAATCATTTTGCATGTTTCAGTTTGAAACTCGAGTAGGCTCATATCAGCGCTTATTTCGTAGGTTTTCGAGTTTGTTACTCGAAATGCGCTCAAATGAACGAAATTCGAGTTAAACTTTCCTGTTGCAAATGATACATTTTTAGGCATGCGGCCCTTATTAACCCTCGTCCTACCAAGCCTTTTTTACTACGTATTTTACCAAGGGGGGGGGGGGTTACCACCCCCCCTCGGGAATTCGTTATAAAGCACCCCACACTTACGAAAGTGGTACCAGTGGTTAGCTATGACCCTCCTCTAAACATTGATACCCAACAAGTACCAACATTCCCCATAGCCTAGAAGTTATGACGTCATAATGAAGCCCGCCCTCGAAAAATCATGATATATCAGAATACACACAAAAGTATAGGAAAATTGAAATTTTGCTAATTTTTTTTAGAAAATGCTATTTTGATGGGGTTTTCTGTAGAATATTGTGGGAAATGACAATTCTAAGCTACATACCAAATTAGAAGTCAGTAGGACTTCAAATATTTATGTAAGAGCAGTACAAATATGCCCAGGTGGCAACCACCCCCCGTACCCGCCATCTTTGACGAGCTACCCTACCCCCGGGAAGGTGGTACCCCGGGGAAGGTGGTACCCCCGGTTTTTTATGTCAAAATAAGCGCAAAGGATGAAAGGACAACTACCTAGAAGCCGTAGGTCCCATTCGTTTGCGTTTTTATGCGACGGGGAACAATCCGTTAGGGGGTGGTAACCACCCCTTGGTAGGACGAGGGTTAATCAAAGTGGTAAACACATATTATTTAGCCCAAAGGTTAATCTAGATTGATCTGAAGTACTTTACCTTTCATATAGTAAATATGGATTTCACTCGAATATTGATCATTTTGCAGGTTTTCGAGTTTTTTACTCGAAGTACGCTCATTTTGCAGGTTTTCGAGTTTGTTACTCGAAATGCGCTCAAATGAACGAAGTTCGAGTTTAATTTTCCTGTTGCAAATGATACATTTTTCGCACATGCGGCCCTTAATCAAAGTGGTAAACACATATTATTAGGACAAAGGTTAATCTAGATTGATCTGAAGTATTTTGCCTTTCATATACTGTATATAGTATATGGATTTCACTCGAATATTGATCATTTTGCAGGTTTTCGAAGTTTTAACTCGAAGTACGCTCATTTTGCAGGTTTTCGAGTTTGTAACTCGAAATGCGCTCAAATGAACGAAGTTCGAGTTAAACGTTCCTGTTGCAAATGATACACTTTTCGCACACTAGTGCGGCCCTTAATCAAAGTGGTAAACACATATTATTAGGCCAAAGGTTAATCTAGATTGATCTGCAGTATTTTGCCTTTCATATTATACTGTAGGCCTATATAGTAAATATGGATTTCACTCGAATATTGATCATTTTGCAGGTTTTCGAGTTTTTAACTCGAAGTACGCTCATTTTGCAGGTTTTCGAGTTTGTAACTCGAAATGCGCTCAAATGAACGAAGTTCGAGTTAAACTTTTCTGTTGCAAATGATGCATTTGTCGCACATGCGGCCCTTAATCAAAGTGGTAAACACATATTATTAGGCCAAAGGTTAATCTAGATTGATCTGAAGTATTTTGCCTTTCATATATAGTAAATATGGATTTCACTCGAATATTGATAATTTTGCAGGTTTTCGAGTTTTTAACTCGAAGTACGCTCATTTTGCAGGTTTTCGAGTTTGTTACTCGAAATGCGCTCAAATGAACGAAGTTCGAGTTAAACTTTTCTGTTGCAAATGATGCATTTGTCGCACATGCGGCCCTTAATCAAAGTGGTAAACACATATTATTTAGGCCAAAGGTTAATCTAAATTGATCTGAAGTATTTTGCCTTTCATATATAGTTAATATGGATTTCACTCGAATATTGGTTATTTTGCAGGTTTTTGAGTTTTTAACTCGAAGTACGCTCTTTTTGCAGGTTTTCGAGTTTGTTACTCGAAATGCGCTCAATTGAACGAAGTTCGAGTTAAACTTTTCTGTTGCAAATGATGCATTTGTCGCACATGCGGCCCTTAATCAAAGTGGTAAACACATATTATTTAGGCCAAAGGTTAATCTAAATTGATCTGAAGTATTTTGCCTTTCATATACAGTAAATATGGATTTCACTCGAATATTGGATATTTTGCAGGTTTTTGAGTTTTACCTCGAAGTACGCTCATTGTGCAGGTTTTCGAGTTTGTTACTCGAAATGCGCTCAAATGAACGAAGTTCGAGTTTAACTTTCCTGTTACAAATGATACACTTTTCGCACATGCGGCCCTTAATCAAAGTGGTAAACACATATTATTAGGCCAAATGTTAATCTAGATTGATCTGAAGTATTTTGCCTTTCATATATAGTAAATATGGACGAGACTCGAATATTAATCATTTTGCAGGTTTTCGAATTTTTAACTCGGAGAACGCTCATTTTGCAGGTTTTCGAGTTTGTAACTCGAAATGCGCTCAAATGAACGAAGTTCGAGTTAAACTTTCCTGTTACAAATGATACATTTTTCGCACATGCGCATGCACAAAAGAAATGTGTGCTAAAGCTTAAATAAAAGCGTTTTGGGTTACGGTAAACTTATCTGTTGGGGTGTTGTATCCCGGGCTGGATACCACGATACCACCCCTTCGTTGGACTCAGGCCCGTACGCAGGATTTTTTTTCGGGGGTGCTGATTTTGAAAAAGTGGACTTTTTTCAAAAGGGGGGGGGGGGCATTTTGTGAAAAGTGGACTTTTCCCCCAAATTTGTACCTTTTTGACCAAAAAAACGTAAAAAACCTGATTTTTTTTGCTCGCTACGCTCGCAAATTCTTATATTTTGGGACTTTTTGTATACTTTTGCAAATTTGGGGAGGTGCGGTCGCACCCCCCCTGCGTACGGGCCTGGTTGGACTATATGGTTAATCTAATGATCTGAAGTAAATTTAGTTTACCTTACATTATGATAGGTATGAGGTATGAATGAAACTCGAACATTTAAAATTTTGCAGATTCTCGAATTTAAAACTCGAAGTAGGCTCATGTTAAAGGTTTCGAGTTTGAAACTCGACGTATGCCAAAATGAACGATTTTCGAGCTATATAAAAGTAGAGGGTGCTAAAACTAAATAAAAGCGTTTTAGGGTTACGTTAAAGTCATCCGTAAGGGGAGTTGGATACCACGGTACCCCCTGCGTTAGAGTAGGGTTAATCTAATGATGTGAAGTAGTTTGCTTTTCATTATAATAGGTATAAATGAAACTCTAAAATTAAACATTTTACAGATTTTCGAGTATAAAACTCGAAGTAGGCCCATTTTGCAGGTTTTCGAGTTTGAAACTTGAAGTAGGCCTATGCTAAAATGAACGATTTTCTAGTTTGAATTTTCTGATGCAGATTTTCCTTTTTTCTCGTTATCCACGAGCCCTTAATATAATGGTAACGTGTATATATCCCGGTATATATATAAGTTAACCCTAGTCTAATTTAGTCATTCTGGTATCAATGTAGGCCTACTCGGGAGGGTAATACCCCGAGGGTTAATACCTATCCACTAGTAGGCCTACCCCTTTTATGAACAACTAGTGTGCTTTTACCGGGGCTTTTACGAATTCCGTGGAGAACGTAATAACAAATTGGATAGAGAAGGGTTAAACATTTGTGCTTTCTCTTCATGTCGGAAAGGGACATCCTATAGCCTACTTCAAAAGCAGATTGAAAATTAAAATTGCAACTCGATACTCGAAAATTGAACTCGATACTCGAAAATTTCAACTCGATACTCGAAAATTTCAACTCGATACTCGAAAATTTCAACTCGATACTCGAAAATTTCAACTCGATACTCGAAAATTTCAACTCGATACTCGAAAATTGAAACTCGATACTCGAAAATTGTAACTCGATACTCGAAAATTTCAACTCGATACTCGAAAATTTCAACTCGATACTCGAAAATTGCAACTCGATACTCGAAAATTTCAACTCGATACTCGAAAATTTCAACTCGATGCTCGAAAATTTCAACTCGATACTCGAAAATTTCAACTCGATACTCGGAAATTGCAACTCGATACTCGAAAATTTCAACTCGATACTCGAAAATTTCAACTCGATACTCGAAAATTGCAACTCGATACTCGAAAATTTCAACTCGATACTCGAAAATTTCAACTCGATACTCGAAAATTGCAACTCGATACTCGAAAATTGCAACTCGATACTCGAAAATTGCAACTCGATACTCGAAGATTTCAACTCGATACTCGGAAATTTCAACTCGATACTCGAAAATTTCAACTCGATACTCGAAAATTGCAACTCGATACTCGAAAATTTCAACTCGATACTCGAAAATTTCAACTCGATACTCGAAAATTGCAACTCGATACTCGAAAATTGCAACTCGATACTCGAAGATTTCAACTCGATACTCGAAAATTGCAACTCGATACTCGAAGATTTCAACTCGATACTCGACAATTGCAACTCGATACTCGAAAATTGCAACTCGAAACTCGATACTCGAACTCGAAACTCGATACTCGAAGATTAGCAACACACAAATTTTACTGGGGTACAGCTCAACTTATCATACTTTGCCTACATTCGACCTTGAATGATTTTTGAGTTGACACAGTCATGAAAATAACTATAGATACTTGACAAGACCATTAGTAGCCCAGTTCTGAACCTTTTCATTGATCATTCATAACAATAGGTATCTGATGGATCAGTGAAGATAAGAAGGGATTATAATATCCGTAACCTTGATATTATAGTACATCTCGAGGAAAAAGTGCAATGGACATGTTTACATTTTATGTTTCAAATATCCCACGCATGAAAATTTAGTATTTAACCCAAAATGGAAAATGGAACAATTTATTGGAAATCTGCTTTAACAGATTTTTTTGACATCTTTTTCTGCACTGTATTATACCTAAATTAAGAAATTTGATAAATATTCAAAGAAAATATAGGTCATCCAAAAAATTGTGATTTTTACACATTTTGGGGCAAAAAAGGAAAAATAAGCACAAATATCAAAATCTGTCTAACAGTTTCATTCATCAAGTCATAACAAACGGCCTACATGCTTAATTTCTAATAAAATATTGAAATTGTGAAAAATATAGGTATTTATTGATTTTCATGTTTTTCTTGCAAATATGCTAATAATATGCAAATTATGAAATTGCAAAATAAAGTTTCTACATAGCATACATCTTTCAAGTATGATGTTCAAAATGACAGACATCAAAAAGAGATTCGATGAAATGTAAAGGTGTAGTATCAATTTTGGCATGGACTGTCTGGTTAGGCAAAGTACGGTAAGTTGAGCTGTAATGATAAAGAGCTTTCTTCCTGAGGCGAAAGCTTTCTTCGGATACCAAAATCTCAGTTTTGATGGAATGGGGGACTGAGGTTGTCGATCGGGTCACATCCGTTCTACTTTGACATCTGCTTCGATAATGCAGCTGCAGTCGACATTGATCTTGTACTTGTGACGTCTGTTAGAGAATGACGTCATACACTAT
Organism: Amphiura filiformis; assembly: GCF_039555335.1. Taxonomy (NCBI): domain Eukaryota; kingdom Metazoa; phylum Echinodermata; class Ophiuroidea; order Amphilepidida; family Amphiuridae; genus Amphiura; species Amphiura filiformis. Next base: position 32,585,982 of record NC_092628.1, read on the forward strand.
AGAACACAAATTTGAATTGATATTTTTGGCAAGGGGGTTAATATTATTTACATTTCCAGAAAAGGCGCAAAAATCCTGTCGGCGCATTTTTCTTAACATAGCTTGAAACTTAGACTTCAAAATTTAAATTTTAAACGGTTAAAACATCAAATGTTTTGAATTATATAGTCTTTTCAATTCAACAATCAAATGAATAAAATAAACATTTTCTCATTTTCTGTAGAAAATTTTCAATTTCAAATGACAGCAACATGTTCAACTGCATCAACGGAAGCCAACTCGATGGATATGCTATGAACATCACATGTGATGCACATGGTATTGTACCAGTGTTGCCGAATCGGCCAAATTGGAAAAGGCACGTCTAATAAAAGCGCCCAACTTGGTTGACAGTGAAAGAGTGATGAGCTCACTTGCATCGAAATTGATGATGAAGCTATTTTCTACTAACTATTATTGGTTAATGCAATAGACACTTACCTTTGAAAAATCTTATTGGCTAAAAACTTATTTTACGGTGATCTTTTCTTAATGCATGTCTTAATTTTTTTTGTGTATTTAATCATAATAAGTAAATTTGATCCTAATTATTATAGCGCATGTATATAATAAAACATTGAGATTTTTTAGCATAAGTTCTAAATTGCTTCTTCCAAAATTGAACTTTGATGCATTTTTGGGTGTCATACTGCAGTTACTGCCCGTTTTCCTATACACAATACGCAGTGCTCTCACCATATAGGCCTACTTTCTCAAACCTGAGACCAAAATTCTTTCGTCTCATACCACACTTTTCTATTTTTTGAGTGTGAACGACTGAACGTTATTGTCTTTACCGTTCGTATACCCTCATTCGTTTAAATACCCGCAGCGACTTGTTCAATATGCGATAGTCCATCCTATCCCATTTTACAGAAGTATCCCAATTTTGTTGCTAACTCGCAAAGTTGGCAACTTGCTATTGTGCGGTTAAGGCCTCTTTTTGCACGCTTCAATCAATGGCATGAATAAATAATAACAAAGGAATTGTTGAGGCATAACAAACGAGGGAGGGAGAAATTATGAAAATCAATCCGACTTGTTTTTTTTTTGCTTCATTCGTGTGTGAACCACAGAGGTGATCGTACGGGTCCGGTGCTTGCAGCCAGCTTACCACTGCCGAAACCTGTGTTCTGCTATCTACTGTAGATAGTAGATTATTATTGTCTTTACAAAGTAATACCTGTTGATTGCAAATCACGATGTCGGTGAGTTTTATATCCTGTTATGAACTTATTGGGGTTCTTTTTCGTTTTTTGCTTGGGGTGTTTGCAAGCAATACAGGGGCGAAGGGCTAGGGGAAGATCCCGCTGACCCACTGGTACTGACAATTACCGGGCGCGGGGCAAATACGCGCGAAAATTTGCAATTTTAACGCTAAAATGGGTCACAATTAGGATACCTTCATGCATTTCGTGTAGTTCGCTGCTCCTCTACTTCAGGAAATTATGTAAAGGTTCCAAATTCAAAATGGACCAGGATTCGGGTGAATAAATGGGCAAGAAATTTACTATTCAATTTTTTAATTCCTTTGTATTGTTTAAGGGTCCGGGTATGAACGTTTGGACAGTATTATATTGTGGGACATTAGAGCACATCGAATTGCATTCTGAATACGAAGAATGTCCTTCTAATATCAAATAATTTTGAGTTTTTGAAATTCGCAATGTAATACACATTTTATTGGAAATGATTAAAAATTAATATTTTTGATATTTAACAGTACTCGAAGTAAACTTTATAAATCTGCTGATTTATACCTAAAGTGTATGTAGGTGGGATGAAAAGCCGACGATCAGTTGAAAATTTTGACCTTTCGTATTGAAGATATGGATTTTTTCCCAAAACACACAAAAAAATTAGGTCTTTCGGTGAAAAAATCCATATCTTCAATATAAAAGTTCCAAATTTTCCATTGATCGTCGGCTTTTCCTTCCAGCTACATACACTCTAAGAATATATCATTAGATTTATAAAATTTACTTAGAGGACTTGCATATCAAAAATGTGAAAAATATCAAATTTGAATAATTTGTCATAAAATTTGTATTATAACGCTCATTCCAGATCCCTTAAGACATGCTTGAATTACATAACAAAGGTGTTATCCACAAGCATAGAATTGTATTATGCATGGACCATATACAATATTGATTTTGGTAATAGGCCTATACCAAAAATATTGATTGGAAATGACAGTTGTCAGAATTGAAACAAAGTGCCTGTAGAGATCTGGCGGGAGATCTGGCTACTCGAAGACAGTTTGACGAATGTTTTCACGGTCGTTACTTAAAGGAGGATTTCGTGATCCTAGCATCCTCTTTTTATGACATTTTTCAGTAGATAAAACGGAAAACTGTCGCTCCCTCTCCCCCGTTCAATGTTGAGAAATACAAATGTTTTCAGCGGTTCCCCAATGTGTTTCAACATTGATTGATGGGGAGGGGGAAGGGTAAATGATTGTTGTAGATGGCATGTTTGTTCACAAACACAATATACGCCATTTCCATGATCATACGAAATTCTGGACGGAATTTTGACGAGTATGCTAAGCGATCCAAGTACTTTTTTTCCAAGATTGTGGTTCAACCAATTTTTATGCAACTTTCAAAACTGGAAATCTAGACATCAATTACTTAAAAATCAACACAAACTTTCACAGAATCAGGCATATTATATAATAATTGTTGAGGCCCCCAACAGACCCCCTGTCAAAATATTTGGTTTTGGCTGGCACCAACTTATGTTTTGACCGATTTGGATGGGAAAAAAAAGTCAAAATACTCCTTAATGCGCCTTAAAAGGTATAGTGAAGAGAAGTTCCACTGTTATACCATCTTTTTTTCATCAATATAAAATGTTAGGATTTCACTTTTTACTTAATACCTGAATCTATAGGCTCCTAACGGACACGTTGCTAATGGAACTGCCAATGGCCATAAAGAAGACAAGAATCCCTGGGTTATGGAAAATTTTCAGACGGATGAAACACTATGGAAAGGTAAGCATGCACCCAGTTCCTATTTGTGCGGCGGGTGGTTTTCTGGTTGTTGTTTTTTCGCCCAATAACTTCATACATTTCAATCACAGTCCTATGTTCATTGCCGGGGTTCATTGGGTATTATATTCTCTAAAAAATTGGCATTTTGATGCGTATTTTTACATTTATCCTGAACCACGCTCATAATGAAAAATATGAGTTCAATAACATGAATACGTGAGATCCCAAGCCTCATTGCAATGGGTTTTATTTTACCCATGCATGTGTATGGTTTTCTTGGGAGGGGGGAAATAGCGATTCCGATTCCAGGAAAATACAGCACTAACTTTTTGGAATTAAAAAAATATTAGCCTGTTCTGCCACATGAAAAATAGATGAATCCATAGATAAGTTCTAACTGGCAAAATTCAAATTTTAGTACTTTTTAAATACTTAATTTTAATGAGGGGAAATGGGCCAAAAATTAGAATGCATAGCTTGGAAATTAGTCTTTGTATAATTTGGGCGCCTGATTTGATTGTCACAAAATAGAAAAAAAACGCCTTTTAAACGCATGTTTTTGGCCCTTAATTTCAAAAATGGACAAAATATTAAAATGGACTTTCATTGCCAATTGTAAAGGATTAGGATTTAGCTATGTTTCATTTGGCAAAACGGGAAAATATATATTTTTGATCAAAAAATATTAGTGCTGTATTTTTCTGGAATAGGGAGTAGCACAACTCAATGAATTGTAATACATATGGAAATGGCTTCCTATAGACTCATTTCCTATAATATCAACGTATAATTATTATTTAAGCAAATTACCAAAACTATAATAGACAAATATGGCCTGAATTTATTATGAAGGCACCGACTCACCTAAACAATGTAGCCCTTTTCAGTAAATTCCTCTTCATCCTCTAACAAAATCTTACTATGGATACCCACATAGCAATAAATTTTCAACTCGAAAATTGTATACACTGTAAAAAAACAACTGATAACACTTAATAAACACTAAAATACGTTTATTTTTATATTTTACACATAAAAGTATAGGAGGCGTTGCATACGAACACCATAACACGTTTATAGAGATTTTTATGTTATAAATATAAACACTCCAACACGTTTATATCACTAAATATGTTAAAGTGTTACTAATCCATCAATAAATCCTTCTATAAACGTGTTATAGTGTTAATCGTATGCAACGCCTCCTATACTTTTACATGTAGAACAGTGTAGAGTAGAATATGAATATAAACGCGTTTTGGTGTATAAGTGTTATCCATTGATTGTTTTTACGGTGTAGGTATATTCTTAAAAACGGTGTTTCAGAACAAAATAAGTTTTTCAGACCATCATCACCCATTTACATTGTTTTTATTTATTTTTTCATTGCAGATAAGTCAACACAGGAGAAAATTCTAACCGTGTTGTGGGTTTTCATCCGTATTTGTCTCTTCCTGGGTTTTCTCTATGTTTTCATCTGTTCCTTGGATTTCCTCAGCTCGGCGTTCAGATTACTAGGAGGCAAAGCAGCAGGTAAGACTACTCTATCAGTATTGATTGCTTTCACCGATTCTATTATCCATAAATCTAATGAGTTTGGGTTCTAAACGTCAAGCTGTAACACTTTTTAAACATATACATACTCTTTAAACACATTAAAGTGTTTTAGGAATAATTACGAAACTATTGGCATTTTTGGAAAGCCCTGCTCATAAACATCACAAATCAAAAATTAAAACCTGACAATCATTCTGTTTTGAAATAGTGATACGGTGAACTTTACGATTTAAACACATCAGCATGTTCTGAACACTTTCTGAACATATGTTTCTTTAAACATGTGTAAGTTTCAATTCTATAATAAACATGGTGTTTAGCTTTTAGATTAGCCTATATATACAGGTTGATGTTTAATATCTCAATATGACGTTTTAGCTAGCTAAATGATCGGCGGTAGCATTTATTTAGAGTGTTTAGGATGTTTGGTACAAGTGTTTAGGATGATTTAACTCAAGCAACCCTGAAATCAAACATTATAGGATTTAGCTATGTTTTATCAGAGGAGATGGTTTTATTCGTCAAAACAAGATAATATTGTTTTTAACATTTAACATGTTTAATGCTAAAAAGTAACTAAGGGAGCGATCGTTATTTATGGCAGGGGGAATGGGAAAGGGGGAACACGAAATTTTTTTTGGGGGGGATTGTTAAGTTTTAAATGGAGAAACTTGGGAAAACGTGAAAATTTTGAGAGGACGCGATCGCGTGAGGGGAACGCGAATTTTTTTGTCAATATTTTTTCCAAAACGCCCATTCCCACCCCCCTGCCGTAAATAACGATCGGTCCCTAAGATTATTTAAATATTTGGATGAACTGTTTTTGTTTGCGTCAACTCGTTTATTTAGAAATCAATAACATTTAATACTAATAATAAGCTTTTAAATAACAAATCTATATTCTAGTACTGCCACGTATCAAAAAGGTGGTCCCATCTGGCATGGATATTGCGGGGGATATTGTAGGATAGGATGAATATGCCATGTGGCACCACATGCCATCCACATGCCATCCAGACCTTCTGGTATTAAGTGTAAAAATATGGTAATTCGTATAAATTTAGTTATATAGTATAGTATTCGCTGCAAACGGTTCACTGATTTTTGTCCTATATGTAAACTGAAAAGTTTCAACAATTCAGCTGAGCCGATAAGTGAATTCTTTTGAAGTTGTGCAGTGAATTATATCATGGACCATGCATCCGAAATTTCTTCCAGGGTCTAATCGCATCCGTTATACTTGAACGATTCAATTACATTTGTCAGTGTTGTTGCACTCAGTCGCTTCTTGCTAACAATCGAACTATCACAATTCGATTTTAACGTCAGATTTCAAAAGAAGACTTCCAATTCAGATGAGAACAATATCATAAGATTTGGCACAATTAAGGGGGTACTACACCCCTGCCTAATTTTGTGTCTATTTTTGCATTTTTCTCAAAAATTATAGCGTATTGGTGACAAGTAAGATATGTATATTATAGGGGCAAGGACTACAACTACTGCACTGGAAATTTTATATCAACACAGACAACAGTTGTGGAGTTACAGTTAAAAATGAGGGAAAACCAATATTTGATCAATAAATCAATAACTACTTGACTTGAGTTGCTGAATTTTCAGTGCAGTATTTGTATACCTTGCCCCTATAATATACATATCTTACTTGCCACCAATGCGCTGTAATTTTTGAGAAAAATGCAAAAATAGGCACAAAATTGGCCAGGGGTGTAGTACCCCCTTAAGAATACGGCATTTTTGTAATCGATGAACATTTTACTCGGGTATTTTACACACAAATTTGCTGAAAAGTGTAAATGAAAAAGGCTTTAGATTTAATGATGCCGAGCAGATCGTTGCTATATGATATCCAATGAACCATACAGTCAGTCAATCATTCATTCGCCCAATCAATCAACTTATCAATCAACCAATCTATCAACAATCAATCAATCGATCAAATGAATACCTAAGTGGAAGAAGGACCTAAATTTGCTATCTATACAGAAGATAGCATGTGCTTAATATTGTTTGCAAGTTTAACAATAATATTAAAGCTGCTATCTACAGTAGATAGTAACCTGTGTAATAGTTGTGAAATTTAACAAGATGTTAAATGTGCTATCTACAGAAGATACCATCTGTTTAGTATTGTTGTCACATTTATAAACAAGATTAATATTAAATTTGCTATCTACAGAAGATAGCCCCTTAGAGCGTATATACGGTTCGTGTGGACAAACACTTTCTTCCTAATGGGACCAGGCTCAAGCAAAATTGTCAAGCCAGGCTTTATTAAAAGCTTATATGCTGGCTTGTATGAAGAGAAAACTAGAAAGAAACAGAATGAAGAAAAAGAGCAAGGAAAAGAAAGGCCACTCCCAACCAATCAATCGTCAATTTATAACCCTTTGTCGCGATACATCCCAGGGTGGAGAGATGAATCCCCCAATATTTTGATAAGGGGGGGGGGGTCCATACAATTATCCCCATATGATGACATCTCTTTGTGGGTTTCTGACCAAATAACCCTCATATTTGGCCATTTTAGCCAATAAAGTGCCACTTTATGCGCTCTTTCCACGAATTTGATACACTTTGCACCCGTTTATATACCCGTATTTCATGTACCATTTTATAGGCTCAATACGGCAAAAGTTTGTCCGTTTTCATGAATAGCATCCAAAACCGAAGAGCCCCTGTACTATAGTGCTGCTGTAAAGCCCTTCTTCGTGTATGTATGTTCAATGGGAACTTGCATGCATCATGAACCGTTTTGGCCTGGTTTTGCAAAACTGATGCATTGGGATGATCTGGGAATAATCTTCTTTGGCTACCAATTATTTCAATCAACAATCTAACCATCACATATCCGATTTACATTTATGTTTTTCAGGCGATGTGTTGAACGACCATTTCCTTCTAAGTAACCCTGTATGCGGAGTGATGATGGGTGTTCTTGTGACCGTCTTAGTGCAGAGTTCCAGTACTTCAACGTCCATCGTCGTCGCCATGGTTTCTGCTGATATCAGTAAGCATCTTTTTAATCCTGGTATTGTGCATATAGGACAGAAGACTTCTCCAAAAGATGTAACATTTTTCAAATGTGGTTAAAGCCATATTATACAAAACAGATTAGCATTTCTTTGCCAAAAAATGTTAGCGTTTACTCAGATTTTGACAAAACTACAGCACTAGTCTTGATTTTTGCAGGGTAGGCCTATGTTAGTTTAATTAAGTATAATATAATCTGGTAAAAAAAGTAATTTTGAAAAATATTGAGGGCGTCCTCCTCAGCAAATGTTATAATATGGCTTTAAGTTTGCAAGATATCAATATCAGATCGGATTGACATTATTTCAGCTATAGTTTATACCAATTATCGTGTCTTCATTGTCAGCTCTTTGTTCGCAGAGGATATACGATTGTATTTTCAAAGCCATCATAAATGGTTTTTATAAAACTAGGCCTATTTTCATAATTCTAATTCATGTTGCAACATTTTCCGTCCAGTTCAGTGCCACAGGCTATTCCGATCGTCATGGGGGCAAACATCGGTACTTCAGTGACCAACACAATCGTATCAATGGGACAGGTCCAAGATCGTGATGAGTTCAGGAGAGCCTTTGCTGGAGCTACCGTACACGACATGTTCAACTGGCTAACTGTTATTATCCTTTTGATCATAGAGGTAAGAAGTTACATTATGAGTCTATTCGGCACATTGCATACGGATATGTAATTGTTGTTGTTGAGTAGCTGGATTGCCGATTCTCTCCATATTTAAACGAGATGAGTAATAATATTGAATTTAAAGATACGCCCCTGTCCATGCTTAAATTAAATTTGCAAGTACAGTAATTGGCCCACGTGAGCGTGTCAACCGAGAGGATAGAAAGAAATGAAGGCGGATATATTCAGCAAAACAAAATGAGCAAGTGCAACTTCCATTGTAATGTAAAATAACTATTAAAAGATAGAGGCAAATTCTGAATCCAAAAAATAATCCTCGAACATTTTCCAGTCTTTTTTTTTTGTATTCCAAACTTATGTGTAAGCATGTTCGCAGATTCAAGAGGAATAGTGGACAAAGTTTGTCAAACGAGCGTCTTTACCACTGGAATGAACAGTTCTCCGCGGTTTTGTATTTTTGCATTTTTTTTAATCGCCTTCCATTTTTTACCATAGGTCATCACCCACTACTTACAACGGCTTTCTAAAGCCATTGTAGATGGATTCCACATCCCAGAGCGAGATCATTTGGAAGTTGAGATTCTCAAAGTCATCACAGATCCATTTACTAAATTGGTCATTCAAGTTGACAAGAAAGCCATCACAAAAATCGCCGCCGACGAAATCTCCAAGGACGAAGCTCAAATCCTAAAACTGTGCAAGAAGATCAACGGTACATGGGACCCAGAATGTAAGTACAGTTATAGGGCTGTCATTTCATTCCGGAGAGGGGTCCCAAATATGTGGGGGTCATGTTACCACAATGGCCTCATCCCAATGGCATAGTCCAGTAACCTCAATTAAACAATCATAGTGCAAAATTTGACCTCAAGTTGCAGAGTATGAGTTATTGTACCCAAATTTTCAAAGGTCATTCAATGAATGTACAGATGTATTAGAACTGCACTAATAGATGAGAATGTTTTGGATCCTAGTGTTAGTTCCACAAAAAAGTAGAGCATCGCTCTGTCATAATTTTATCTAAGGGCTTAAATTAACATGACATGAATTAATGGCATGTGGCATTTTGTGATCCACAGCCTCATCCCCCTATTTTTCTCCAAAAGAAATGAGATTTTTATAGCCTACCACTGGAAACCTCTGGCTACATAATGTTTATGTACCAAAAATTTCTTTGATTAAATCGTTTAGCAAAGATGTTTTCTTTGTTTGCTGAATCTTTATAATCCAAATTAAATGAATCACCGCTCTCATGGCAGGTGAGCGCAACCACTACTAGTATAATACAAAAGAAACCCGATGATATACTGAACTATCAGATAGGAACTCTTTTCAGTGGCGTACCGTGGCCGCCCAACCCCGGGGGGGGGGAGGCTGAAGAAAACTCAATTTTGCCGCCCCTTCCTCAACAGCCCGAAAAGGTTGACCCAATTTGTGAAATTTGTCAAAAGTGAAGAGCAAAGAAAAAAAAAAAGGGTTTCAGGCGCTAGCGCCCTAAAAGCAGCACATTTTGATGTATAGTACCATTTTTTCAAAAATTTTTATGCTTTATCAAATTTTTCCGCCCTTTTTTCTTTCGGTTTTGCCGCCCCTTCATTTTGGCCGCCCCCTGCTTTTACCCCGGGGAGCTGCCCCCCCCCCCAAATACGCGCATGCTTTTTGAATACTGCTATGCAAAATGTGTAGACGATGCAAGTTAGATCGGGTCAATGTTCCCTAATAGCTACTAATTTATCATTCTCTTTATTTCTTGTATATTACAGGTGACTACGACCACTGGTTTGCCTATTCTGGATTGTCCGACTCCCAAGCAGGTGGTATCATGCTTGTCGTCGCACTCGCCATCCTCTGTCTGTGCCTCTTCGGTATCGTCAAAATTCTGCACTCGCTCCTCAAAGGCAGTATAGCAAAAATCATCCACAAGTATCTGAATGCAGACTTCCCCGGATACGCAGGTTATTTCACCGGCTACCTGGCTATAATAATAGGCGCAGTGATGACTTTTATCGTACAAAGTAGTTCTATTTTCACTTCAGCGATCACGCCACTTGTCGGTGTTGGTGTCATCACTTTGGACAGGATGTACCCGCTAACTCTCGGAGCAAACATTGGCACAACTGCTACTGGTATCATAGCTGCACTCGCAAGTAGTGGTGGTAAACTGCAGAATGCTCTTCAAATAGCAATATGCCATCTTTTCTTCAACATCACCGGTATTGTTATATTTTATCCCATTCCTTTCATGAGATGGCCACTACCAATGGCTCGCGCACTTGGTGATACAACGGCAAAGTACAGGTGGTTTTCACTTGCATACCTGGTCCTAATGTTCTTTGTCATGCCCGCTGTAGTCATAGGTCTGTCCGTTGCGAGTCCGTATGCTTTGTTTGCACTCTTGCCATTTGTACTCCTTTTCATAGTCGTCATCATTATCAACATTATACAGAAAAAGAGACCCGGCATATTGCCGTCAAAATTACGCGATTGGAGCTGTTTGCCAATTTGGTGTCATTCGCTGAGACCATACGATAGCGTCATGCGATGCCGTTGCTGTCCGTGCTACGATCAGTGCTGCGGCAAATGCGAAGCTCTAGCCGATGATGAGGACACTGAGATCATCAAAAAACAAAATGGTGACCTGAAAATAGGACTTGATAATACCGCATATAGTGTTAGTGTTATAGACGAAAAGGAAAACAACACCAAATTATAACGCCATTACCACAGCTCCACACACAAAATGCCGAACTCTTAACGTACTCTCGTTTATAATTGTTAATTTTAAACCCACCTATATTAAAGAGTCAGGGGAAAAACAGACATTAGCATTACTGCGAAGTACTACTTGGATGGTTGTTTTAACTGTAATAATAATTTTAAGCATTGTCATTTTTTTCTGCAATGATTGTTCACACGTCTACAGCAAGCCATTAATTGGGGCCATTACGTATTGCGGCAACGCGTAGATATCAATAAACAACGCATTGTTAAATCAGCCAATAGGAAGAGAGCTTTTGACAACACGTTGCCTTCTAAAACAACGTGTTGCTTATTGAAAGCAACGCGGTGCCGCAATACGTAATGGCCCCAATGGCTTACTATACACGTCCTAATCTTGGTCGCGTTCACCATGTTCACGGCGTTGCCGAGTTTACGGGCGAGTTTACAACAGAATCACTCAAGTTCTATAGTCGACTTGGATACAAATAATAACCATGTCAACCGTAACCCTAATATCCTTTGTATATAATGATTGTATATTATAAAAATTATTTTATTACTTTTTAAAACTCAATAATAATATTGTCTTTCAAAAATAAGATTGAATCATGTAATGGTGAACATTTTTATAGTCTTTCATTTATTCAGATGCAATCAAGATTTATATACTTGTATCAAAACAATTAAAATGTTTTGTTTGATTTAGGGAAGGTATATTATGACGAACCAATCTACTCAGTTATCAGGGTTGGCGATTTTTTTTTATTTAAAAAAAATCAAAAATCGATTTACTTGATCTAAATTGGATTTTTTTATTTGAATCGATTTATTTTTAATTCCAAGAACTGCTATACCCCAAGTCAAAAAGGACCAGTGGAATGCTAGACATGTGCAATCCTATCAGATATTTACAAATAATCAAAACCTGTTTTTACATTTATTTATTAAAATCTTGGGGAAACCTGTTGAATTCTGCACCTTGATGAAGAATTTTAAGCAATTGATAAAATGACAGAGGTATTTGAATTGTATCCAAAAGTTGTATAAGCATTAGGAATGAAGTATACGGTCTTTAAAAAAAAAGAACTTAAATTGATGGTAAAAAATGGTAAAAAATTAACAAATTGATTTTAATCAGTGATTAAACAAATTATTTGATTTAAATCGCGATTTAAATCGTGCCAACCCATTAAGTCATATAATATATTATTATATAATAATTGCAGACCAATTTCCACATTGTCAATATTCACATGCCGTATACGCTTATGGCTTGTTTTGGTGTTAACAGCGAAAAAAAATGTTTAAACTTTAAACAGTTGTTTAACAGGTAACCAGCTGGATCGTTCAGTTCGCTCGTTAAACAACTGTTTAAACTTTAAACAGCCTTTTCTCTGTGCTACGCCTGTGCAATAAATTATTTTTTTAATCAATTAAAATATTTTCCCAAAATTGTTTACTATATTTTAATAATGTGGTAGGCCTATTGATATAATGTTTTATAGGTGCATTGTGTTGCTTGTAAGTTAACCTTTCCGGTAAATCCCATAAGCCTTTGCGGGCAGGCCTGAGATGTCGTCATTTGACGTTTACGCCGATGTACACATCCTAATGACGTATTGCAAGTCGGTGTGACGTTAAATGACGACATCTCGGGTGTACCCGCAAAGGCTTATGGGATTTGCCGAAAAGGTCAATCACGTAAAGACAAGATTTAAAAGTAAAATTAAGTTATGACTTTGGACATAAATTGTTCATATTACATGTTGAATTATAATTATGTAATGTAATTTTGTTAAAGTATGTTGAGGCAGATACCGCGCGTTCTCAACCACTTTGGTATCTGTGAGTATGTGGTACCCAGTGTTTTCTCTTCCTATTTGTAAAATAGGTACATGGTCTGTAAAACAGACAATTTTTCTCCAACTTTCACCGCAGCTGATCAAATTGTCAATTTCCCGACTCACAAAGTGGGGGGCCTCCCCCTTTACGTAGGCCTACGTCACTGGGTCTATATGCCTGGTGTGTGTAGCGCACTAATTTCACAATTTACAGGTTGTCGCTGACCACTACGGCCCCACATTATTACATAAACCATTAACAAATCAGGGACTTTGCAGCTACAGAAGTGCACACCCTAACCCTTAACCATCGCAGCCAGGATCAGCTCCCTGAGTTTCGTACGGGTTACGAGACAATTAGCAGCAAGTTCCTTGTCCAGGGGAATTTCAAGCCAACTCGATTTTTCCACGAGAGTATATTGGCACCGCCAGGGTTCGAACCCGCATTCTCTCGCACCATAGTCGAGGTTGCGGGTTAGAAACCTGGCGGTGCCAATATGCTCTCGTGAAGAAAAGCGATGAATAGTTATTTAGTAGTTACCGACTATGTGTTCCGACTCGAGTTATTCATCAGGGAGTACAACTTCCAAGTCCTAGAACCCCGTTTCCGTCCGATAATCCGTTTCAAAATTTTATTTATTCCTGGATGTCTTTTTTTATATATAAATACCGTATGTTTAAATGTAATATAATCGCAAACCACTGCATTTGGTGTGCGTGCGACATTCAAGGTGTTTTTTTAAGTTTAAAAATGTTTTGGTTGCTAAACCCACACTGTTATAAGAAATATGCCTACTCATTAAAAATATAATAACTAGAATCACTGTTTCTTTATTCTCATTTCTGTGTGAATGTTATACACTTTTGAAGAGAAAAAAAACAAGACAGTCCTAAAGTCTTAGTAGAACCTAAAATGGTTCTTAGCTGTCCTGTATGTGGAACCTTCAATGGTTCTACGAGGAACAGAAAGGGTATACTGGAAAGGCTAGAAAGAACCATTTTAGATCTAAAGGGTTCTTGAAAGAACAATTTTGTGGTTCTTTCCAAGGAGGTTAGATATAGAAAATAGATTACGTAACGCATATTGTTCCTTTGTGCCAATTAAGAGTTCCCGCCAAGCTATTCATCGAGAGGTACCTTTTGTTCGGGACAAAGGGCTTCCGCCATTAAATCTGTAACTGACCTGACGGCTTAATGCTATATAGGCAGGCCACTGTCAATAAGTGATCAAACGAAAGTCACGTGAAAGCGCCTACACGAGCGAGAGGTACCTTTTGTTATAATACCACCCAAGGTTGTGCTCGAGTTGTCGCATACACACAAAACACACTTTCGATATAGAATTATTTACCACCCATCTTAATTTAGGCGCCTCATTTAAATAAATTTAATAGAGTTGCTGATCGATTACCCGTAACAACGTGTCATTGCTGCCAGGTATATAGGTATATCTGTGTCACTTTCTATAATTACCTATTTCGCAGCTATTATGTTGTTATAATAATAATAAAACACTTTTATAAAGCGCATTACATACAAGAACATATCCCAATGCGCTGAACAGTAAAATATCTTAAGTAAACTACAACAAATTTATACAAAATGAATGCATGTTTAAAAAGATATAAAAGGTCTTACACTACAACATACTTATTACACATGGCAAGAAGGCAATGTTCAGGACGCCCGTGATAATCAGAACAGGCATGGCGTGATTAATATTACGAATATCCATTTTAAAAGTCAGGCCCAATTGAGGTAGTGAAGGAGGGGTCGAGAGGTGAAAAGAGGAGAAGCGGATGGGTGATCGAGATTGTAGGGGAGGGGAGGAAGACAAAAAAAAGAAAGGAAGGGGGAGGAGAGAAAGGGAGAAGGAGAGCGATGGAGTCACAGGGCTCTAAATTACATAGGCGTGCGGATCGGGGTGGGGGAATAAATATCCCCAATATTTTGCCAGGGGGATGGTCAATATAATCACCCCCCCCCCCAATATTGACGCCTGTGTATTGGTTTCTGTCGATATTAACCTCATATTTGGCCATTTTAGCCACAAAATGTCATTTACGAGATTTATGTGAAATAGATAACTGCTATCTACTGAAGACAAGATTTTGTGAAATAGTCAACTACTATCTACTGAAGACGAGATTTACATGAAATAGTCAACTGCTATCTACTGAAGACGAGATTAACATGAAATAGTCAACTGCTATCTACTGAAGACGAGATTTATGTGAAATAGTCAACTGCTATCTACTGAAGACGAGATTTACATGAAATAGTCAACTGCTATCTACTGAAGACGAGATTTACATGAAATAGTCAACTGCTATCTACTGAAGACGAGATTTACATGAAATAGTCAACTGCTATCTAATGAAGACGAGATTTATATGAAATAGTCAACTGCTATCTACTGAAGACGAGATTTACATGAAATAGTCAACTGCTATCTACTGAAGACGATATTTATGTGAAATAGTCAACTGCTATCTACTGAAGACGAGATTTACATGAAATAGTCAACTGCTATCTACTGAAGACGAGATTTATGTGAAATAGTCAACTGCTATTTACTGAATACGAGATTTACATGAAATAGTCAGCTGCTATCTACAGAAGACGAGATTTATATGAAATAGTCAACTGCTATCTACTGAAGACGAGATTTATGTGAAATAGTCAACTGCTATCTACTGAAGACGAGATTTACATGAAATAGTCAGCTGATATCTACTGAAGACGAGATTTACATGAAATAGTCAATTGCTATCTACTGAAGACGATATTTATGTGAAATAGTCAACTGCTATCTACTGAACACGAGATTTATGTGAAATAGTCAACTGCTATCTACTGAACACGAGATTTATGTGAAATAGTCAACTGCTATCTACTGAACACGAGATTTATGTGAAATAGTCAACTGCTATCTACTGAACACGAGATTTATGTGAAATAGTCAACTGCTATCTACTGAAGACGAGATTTACATGAAATAGTCAACTGCTATCTACTGAAGACGTGATTTATATGAAATAATCAACTGCTATCTACAGAAGACGAGATTTACATGAAATAGTCAACTGCTATCTACTGAAGACGAGATTTACATGAAATAGTCAACTGCTATCTAATGAAGACGAGATTTATATGAAATAGTCAACTGCTATCTACTGAAGACGAGATTTACATGAAATAGTCAACTGCTATCTACTGAAGACGAGATTTATGTGAAATAGTCAACTGCTATCTACTGCAGACGAGATTTATGTGAAATAGTCAACTGCTATCTACTGAAGACGAGATTAACATGAAATAGTCAACTGCTATCTACTGAAGACGAGATTTATGTGAAATAGTCAACTGCTATCTACTGAAGACGAGATTTACATGAAATAGTCAACTGCTATCTACTGAAGACGAGATTTACATGAAATAGTCAACTGCTATCTACTGAAGACGAGATTTACATGAAATAGTCAACTGCTATCTAATGAAGACGAGATTTATATGAAATAGTCAACTGCTATCTACTGAAGACGAGATTTACATGAAATAGTCAACTGCTATCTACTGAAGACGATATTTATGTGAAATAGTCAACTGCTATCTACTGAAGACGAGATTTACATGAAATAGTCAACTGCTATCTACTGAAGACGAGATTTATGTGAAATAGTCAACTGCTATTTACTGAATACGAGATTTACATGAAATAGTCAGCTGCTATCTACAGAAGACGAGATTTATATGAAATAGTCAACTGCTATCTACTGAAGACGAGATTTATGTGAAATAGTCAACTGCTATCTACTGAAGACGAGATTTACATGAAATAGTCAACTGCTATCTACTGAAGACGAGATTTACATGAAATAGTCAATTGCTATCTACTGAAGACGATATTTATGTGAAATAGTCAACTGCTATCTACTGAACACGAGATTTATGTGAAATAGTCAACTGCTATCTACTGAACACGAGATTTATGTGAAATAGTCAACTGCTATCTACTGAAGACGAGATTTATGTGAAATAGTCAACTGCTATCTACTGAAGACATAGTCAACTGCTATCTACTGAAGACGAGATTTACATGAAATAGTCAACTGCTATCTACTGAAGACGTGATTTATATGAAATAATCAACTGCTATCTACAGAAGACGAGATTTACATGAAATAGTCAACTGCTATCTACTGAAGACGAGATTTACATGAAATAGTCAACTGCTATCTAATGAAGACGAGATTTATATGAAATAGTCAACTGCTATCTACTGAAGACGAGATTTACATGAAATAGTCAACTGCTATCTACTGAAGACGAGATTTATGTGAAATAGTCAACTGCTATCTACTGCAGACGAGATTTATGTGAAATAGTCAACTGCTATCTACTGAAGACGAGATTTATGTGAAATAGTCAACTGCTATCTACTGAAGACGAGATTTACATGCAATAGTCAACTGCTATCTACTGAAGACGAGATTTATGTGAAATAGTCAACTGCTATCTACTGCAGACGAGATTTGTGTGAAATAGTCAACTGCTATCTACTGAAGACGAGATTTATGTGAAATAGTCAACTGCTATCTACTGAAGACGAGATTTACATGAAATAGTCAACTGCTATCTACTGAAGACGAGATATACATGAAAAAGTCAACTGCTATCTACTGAAGACGAGATTTATGTGAAATAGTCAAATGTTATTTACTGAAGACGAGATTTACATGAAATAGTCAACTGCTATCTACTGAAGACGAGATTTACATGAAATAGTCAACTGCTATCTACTGAAGACGTGATTTATATGAAATAATCAACTGCTATCTACAGAAGACGAGATTTACATGAAATAGTCAACTGCTATCTACTGAAGACGAGATTTACATGAAATAGTCAACTGCTATCTACTGAAGACGAGATTTATGTGAAATAGTCAACTGCTATCTACTGAAGACGAGATTTATATGAAATAGTCAACTGCTATCTACTGAAGACGAGATTTATGTGAAATAGTCAACTGTTATCTACTGAAGACGAGATTTATATGAAATAATCAACTGCTATCTACTGAAGACAAGAATTACATGAAATAGTCAACTGCTATCTACTGAAGACGAGATTTATGTGAAATAGTCAACTGCTATCTACTGAAGACGAGACAAGAAATAATCAACTGCTATCTACTGAAGACGAGATTTACATGAAATAGTCAACTGCTATCTACTGAACGCGAGATTTATGTGAAATAGTCAACTGATGTCTACTGAAGACGAGATTTACATGAAATAGTCAACTGCTGTCTACTGAAGACGAGATTTATGTCAAATAGTCAACTGCTATCTACTGAAGACGAGACAAGAAATAATCAACTGCTATCTACTGAAGACGAGATTTGCATGAAATAGTCAACTGCTATCTACTGAACGCGAGATTTATGTGAAATAGTCAACTGATGTCTACTGAAGACGAAATTTACATGAAATAGTCAACTGCTATCTACTGAACACGAGATTTATGTGAAATAGTCAACTGATGTCTACTGAAGACGAGATTTACATGAAATAGTCAACTGCTATCTACTGAAGACGAGACAAGAAATAATCAACTGCTATCTACTGAAGACGAGATTTATGCGAAATGGTAAACTGCTATCTATTGAAGACGAAATTTACATGAAATAGTCAACTGCTATCTACTGAAGACGAGATTTATGTGAAATAGTCAACTGCTATCTACTGAACACGAGATTTACATAAAATGGTCAACTGCTATATACTGAAGACGAGATTTATGTGAAATAGTCAACTGCTATCTACTGAAGACGAGATTTATGTGAAATAGTCAACTGCTATCTACTGAAGACGAGATTTACATAAAATGGTCAACTGCTATATACTGAAGACGAGATTTATGTGAAATAGCCAACTGCTATCTACTGAAGACGAGATTTGTGTGAAATAGTCAACTGCTATCTACTGAAGACGAGATTTATGTGAAATAGTCAACTGCTATCTACTGAAGACAAGATTTACCTGAAATAGTCAACTGCTATCTACTGAAGACGAGATTTGTGTGAAATAGTCAACTGCTATTTACTGAAGACGAGATTTATGTGAAATAGTCAACTGCTATCTACTGAAGACGAGATTTACATGAAATAGTCAACTGCTATCTACTGAAGACGAGATTTATGTGAAATAGTCAACTGCTATCTACTGAAGACAAGATTTACCTGAAATAGTCAACTGCTATCTACTGAAGACGAGATTTATGTGAAATAGTCAACTGCTATCTACTGAAGACAAGAATTACATGAAATAGTCAACTGCTATCTACTGAAGACGAGATTTGCAGTCAAGTTAGCTCAATCGTTAAGGCGTTCGACTATGGTGCGAGAGGTTGCGAGTTCGAACCCTGGTGATGCCTAGTATGCTCTCGTGAAAAATTGAGTTAGCTTGAAATTCCCTTGGACAAGGAACTCACTGCTAATTTGTCTCGTTGTAACCCGTACGAAACTCGGGGAGCTGATCCTGGTTGCGATGGTTATTTGTGGAATGTCTAGGGTGTGCGCTCTTGAAGCAGCAAAGTCCCTGAATTGTTGTTTAATGGTTTATGGAATGATGTGGGGCCATAGTGGTCAGCGACAACCTGTAAAGTGTGCTGAGGCTTGTGGATCAACGTCTAGGCGTTGTGCCTGTGCGTAGCGCACTATAAATCACTGCGCTTTTTTTTAATGTGAAATAGCCAACTGCTATCTACTGAAGACGAGATTTGTGTGAAATAGTCAACTGATATTTACTGAAGACGAGATTTATGTGAAATAGTCAACTGCTATTTACTGAAGACGAGATTTATGTGAAATATTCAACTGCTATCTACTGAAGACGAGATTTATGTGAAATAGTCAACTGCTATCTACTGAAGACGAGATTTACATGAAATAGTCAACTGCTATCTACTGAAGACGTGATTTACATGAAATAGTCAACTGCTATCTACTGAAGACAAGATTTACCTGAAATAGTCAACTGATATCTACTGAAGACGAGATTTATGTGAAATAGTCAACTGCTATCTACTGAAGACGAGATTTACATAAAATAGTCAACTGCTATCTACTGAAGACGAGATTTACATGAAATAGTCAACTGCTATCTACTGAAGACGAGATTTACATGAAATAGTCAACTGCTATCTACTGAAGACGAGATTTATGTGAAATGGTCAACTGCTATCTACTGAAGACGATATTTACATGCAATAGTCAACTGCTATCTACTGAAGACATGAAATAGATTTACATGAAATAGTCAGCCAACTGTAGATAGCAGTTGATCTACTGAAGACAGAGATTTATGTGAATATTGAGTCAAGATAGTTGCTATTTCTACTCTGAAGTTGAGTTGATTTTTAACATAAATCTGTTCAGTAAATAGCCACTATTTCTATCTTCAGTAGATAGCAGTTGACTATTTCATGTAATTCTCGTCTTCAGTAGATAGCAGTTGACTATTTCACACAAATCTCGTCTTCAGTAGATAGCAGTTGACTATTTCACATAAATCTCGTCTTCAGTAGACAGTAGTTGACTATTTCATGTAAATCTCGTCTTCAGTAGATAGCAGTTGACTATTTCATGTAAATCTCGTCTTCAGTAGATAGTACATACTGCAGTTACTGTCCGTTTTCCTATACATAATACACAGTACTCTCACCATTGACGCGTGACCTCTACAAACAGTGCATGTTATGGCATTGCCTAGTTAACGTCACTGGGTGAAAAATAACCGGCCAATATTTAAAGTACTCTCTGAAATTCTAGAAAACATAGTTTTGTAACATGTCCTCAATTTTTAGCTAATTTAGGTTTTTGGAAATATTCGCACTTTGGTGTTTTAGTGTATGTTATAGGTAATAAGGCATTGCCTAGTTAACGTCACTGTGTGAAAAATAACCGGCCAATATTTAAAGTTCTCTCTGAAATTCTAGAAAATATAAACTCCTCAACAAAAGTTTGGAAAGTTTTTTCAAGCATCTGTATCTCAAATTATTTGTGACATATTCATATCGTGTTGCATATCACTGGATAGCTACAATACTCCCCTTGAAAATGACACCCCATTTGAAACAACAACATTTTTCACGGCTGAGTACACGCCTTGTGAATATAGTGGGTCTCAAAAAGAATTTGCCAAATCCCATATGACATATTCATATCGTGTTGCATATCACTGGATAGCTACAATACTCCCCTTTACAATGACACCCCATTTGAAACAACAACATTTTTCACGGCTGAGTACACGCCTTGTGAATATAGTGGGTCTCAAAAAGAATTTGCCAAATTGACCATTATTCTGTGCAGCAAGCTGCAATCCCATAACTTCACAATCTGGGACCTAATGCAATCCTCCAAGATGACACCGCTCGCCCCACATAGCCACGGTAGTCAACGACTACCTATAAAATATGGGAGTAGAGTCAAAATGGCCTGCCATCAGGCCAGACCCGGGGGCCAGACCTCAACCCGATTGAACACTTGTGGGACCAGCTTGATCGTGCTGTGCGTGTCAGAGAAGCCTATGTGCAACCACATTGAATGACCTGCGACGAATCCTTGTTGAAGAATGGAATTCCATCCCACAGTGACGTGTAACCAGGTCGGTGAGCAGCATGAGGAGAAGGTGCCTGACTATTGTGGCTGCCTGTGGTTTTTCCACCCGCTATTGTGGTTAGTGCCTAGCTTTGTTTGAGCACAGAATAATGATCAATTTGGCAAATTCTGTTTGAGACCCCATTACTATCACAAGGCATGTACTCAGCCATGAAAAATGTTGATGTTTCAAATTGGGTGTCATTGTAAAGGGGATTATTGTAGCTATCCAGTGATATGCAACACGATATGAATATGTCACAAATAATTGGAGATACAGCTGCTTGAAAAAACTTTCCAAACTTTTGTTGAGGAGTTTAGTTTTGTAACATGTCCTAAATTTTTAGCTAATTTAGGTGTTTGGAAATATTCGCACTTTGATGTTTTAGGAAGGATATGTAAACGACAGATAACACCAAAAATATGAAGAAATTATTCTTTATGTGAAATAGTCAACTGCTATCTACTGAAGACGATATTTACATGCAATAGTCAACTGCTATCTACTGAAGACGAGATTTACATGAAATAGTCAACTGCTATCTACTGAAGACGAGATTTATGTGAAGTAGTCAACTGCTATCTACTGAAGACGAGATTTACCTGAAATAGTCAACTGCTATTTACTGAAGACGAGATTTGTGTGAAATAGTCAACTGCTATCTACAGAAGACGATATTTATGTGAAATAGTCAACTGATATCTACTGAAGACGAGATTTATGTGAAATAGTCAACTGCTATCTACTGAAGACGAGATTTATGTGAAATAGTCAACTGCTATCTACTGAAGACGAGATTTACATAAAATAGTCAACTGTTATCTACTGAAGACGAGATTTTTGTGAAATAGTCAACTGCTATCTACTGAAGACGTGATTTAATGAAATAGTCAACTGCTATCTACTGGAGACGAGATTTACAATGAACTAGTCAACTGCTATCTACTGAAGACGAAATTTACATGAAATAGTCAACTGCTATCTACTGAAGATGAGATTGAAATCCGGTAGTCAACTGCTATACTTCGATAAAGCATTTTAGAATTTTATCCCCTTGTGTGACCTTTGACCTCAATAACTCAATTTGCTCAAGGATATAATTTTTACTCCCGGCGGATTCTGAATCTACACTCCTCTGGCTGTTACTTTTAAAATATGAAAAAAGCTGCGGTAGTATATCAACTTCATGCTTACTATATAGTATACTGGGTCGTCAATGGTCTCTATGCTCGACTATAGGCTTTGTTTACTGACTAACCTTTTGATCGTAAATGGACATATCTCGAAATGGCACGAAGGTATGACCCCGAGTGGTGCCAAAAAGATAAAATATTAAAGAATATGATACAAATATATTTCCCACCCGGGGTGACACTCATAAGTTCTGTGGTACTCTGTCACTCACTTTTTGGTCTTTTAAGACCAAAAAGTGAATGACAGAGTACATTATGCCCATTATGCCTATTTATGCCCATTATGCCCATTTAAAAATGGGCATAATTATAATATATCGAAATGCCAAGAAGGTAAGGTATGACCCCGGGTTTTGTCAAATGAGAGAGAAAAAAGTAAAGATAATCCTAAAATAGTTTAAAGTTGCACCCGTTTTGGGG
This sequence comes from Amphiura filiformis, assembly GCF_039555335.1. Classification (NCBI taxonomy): domain Eukaryota; kingdom Metazoa; phylum Echinodermata; class Ophiuroidea; order Amphilepidida; family Amphiuridae; genus Amphiura; species Amphiura filiformis. The sequence goes on from NC_092628.1 coordinate 32,609,116, forward strand.
TATTTCAGGATAAGCATCTTGAAAACTTAAAATGAGCATTTGGTGATCCTAGCATCCTCTTTGTATGACATTTTTCAATAGATATCCACGAAAAAAGCTTATTCAAAAAATTTCAGTTGATTCCGATTTTGCGTCTGCGAGTTACATGCATGATTATGTGTACACTGCTCCATATGCCACTGTGTTGAATAACGTTCTGGTACACCAGAATGTTTCAAATTTGGTCATATTTTTGCTAAACGAATGAAACTGCAAGAATTTACTACATAAACATTATGTAGCCAGAGGTTTCCAGTGGTATAAAAATCTCAACTTTTTTTAGAAAATGGAGGGACGAGACTGTGGATCACGAAACGCCCTTTAAAAAGGCGGGACCCAGGGTGACGTCAACTGAAAGAAAAAAAGGTAAAGAAAAAGTGAAAACTGGGGGTTCTGCTAGAAGACTTAAAAGGCTGAATAAAGATAAAGTATATACGTCGATAGAGTAAAGTCTTATGAGGAGTGTCACCCCGGTGGGGAAATTATTGTATTATATAGGCCTATTCTGTACTTTTTTCTCTTTAATTTAAACACCACTGGGGGCACCACTCGAGGAACCATACCTAACTCAGGGCCGGATTTAGCTCAGTTGGGGTTGGGGGCCTGGGCCAGGCCAAAATATGGAGGCCCCAAATTCACCGTGAGGAAGGCATGTAGGCCTACACTCAATTGCCCAGTTTTAGTTTATGATAAGATCGATAGTGGCGGCGGGGAGACGAGCATAGGTTTGACTCGGAAATTTGCGTGTAAATTCAGACTAATTTAGCTCCAAGTGAAGGTGAATTTTTATATTTGCCAGTGCGCGCGAAGCGCGCTAAATTTTGCTATTTTGGCCCAAAACAAGGTATTTTCGGGCTAAAAAGAAATATGCACGGGGCAAGTTTTGGGGCCAACAATTTGGGGACCCGGGCCCCTCTGGCCCAAAGGTAAATCCAGCCCAAAATATGAATATTGTCCCAGATCTTATGAAAGCGTTACCCCAGGTGGGGAAATTAATTATGAATGTATTCTTTACTTTGTTCTCTTTCATTTGACACCACTCAGGGGGTCATACCTTCTTCGCATAATTCGAGATATGAAAAGGACCCAAATATGTGAATATTGACCCAGGTCTATTCTTAGGAGTGTCACCCGGCCCGCCGGAAATCATTTTTATTATTTTACCACAGCTCTGCAAATAGTAAGTCTTGTGACTGTTGTTTTAAATCTGCTACTGTACTAATTTTTTCATTTGACACCACTCGGGGGTTTTAACTTCTCGGCATTTTGAGATATGAAAAGGACCCAGTATGAATATTGACCATGGTCTTATGATGTGAGTGTCACCTCCGGGTGGGGAAATACTTTTATTTACAGGGGCTGTGCAATAATTATTAGCCGGGAGGGGGGGGCAAAATTTCCAAACGGCTCGCCAAAAATCGGCCCTTCTCAGCCCGCTAAAAATGGCTTCCCCCCCCCCCCCAACCCTTTACACACGCCAAAATTTTTGGGAGCCCAATTTGCTAACCTTCAAACGGTATATAAATAGGCCCTATACATACATGTTGCGAGCACATCGAGCAGGAAAATTTGCATGTAAACGGCCCATTAATGTGTGCCAAAATCGCTTGCCCCATCTCGGCTTGCCAAAAATTGCCCCCCCCTTTCCGGCTCGCCAAAAATTTCTTGCCTCCCCCCTCCCCAATTTTACCCACAGCCCCTTATATATGCTTTACTTTTTCCTCTTTCATTTTACACCACTTGGGGAATCATACCTTTGTGGCATTTCGAGATATGTCTATTTCAGACCAAAAGGTAAGTTATAGTAACAACTAACTTAGTAACAAACGTTACACTATCATAGGCTGATGCCGTTTCATGGTTCAGCAAAAATGCTGGTTATAGGGGGAGAATATACAGGGTGCCAAAAAAAACTCATACCAATTTGTAAGCGCTCTTTATAGCAAAGTCATAATTCATTGAATTTACAACCGTGTGACAAAACAAACGAAAATAGTAATTTTTTAAAAAAGAGAATTGGTCATTGCTCATTAAAATGAGGCTATAGTAGATGAGGCTATAGTAGATGAACAATATAAGTGTGCTCTTTCATTTAATGACATAAATTTTGAAAAATATTGTAAGGATTGAGGTTTTGACTTTTAAAACCTACATTTTGGTCAAAAAATGTGTTTGGGTATATAGTTTTCAAAAGATTTACCACATTCGCCTTGCTATAACAATTGCGTTATCTGTTGACCTAATGGGGAAAACTGTTTTTAGGGGGAAGTGTTAGCTTTCCTTTGATATAAAAAAAAATTCTGATTGGATGAAGGGAACACTTAAGGTTTCAACAAAAACACAATCACAGTGGCCTGTTTTCCAGCTAACACAGCTCTTACGATGGGGTGCACTCAACCGTGTGTGTAGAGACAATTCGCTGCTTGCTTGGCAGCTCTTGGACGAAAATGTGCATGGTTTATAAGAGAATTGTTTTTGTTTACAAACCTTTCCATATGGAAAAATTTCTGAAACGTTGATCAAATATATTTCGGTATGTAAATAAACCCTCAATCGTTAGCTTTCATAAACCAAAAAATTATTTCAATCGGTTCACCCGCACTTTTGAAGATATGCCCTTTTAAAGAAATGTGCCCGTTTTTCACTCTGTCCACGAAATGGGTCATGCTGTGGAGTGGCCTGCAAGATCCCAGACATCACACCACTTGATTTCTTCCTTTGAGGCAAAATCCAAAGCGACGTCTATGAGCGAGGACCACCAGCTAGCCTCCAAGATCTTCGCAACCATTAATCATTATTAGTATATTACTGCTGCTAGCTCCCCAAGGATGGTACGCAACGCAATTGATGCAATGAGGACCAGGGCTGAAACCTGTATTTCGTCAAGGAGGCAACCAGGTAGAGGGCAGAGCAGCACAGTAAACTCACTTCAGAAGAACCAAAAACATACCAAACAGCCCTTTTCAGGGCTACCTTTTATCCAAAAAAAGAGAAATGACTTAAGTTGTAAATAAAAAGAAAGCAAGAAACAACAAAGTAAGAAAAAAAAGAAGCACAATAAAACAAAAGGGCATAAATAACCAAGAAAAAATAAGTAATCGCAAGTATAGCTATAGAGATGTCCCATCTACATCCATTTTGCCCACAATTTAATGGCACTTTATAAACTCCATAGCCCATCCTGTAAAGCCCATTCCCTATAAACATTGATAAATAAAGTTGTTATTTTATAAAGTTATCATTGAGAAATATTTGATATTCATGCATGGTAGGCCTACTTGTCTGTGTACTCCTTTTCAATCTTTGAAGTAACCAAACCTCCTCCGTGGACAGAGTCAAAAACGGATACATTTCTTTAAAAGAGTAAAATTATCTCCAAAAGTTGTGAACCGATATTTTGTTTGGTTTAACGCTAACGATTTTAACCGTAAAAGGGATCTGGAATGAGCGTTTTGAGCGTTTCGACATTATTTTTGTGGGACATGAGAGCACATCAGACATATCGAATTGCATACAAATTTTAGGACAAATTTTTAAAATTTGATATTTTCTACATTTTTGATATATAACAGTCCTCGAAGTAAATTTTATAAATCTAATGATATATTCTTAAAGTGTACGTAGCTGGGAGGAAAAGTCGACGATCAATTGAACATTTTGACCTTTCATATTGAAGATATAGATTTGTTCCCCCAAAAGACCTATTTTTTTGGGTGTTTTGGAAAAAAATCCATATCTTCAATACGAAAAATATGTGCTCTAATGTTCCACAATAAATACTGTCTAAATTACGTTCATACCCCATCCCTTAAATGTTTCTTATACATACTAAAATATATTTGATCAACTTTTCTGAAATAGGAGAAAAAGAGGGCGCAATAGGGTTATGTGTTTTACACCCTGCATTATACGATTTCTTCTGTACCTTTTAACTAAAAAAAATTGGAACTTAAAATAAGAATAGGCGATCCCTAAAAAAGGGAAAAAAGAGAGAAAGGAAGGGAGAAGGGGAAGAGAGAAGAGGAGGGAGACAGAGAAAGGAGGGTGGGAGATAGAGATGGGGAGGGAAGAGAGGGAGAGGTACGAAGGGTTAGAGTATAAGATTTGTCTCTAACATCACATCAAAATTGTCCTGTGCATGTTCCTTAATTTAGTCCCAAAACACCATGTTTTGGACCAAAATATGGTAAAATTGCACCATTTTGCACGCACTTCGCCCGCACGGGCACTGTAGGCATACGTAGCAAAATTCACCTTTATTTTGGGCTTAAATTGTCTGAAAATGTCTCATATCGGAATAATGCTCGTCCCCGCCGCGACTGTCGATCTTATAATAATATGCCCCTTATTTATAAATTAAAACTGACCCAGCCCCCCCCAAATGTAAATCCAGTACTGCATGGGGCAGGGTGGCAAGTCATTTCCCTCCCCTGCTCAATCGACAGAAATGTTCTGACAAAACTTACGATTTTCATTTTGGTCTATTTTAGACAAAAATGAACCCCGTGTTGGTACATATAGTATTAAAATGCCAAATTGACCGCGCGAGAAGATCTGCGAAACGTCCCCTTGGAAATTCCTTTTTTTTTCATCTCGAACTTGAACACGAATCTTAAAAATAAAGAGTTATGATTCCATTCTTTCTATGTATAGGCCTAAATCATAAATATGAGTGCTAGGGTAGCTCCTCTGATGCACTGCAAAAACGCTGGTGTTGAAGCTTCTGGTGTTAATTTACGGTGTTATATTGTTAGATGAACACCACGGTGGTTTCAATACAAAATCTTAAATGTGCACTGCGTAGATCTAAGTGATCTATTATTTGGGTGGAAACCAACAGAAGCAACAGAAACAATTCACGCTCATTCATTAAGATATTAACAATGATTAAAGATGATAATTTCAACACCCGTACCAGTGTCACTTCTACACCAAAGAGTGTGGACCTCTCAGAACACCGCCGCGCCGCAGTGTTAAATATGTTCCATCAACACCCAGTAGTGTTAAATTTACACCACAGTGGTGTTGAATATAGGAAATTCAGGCATCAAATCAACACCCAGCGGTGTTGAATAGGAAATTAACACCTATGTTTCATTAACACCGAAAAGTGTGGACCTCTCAGAACACCACCCGGTGTTAAAATCAACACCCTCGGTGTTACTTTTAACACCAACGTTTTTGCAGTGTGCCTGGGAAAACATAAAAGTCGTTAGCTGGATCAAAACAATTGTCCTCAATTTTGTCCATTTTAGCACGGAAATTGCATTTGTCACGGAAATGTTCTTTTAGTAGCAGATCAGCGGGACGATTTGGAAATTTTGGCCACTGACTCGGTAACTCCGGTACACCCCCCCCCCCCTTTGAATTTTAGCATTGAAATACAAAATTTTCGCGCGTTACGCGCGCACTTTATCTAATTTTCGTTCTCTTTTCCTGGTAAACATGCTAAATTGCTAAAGGAATTCTGGGGAAGCTTGGAAAATACTTGGGTTACAGTTGTGGGGGAGGAGTATCTTCAATCCGATGAGGCATGGGTGGCAATCATGTTGCCATGCCCAGGTGCCAGCAAAATGTAAATCAAGTCATACCAGCAAAACTTATTTCTCGACACATTTCCTGAGAAAATGGTCTAGCGACGGCCATGGTGGTTAGATGCCTCGAATCTCCCCCTTGACACGGGGAACTTTAATAGTAACAGGGTGAAAAGCCCAAGACTGGTGGGACAAAAGGCCCCGATGCCCTTTTCTTCTCCTCTCCTCTCCTCTCCTCTCCTCTCTTGTGGGGGGGTGGGGGGGGTGGCTGACCACCTTTCCGTGCCCACCGAGAGCCATTACGGGTCCTGGGGTATCATAAGCAGTGGAAGCACATCATGGGCTCTTTTTTATACGTCAGATTTTTTTTCAACTATTTTTTAAAAAGTATGAATAATTTTGTAACGTCGGGTTTATGCTATTTTCTTAATAAAAGAGGTATTCTGGTGGGAAAAACGGTATATGGTTGCATAACATCTTAGAGGACGCGCTGACCAGCTACCAATTCGAGTTCGGACAGTTCAAGTTCGAGTTCAGGGTCGGGGTCAAAAATCTACAGGGGTCAAAAAAACTCTAAGTGCTCTAATTTCAATGAAAATTTTCTCAAACTGTTCGCACGGTCGTGTGAAAATAAATCAAATATAAGGAATTGTTCTCACCATCTAGAATGTCTCGTTACCTATATGAACAATGTTATTGGGTTGAACCCCATGAGTTGTTTTGTTAACTCAACCCCAAAAGAAAATCTCAAAAAGCCCCCCAAAAAATTTCAATCGCTCCAAAACACCAAAAAATGTAGGTCTTTTTGGGAAAATATATACCGGTATATATCTTCAAATGAAAGTCGAAAGTCAACATTTTCAATTGATAGTCGGCTTTTCATCCCAGCTACATACACTTTAAGTAGGCCTACATATCATAAAGTTTTCTTGAATATAAAAAAATATCAAAAATATCACATTTTAATAATTTGCCATAATATTTGTATTTTTTATTTGTATTAGGGCCTACTCCCATTTTATGTTTGTTTCTTGTATATAGGGTAGCTGCAGGTAATATGGGACAGCAGGTAATATGGGACACCTGTTTTCATTTTAACAAAAAGTAGCTTAGAGAAGGTACACACTTTAAGTTGATTTGTTAAGTGTTTAGAGAAATCAATTGTGCTTCTAGAAATGCAGTTTTGGAGTCTGTGTATCAAACTCTTGGAAATCAATGCCAAAAAGAGTGAAATTGCCCAAAAATTTACGTAGTTTTTTTGGCCTGATATAAAATCAATGACGCCACATTTTATGATTGTGTATCCAAATACTCTGGTACTGAGGGTGCATTTGTCACTTTTTATGATCTTTAGGTGATGGGTTAAGCTTATCAGCAGGTCAAATTCCACTGAAAAGTGGCACTTTCCTTTATAAATGATTATTTTCTCTGATTTTCAACTGAATGGGTGCAGGTAATATGGGACACATAGGAAATTGTGTGCATTGTCAATGCGAAAAGCAAAACTATTTAGAAAATTGAATTTTCTTGTTGAAATTTGCATTTAACATTCAAAATCATGTAACAAAAATGTTTTTAGAACAAAAGAGTGATTTTCTGAACATTTTGATTTTCACCATAGAGATAACACAGTGTCCCATATTACCTGCATATGCAGGTAATATGGGACACTTGACGATGACGTCATTTTGACGTCATAGCGTCCAAACAAACATAAAAACAAGATAACATTGCCTGTTTTATTATATTACCTGCAGGTACCCTATAGCTCGATCCAAATGGTCATGGTGTTCCAGTTACCCCCAACAAATTGGGGTAAAGGACAAGCGGGGTGGATAAACATGATAAGGGGCATTACCATGATTACTACATCCACAGCTATATTTACATTGAATAGACATCAGAATATTTATTTAACATACACTCTAAATTTCAACGATTTAAAATAAATCCCAATGGATTGTGATTAGGGACCAATCAAGTACCGTATTGGATTTTAAATTAAATCTTACAGACTTAAAATTAAATCTTTAAGATTTAAAATTCAAATCTATAAGATTAATTTTAAATCTATAATTGATTGGTCCCTTATAATTACAATCTTTAAGGATTTATTTTTAAATCCTTGTAATTTAGAGCGTAGGCTAAGTTAGGCTATATTTTGTGACCAAACAAAAGAATACGGTAGCCCATAACAACAATAATTTTGTTTTCATGTTTTTTTATAAACATGGTAAAATACCACGTAAAAATACACTTTTATATAAATTACTAGTTAATAAATTGTTCGGGGTTTTTTTCATAGAGAAAAGGGAGATAATATAGCCCCGGAATATAGCTCGGAATCGCAGTAGCACGCACGGTGACACTCTTTGCACCGAGACTGCAGAGCGAACGATACGGGAAGCTACTGCGTGAATGTCACTATCGCTGCTATGCAAGCAGGGCGGCGAGGTAGCAGCTATGACTGGTCATTGATCTAAATTGATTTGCAAGGCTCAAGGTCTCGCATGTTTTGGCAGCGCACGTACAGCAGTTCGGTTGAATCACAAAAATGATAATATATAATTATTTAACGATATGTATTGCACCTTTCTCACACTTTTTAACATAAAGTCAGTGTCATTTTTTAAAGATATTTATGATTTTCCGAAGTTGACTATGATTTATAAAATGCCCGTGTTTACTTCATTCGCTAACACGCAACTTCCGGGTTTTAGATATGTTTCAAAACTCGCGGGTGCACTCACGTGTTTTTACGTATCACGCCGCAAATAAACGAAATGAAAGCATTTCATGGACTTTCTTTGCTTCATTGTTTTCTCTGTAATGTTCTCTCTGCGTATGGGGACCTGATTTAACAATTTTCATTGTAAAATTTGACCAAACAAACTGTCGCCATCGCGACCAAACGAGCCGTACGATCTGCTCTCTCAATTCCCCTTCCAGATTCAACGGGGTAGCGTGGCCGAGCGGTCTAAGGCGCTGGTTTTAGGCACCAGTCATTTCGATGGCGTGTGTTCTAATCTCTCCGCTGCCACTTCTTTGCTGTTTTTGCTCAGATTTTCCTACTCATTAATTTTTTTCTGCATATTCAATTTTGCACCACATAATTTTTATACTGTCATTTTTGTTGTTTACTTTTCTTGCTTAATTTATTTGTGTATTTTTTTTATAATTTTTTTTTTTTTTTACATTTTATTTTTACAATGTAAAAACTCCGGTGTGGAACTAGTAGACCTATTAGGCGTAGGCTATACAGTGGCGTAACTAGCAGGGGCGAAGCCCCCCCCGATTTGAACCCTTTCCCCTGCTTGCCCCCCCCCCCAATGAAAAAGGTAAAGTAGACCTACTTCTGAGAGTTATTAATTAACCTCATTATTTGGTCATTTTAATCTTAAAAAACCTCCAATTTATTCCACCTTTGTACCATAATGTCACCCAGTGGCGGATCCAGGATTTTTGAAAAGGGGGGCACACACTTAGAATAATCGGCGCGGCAGCGCTGTTCGTCGCGCTTGCGCGATGCAGGGGGGGTGTCTGAGGGGATGTGCCCCCCTGAGAAGTGAGAAACTTTTACAAAATAAAGACCTAATTGAAGCCATTTGGTGGACCATTTTGTCACTATTATTGTGTAAAATTTTTAATTTGAAAAAGGTGAAAATTTGTGAAATGACGGTCCAATTTAAGGCCTTTGTTGACAAGTTTTCACTATTATTGTGTAAATTAACTATTTTAAACTGTTGCGATTTGGTAGTTCACAGCATCTTGCGGGTAGTGGGATTTGCCAAAATTGCATTGATCATTTCATAGCAAGCGTGTAGAAGAATTTAAATGTCACAGATATACTTTTGTAGGTCCTGAGTTATTCTTGTGGTTCTTGAGTTATGTTGTAAAGAGGGCTGAAATAACAACACTTTTGTAAAACGTACATAACTCAACAACTAATCAAGCACGTTTTCAAAGTATATAATTTGTAGAATGAACTTTTGCAAAACATCAATTTTTTCAATAACATAGGGGTCTATTGATTTAAATAATGAAAATCGAAGCAAGCAGAAGCGAAAAGGGTAACTTCTTTATGCATATACGCAGGGAAGGGGTGTCTGAGGGGCCCCCTCAGAAGCAAGAATCGTGTATTTTTTCAATTTGTTTCAATTTGAAAAGGCCGAATATTTGTGAAATGACGGCCTATAAATTGAAGTCAGTCATCGATACATTTTCACTACTAATGTGTAAATTATTGCTTTAAACATAAAGGGTCTGGTGTCCAAATGGCAACCTCTTTATGCATACGCAGTGGGTGTCTGAGAAGTTAGAAAATGTGTGAAAATGAAGGCCCAATTAAAACCACTCGTAGACCATTATTCACTACTATAACTGTAGGCCGAATTATTAGGTTATATTATTGTTTAAACATGTTAAAACATAAAGTGTACGGATGTCCAAAACAGAAGCGAAAACGGCTACCAGTTTATTTCCCCTCAGAAGTTGGACAATTGTGCAAAATGAAGGTCCCATTTAAGTCATTTGGTGCATATTTTTACAATATTATATCATTGGTTTAAGGGCTGGGGTATGAACGTTTGGACAGTATTTATTTTGGGACATCAGAGCACATCAGACATATCGAATTGCATTCTGAATACGAAGAATGTCATTCTGATATCAAATAATTTTGATTTTTGAAATTCGCAATTTAATACACATTTTATGGCAAATCATTAAAATTGATATTTTTGATATTTAACAGTACTTGAAGTAAACTTTAGAAATCTGATGATTTATACTTAAAGTGTATGTAGGTGGGATGAAAAGCCGACGATCAATTGAAAATTTTGACCTTTCGTATTGAAGATATGGATTTTTTTTTTCCCAAAACACCAAAAAAATTAGGTCTTTTTGGGAAAAAATCCATATCTTCAATATGAAAGGTCAAAATTTTCAATTGACCGTCAACTTTTCCTCCTGCTACATACACTTTAAGAATATAACATTAGATTTATATAATTTACTTCGAGGACTGTTATATATCAAAATTTGAAAAATATCAAATTTTTATAATTTGTCATAAAATTTGTATTATATTGTGATTTTCAAAAATGAAAATTATTTGATATCAGAAAGACATGCTTCGTATTCAGAATGCAATTCGATAGGTCTGAGGTGCTCTCATGTCCCACAAAAATACTGTCGAAACACAATAAACGCTCATATTAGATCCCTTAACTCAATTCGCAAAATTTTAAATATTACACTTTATTGGACTTAGGCCTACTAAAGCATGCGCGGATTAATGTTGAAGTCAGCAATCAGCATTTTTATGAGTCGTCTTAATACAGATGTTGGTGACAAAACGTGACGGGCCCTGCGTCGCGGGCCCGCAGTAATTTCACAGGCTTTTGGGCAGAGGACCCGCCTTCAAGCAATGCCTATAAAATAATCACAGAAGGCTTGGGCCTACTCAATTACGTGCAATATTGTTTTCTCTTCTTCATTTCTCTTTTTTTTTCTTTCTCTCATTTTCACAGCTTTTCGCCCCTTCTCTTCTCTCCTTTCCTCATTTTTTTTTTTAGCCGCGAAGGGGGAGGGGCGCACGGGCCAGTGTGCCCTTCCCCTGCCCAGCGACTGGTCCAAAACAGAAGCCTAAGTGGGCACTTCCTTATCCATATGCGGAGGGAGGGTGTCTGAGGGAAGATGCACGTACCCCTCAGTGTTTGGAAAAAATTAAAAATAAAGGCCGAATTAAAGCCATTTCATAGACCATGAAAGGGGACACGGTCCGGGGATGTGCCCCTGCATGGATCCGCCACGGTATGGGAGGCCGTTTATCATGATCAAATTGCGATTTATATCTGCCATAAAACATGTAAAAATGTAAAGCCAAACAAAGGTTGTTTTTTTTCAACAAAATTGTAAAAAAAAAAAAAAAAAAAAAATAGGCCCTTCGAGAGGGGGGGGGCACGGGCCCGGTGTGCCCATGCCTGGATCCGCGCCTGATGTCACCAGTTTAGCTTTTTCACCAGTTTAGCTTTTTCACCAGTTTAAATTTTTCGCTTCTTCTTTTGTCGTCAAAGGTGCTGGATTCACTATACTTCAAGACAAATTTTCCAACCCATCCCTCCAATGTCAAATTGGGGGTAAATGGAACGCTTAAGCAATAAATCACTTTCTGTGGTTGGGAGGGTATCCATGTATGATTTTTGTTTGTTTCAATAAGTAGATAATATGTTTTTACAACTTGTTTTAACAGATAAACTCCCATTTTATGCTTTGTTTCTTGTACTCGGTCCAAATACATACATGGTCATGATGTTCCAGTTACCCCTACAAATTGGGGTAAATGGAACACCGGGGTGGGTAATTGGAACAAGGGGCATTACTTGCAAGGAGCCTACATTCATCGCTATATTTACATTGAAAAGACATAAGAATATTTTATTTAACATATATTTTGTGACTAAACAAAAGAATAACAACAATAATTTTCTTTTCGTGTTTTTTTTATAAATATGGTAAAATACCACGTAAAAATACACTTTCTTATGGTACATAACAGAAAAAATGGTTTTCAGATTTAAAAAAAATCAATAGGGAGCCAAATCTACCATGAATTAGTTATTTGTAGTGTACAATTTCATAATATTTAAACCAATTAGTAAAAATAAATTAACATGTTATATATATTTGAAGTCAGTCAACCGTGTTCCATTTACCCCAAGAGGATCTGTTGTGGGGTAAATGGAACACCAAACGAATTAATTAGCTAATTAGCATATTAATTTGCATAATTTCATCATTAAAATCTGCAATTTTATTGTTTAAAACATTTATGTTATTGTAGATAACAAACATATTGCCAATATTGTATGACAACTCTCAGCATAACATTCAAATATTTAGGAATCAATACCCTTAAATTAGTAATGTTCACTGAACCGTAGCACCACTTCATGGTCAGTGACAACATTTGAGATTTTCTTCCACTCAAATACCGAGTAAACCCAAATTTGGGGCATGAAACAAAAGCAGAACGTATGGCGTTGGGGTAAATGGAACACTCGGTATGATGTTGCCCAATTTTATTCTTGATTGAAGAAATTGTATTCTCAGCGTTCCATTTACCCCACCGTTCCATTTACCCCAATTTACCCTAACTATGGTTCAAAAGCGGAATAAATTCGCGCACAATTTCATACCCCTTCGACCTGCAAACAATTGCTTGCCCCCCCGGCTTGTCAAAAATTATTGCACTCCACCCCTCGCCGTGCTCCCTCAAATACCATATAGCCCAAAAGTGGCCTAATAAGTTTATAAATTTGCCCACAAATAGTTGGTATATGGGTTCATCTGCGGTACCTGTCTGCCTTAACGAAACATCACGCAGCAGGTAGTGCAAACTATTTCCGAATTATCAATACAAATATTTTGAGACAATTTTCATCCAAATTGTGTGTGTTTGACCCCTATGGAGCGGAGCCCAACTTCCTTTGACCTATTTGTCAATAACTCCAGACTGATTAGTCGTAGGTAGGTCAAACTATAAGTTTTCAATAGGTTTTAACTAAATCGGAACAATAATTATTGAGTTTTGATCCTGTATAAACTTTGATCCTGAATTTGAACTAAATCGGAACAATTGAGTTTTGACCCTGTATAAACTTTGATCCTGAATTTTTCTGAGTGCTCAAGGGTGCCCAGTGCCCATGCGCACTGGGCACCCGATATATTCTTATTTACACCTCAGATGTCAATATTACACATTAAAGCAACACATGTTTTAGTCATAATACAGGGTATAATATAGACTATGCCACAGTCAATTTTTTGATAAATAAAAATATGTTATAAATCATGATGAACGCATTCAGTTGAATTAACTTGAGATTATACTGATGTTTTTATTTTACAATTAAAGTATTCAAAAGTAATGGTCATTAAAAAGTTTATTATATATTAATTAGTGACATAATTATCATAATAGGCACCGGGGTCTTGCAGGAACCGGGGCTGAGCCCCCTCAATAATTTTGGCATGGGGGATCAGCCCCCCCCCCCCCTCCTCCCCAATAATTCCAGATGAATTTGCATCGGGGCCTGAGATTGGAATTCCAGTTTCCTTTCTCACGAAGTAAGGGCTGAGAGTAAAATTGTACAATTGTGTTTGGGAGTGGCCTTCTCTCTTTTCTCTTTTTCCTAGCTATTTTCTTATATTTCTTGCTTTGTTTATCAAAGCTATCTAGGCCAGCATGCATATTTATTAGCCTACAATCCTACAATGGCTATTGAGCTTGGAACGGTCCATGGTTTTCCATGGATTAGCATGTGTCCTCCACGGACCAACCTGGGTAAACAAACAAACAAACAAACAAAGTGGCCAGATAGGCCTATAGAGAAAAATGTGTGTTTCGCAAAACTTCCCGACACCGTGGGTCACCAAAATTTAATTCATAGGCTTAGGAACTGGGGGGGCTAATTATTTTAGATGAACGAAGTGCAAGACCAGATACCGAGAAAAATGGCTATTTTTGATATTTTCTTATTACGTTTGATCTTTTGCTGATTAAATAAGTTGTGCGTATTCAAAAGTAATGGTCATTAAAAAGTTCATATATTAATTAGTGACATAATTATCATAATAGGCACCGGGGTCTTGCGGAACCGGGGGCTCAGCTCCCCCCCATAATTTCCAGATGAAGTACAAACAAAGTGACCAGATATAGAGAAAAATGTGTGTTTCGCAAAACTTCCCGACACCGTGGGTCACCAAAATTTAATTCATAGGCTTAGGAACTGGGGGGGGGGGGGGCTAATAATTTTAGATGAACGAAGTGACCAGATACCGAGAAAAATGGGTGTTTTTGATATTTTCTTATTACTTTTGATCTTTTGCTGATTAAATAAGTTTATGGTACAAATGCGAACCATATTGAAGCTAAACTGGTGGAATAGAGTACAAAATTGGAATTAATTTGCGCGAAGCGGAAAAAAATTGGCGCTTTTTATTTTAAAATGACCAAATATGGGGTTAATTTTGGTTAGAAACCCATATACAGGCGTCAACATTGGGGGATGATTGTATGGACCACCCCCCTATCAAAATATTGGGGGAATTTATCCTTTTAAATGATTAAAGGAGTATTTCGTGATCCTAGCATCCTCTTTTTATGTCATTTTTCAGTAGATATCCACGAAAAAAGCTTATTCCCAAAATTTGAGTTGATTCCAATTTTGCGTTTGCGAGTTATGCCTGCTTATGTGTATTACACTGAACTGCTACATGACAATGTGTTGTAATTTTGTTCTGGTATACCAGAACGAAATTAAAATTTCACGATATCTCTGCTAAACGAATTAATCTGCAAGAAATTTTTTGTACATAAACATTATGTAGCCAGACGTTTCCAGTGATATAAAAATCTCAACTTTTTTTGAGAAAAATAGGGGGACGATGCTGTGGATCACAAAATGCCCTTTTAACTCATTAGTTTGGAGTTATTACTCATTGGAGTCATAGTGTTACACCCAAATTGTAAAGTGCGCACATTTTGTTGATTTGTAGCTTGAGATTACCAGCGCGCAAACATTTTGGAAGGTACATGCCTTCTTCTTGTACATTTTACCCCGGAATTTTACCCTCCAATTTTTTTGATCCCCCCTATTAAGCAGTGGGGTAACTAGCATAGGCGTAGATCCCGGGGGGATGGGGGGGATTTATCCCCCAATATTTTGCCAGGGGCGGATGGTCCATACAATCATCCCCCCAATGTTGACGCCTGATAATGGGTTTCTGACCAAATTAACCTCATATTTGCCCATTTTAGCCCCAAAAGTGCAAATTTTCGCGCGCTTCGCGCGCATTTAATCTACTTTTACACCATATTTCATCAGTTTTGCTTCAAAATAGCAAAAATTTTCGCGCGCTTCGCGCGCATTTCAATATCATAAACTAATTCTGTCGCCAAAGGGTGCTGGATTGACTATACTTCAAGATTTTTTCCAACTTCATCCCCCCCAATGTCAAAAAGAAATCTACGCCACTGGTAACTAGACATTTTCATTGGGGGGTGGGCAAGCGGGGCAAACATAATAAATGAGGGGGCAGGAATCCAGCACCTTTTGGCGAAAAAAAAAGTTTATGGTACAAATGCGCGCGAAGCGCGCGAAAATTTTTGGCATATTGAAGCTAAACTGATGACATATGGTAAAAAAGTGGAATAAATGCGCGTGAAGTCTACTTTAACTTTTTCATTTGGGGGGGCAAACAGGGGGCAAGGGTTCAAAATGGGGGGGCTCCAGCCCCCCCTGCCCCCCCGCTGGTTACGCCACTGCTATTAAGGACTGAATTTTTTTTATTCCCCCCTTTTTAGGACCCAAAATTTTTTTGATCCACCCCCAATATTTTCCACCCCCCACCAAAGTATTTATGAACACTCCCCAATGTAACTTTTCTCATTTTGATTTATTTTTGCCACAATTTGAGACCAGATATATGGATTAAAATTGGAGCATATTTCTATTGTAAACGAATGTGGATCCCAAAATTTGACCTTTGACCTTTTTTCCTATAACTCAAGAACTGTATGTCGGAGACTGGTCAAACTATACTTTTTCTGAATTACTATGATATGATGAGAGCAAAACATGGTTTTAAACAAGATTTGACCAACTTTGAAAATTCACCCCCTGTATAGCGGCCATTTTCAGTGGCGTGCGCAGCACATTGAAAGTGGGGGGGGGGGGCAGGTTGTTCAGTTCCCCCGAATGGAGTCTGATTAGGAGCAAATTTTGACGTCAAGTTTTAACGTTTTTCCCCCGAATCCCCCGAAAGACCAACAAAATTGCCCAAATTGCAATTGCCAATACGCGGAAATGAAAGTTAGGGTATGAAATATTTGATGCAAGGAATAAAACTCCCTGTTAGGGTGTGAAAATAGGCATGTGTTATTAGGGTATCGTTTTAGCCAAGGGTTAAATCCTTGTTTAGGGTGCTTACTTAAAAGTTGATTATCGCGGATGGTGTACAGGCCACAATGGGAGTAACCCCCGGGCCTTCCGCGCGCACTTGTTTCAAGAATTGTGGACTCTGAGACCCCGGAGGGAGGGGGTTCTCCCTGGTTGAAGGTATTCGGGATGTGCCACAGATGTGGGGTACCTTTTTCAGCAATTTTGGTATATCGATGGGTGGGTTTTCAGTGGAGACCAATTTGTTTACCCAGGTTGGTCCGTGAGGGACACATGCTAATCCATGGAAAACCATGGACCGTTCCAAGTTCATACAAATGCACAAGCCTGGATAGCCAGTGTAGGCTAATAAATATGCATGATGGCCTAGATAGCTTTGATAAACAAAGCACGAAATGGAAAAAAATAGCTAGGAAAAAGAGAAAAGAGAGAAGGCCACTCCCAAACACAATTCACAATTTTACTCAGCCCTTACTTCGTGAGAAAGGAAACTCGAATTCCAATCTCAAGCCCCGATGCAAAGGCTTTTAATTGGGCATATTGGGCGTATTTGGGCAAAAGTGCCCCTAAAAGCGCCCAATTACGGAAAATTTGGGTGTTTTGGGGGTATTTTTTTTCTTGTGGAAAATTGGTATACTGATGTGTGGTAAAATCAGCAAAAAGCACGTAAAGAGAAAGTCAGCATCCGAAAGTTTGCGTCCTGGGGTTTGCGTGGCACATCCTCGTATTTTTTTCAAAGACCCCCCCACCTCCCGCATAGGCCTACTGAGAAAACTAAAGGCACATTGACTTGACTGCGGGTAGGCCTACTGATGTAGCTTGATGTACCGGTACAAACCAATAGGGATTTCGCGAGGGTGTCCCGTTTGACAGACGTGAGAAGTGGGAAAGTGCAATAGATGGAATAACTGGGCCCGGGTAACCGGGGGAATAAACCCCGATCGAGAGAATGTCACCCGGGGAATGTCACATACTGCAGTTACTGTCCGTTTTCCTATACACAATACACAGTACTCTTTCCCATAGCTTCCCATTGACGCGTGACCTCTACAAATAGCCCTACGTTAAAAGTATGGGGATATGACTAGGTCGCTGTGTGAAAAATAACCGGCCAATATTAAAAGTACTCTTCTAAAGTTCTAGAAAATATAGTTTTTAACATGTCCTAAATTTTTAGCTAATTTAGATGTTTGGAAATATTCGTACTTTGGTGTTTTAGTTAATGTTATAGGTAATAGTACATTGCCTAGTTAACGTCGCTGTGTGAAAAATAACCGGCCAATATTAAAAGTACTCTTCTAAAATTCTAGACAATATAGTTTTGTAACATGTCCTAAATTTTTAGCTAATTTAGGTGTTTGGAGAGGGTCGCACTTTTGTGTTTTAGAAAGGATAATGTAAACGACAGATAACACCAAAAATATGAAGAAATTATTTCCAAACCGTGTTAAGTCAACAATCATTATGTTGCTCATTTTCAAGAATGCTGGTTTACAAAAGCACGCCATTGTCTCATTTCGTGAACAAAGGTACACATACCATTGTTTCCTTTCGTTTCCTTTATAATCGTTACCCAACTGAAGCTATAATACCAGCTTTATTGCGATATCGCACATGAAAACAGACACTTTGCACAACCAGAGAAGATCCGATTTAATCAGTTGAGCTGTTTCAATGAGTGTTATCTTGGTTTAATAGCTTTTAATGGGGTTTAAGTCCTGCAAAGGTCGAGATGAATTCTACTGTAGACATGACTGCATCATGAGTGGAAATCGGAACTTAAAAAAAAACTCATTGCACCTTGTGATTTAGTGTAATGCGCCCTTATGATACGAATACGCTTGCGTAATGACCCAAATCAGCTGTTTACATATTTTAGGTCAGGTCATAATTGATTGACGTCTCCGGTGACCTTTTCCGTCGAGGCTCCTGTTTCATTTGCTGCAGATCGTCCAGGCTCATTCTCTGCACTTCTAGGTGATTTGCAGCGGCAAAACATCATCAAAAATGGCCAGTGTTCCGAAAACAGACACAGAAAAGCGTAAACAAATTAGTGTTCGAGGGATTGCGCAGGTTGAAGATGTAAACGATATTAAAAAGAGCTTTAATCGTCACCTTCATTACTCGCTTGTCAAGGATCGTAATGTGGCGACTCAACGTGATTATTACATTGCCCTAGCGCACGTAGTACGGGATCATCTTGTTGGAAGATGGATCAGAACACAGCAGTACTATTATGAAACCGATCCAAAGGTATGTTCTGTTCAAATTAAATCTATTTTCCCCATATTTTAAACCCGGCTCGGGATGATGAGCATGCATCAAATCATGAAATGTACATCTACATGCAGTGCAGCGTGGCGCATGCTCCTTCCTTGCTCATGTGCTCCATGTAGACTACGTATGCCAGGTGAATTCAAATTTGCCATCAAACTGCATCATTTTATTTATCAAATTAAAGCCCTTGAGTAAAGAAAGCTAACACTGAAAACCTTTTTTTCATAGCACTTTCCGTAGCAAAGACCAAAGTTACATCTAGTCAAAGATTGACTTTCATCAAAAAGATTCTGCTAGCAAAATTCCCCAAAACAGCATTACGGGGGTGTTTCTAGATCTTAGTCTCATGACGATAGCAGCTTTTTTTTAATGGAACTGCTATCAAAATCTCTCTGAAATTCCATGTGCGAGTCTCTCATCTCAACACCAAAAAAATCATATATTTGGGAAGTGAAGTATAGACAACATATTTATGAAGGTTTCCTTGAGCAAGCGGTTCTTTTCAATTTCAATGTAAATTTGTATTGCCGGTTTAGGCCATTTTGACTGACTAGCAAATGTGTTAACCGAGGTTTCCCTGTCATACCTACTCCATGCATGGCTATACGAATGTGAGACGTCTCACCCCGAAACACATTCGCCCCAAAAAGGTTCGCCCAATACACAATACATACCACGACCAGTTACCCCAATTGACTCACTGTGTAACGTTGCCGTAGTGTGCGTCGACCAATGCCATCAATACGATCAATTATAACAGTTTCATCACGGAGAGGCGGGAGAGCATTGTAGGCTCAAATAGAATACGCAATTTCTCGCTGTGAAACTCGCTTTTTTAGTGCTTTTCGTGCTAATTTTCTACCACAGAAATCTAATGCTATGCCGGGAAACAGGCGCGGAGGGCGGAGGCCACTTCGTATACCTCTTCACTTCCGTTACACGACCATTCAATATACACACACGTGCAATTAGCCTACACTCCCGTGCACTTTATACCGCGGGTATTGGGGTAATGTGTTTCCTGATCAATTGCTTGAAGCCCGCCGTGTATTATTAAAGCAAATGGTATGCTGATTGCTGACGGGCTGAAGATTGGTACTCGTAACAAATCCATAATGCATGATGACATTGATGATAGGCCTACATCCGTAATGGTCACGTGTCATATGGTGGGACCCCAAAATAGTGGGAGGCGTTACATTTTTCTCTCCTCTTTCAGATTTCACTTGTTGGTACAGAGCTATTCTTTGTCCAATTGCATTAAGTTTGGGCTCATTATACAGCTTGATTATTCTACTTTTCAAATATGTTTCACAATTTGAAATTATCATTTGTTTAATTTGTGAAAAATATTAAAATGTTATCGAGGATAAACCTGGAGGATAAGCGGTGGAGGATAAGCGGTGGAGAAGTATGCAATCTCTATGAGAAATATTGTGGAAACATAATATCTTTTTGATTTTTAAATTTTATCATTGCCAAATTCTGTGAGACATGTAAATCATATCTCAAATCAAAGCTTGTTCATTCATTATTCATATTCAACTATTAGTTTGATCTATTTCATGTTTACAAGTACTCACTGAGAACCGCAAGTCACAAGACCCACAATTTTTCCCTATTCACTACACACAAATGTCAAGATTTTCAGTCACAACACACGTTTTGGCTTTAAATTGTTTATCTTGAGAATTATACATCCTAAGATAGGAAAAGTATACATTTTTGGAAAGCATCTTTTTACCCCAGGAATCTAAATATGCAGTTAAGATAAATGTAGGATACACTCTAAAGAAAATATTTTCAAAAATGTAATCACCATTTGGTGCGCAAAGTTACGTACATTTTCACACCCTGTATCACCACTTTAGTCAATCATAACATAGCAAAAGTATACATTTTATTAAAGCTCATAGTGTTGCCTACCACAAAATTAGATTACATTAGAGGTATTCCATCAGTAGCAAATGCAATAAATTATCAATTTACTAGTAAAATTAATTTTTTTCATGATATCACCCTATATATTTTCTTACACACCCTGTATACCAACATCAATTTTGCATTGATGGATTCCTTGAAACATATGGTCGCATGTCATGAATTGGTCATCTTTTGTGTAACATCTTGTTTTATGATAAAAATATCACCAATCTTGATTCACTTCAACACAACTTTTAATGAATACATTTTAGACCATTAAAAGTATACATTTCTGGAAAGCTTATATTACAAGGATGCCAAATCAACAAAGTATAATATCATAATACAGGGTGGGTAAGAAATATACAGGGTGGAACATCAACAAAATTAGCATCTTTAGTGTCATGGTAAACCCCATAGTTTCTTTTTCTGAAAGCTATGTAGCTCAAAATAAATATGGATTCAGAAAGACATTGCATGGGCCCTTCCAACAAATTAGGAAGAACGAGCTTGGTATCACTTGCGTTAAACATACAGGGTGGTCAAAAATTGAAAAAATAATTTTACAATTTGTATGGCATTATCAATCAAAACTTTTTTCCTCCATGTCTGGCACTAAAACTAATAGCATAATTGAATTCCTTTAAAATATGTGTACTTTTGAATAAGCAGAGTGACTCGGGCAAGAGATAGGCCATTTAGAAATGTCGGAGCATTACGTGCACACTTTGTACAGTAACATATAGGGAAAACTGTCTTAATTAGTATTTAATTAGGCAATTAATTAGTTACATCTTTTGTTACAGTTGATCTACTATGAGGTAGATTAACAATCCAGGATGATATATGTGCAATTTGGTGTCCATGCTAGTTGTACTTTTTAAGATACAAAGGTTTGAAGTTTGCCATATTTTCACAATTTTGTGTACAACCCTATGGGGCTCACCCGTCCCGGCTCACCCGCCCCAGCTCCTCCATTGACACAGTATCTTACATATTGAAGTATAAATCTCAAAGTAGTTGTCTAATTGACTTGGGGTTTTTTGCATTTGACAAAGAACATAATTATCTACAAAATGACACCAAACTTTCTAAAATAGGTATCATACTTTTAGAATAAACTAAACTTGAAGTGGGAAGAAAGCATTTTCATGTTACGGCTCCTCCATTTTTGGGTGACCTATTTGTGACATGCGACCATATGCTTTCCAAAAA
Source organism: Amphiura filiformis (assembly GCF_039555335.1). Taxonomy (NCBI): domain Eukaryota; kingdom Metazoa; phylum Echinodermata; class Ophiuroidea; order Amphilepidida; family Amphiuridae; genus Amphiura; species Amphiura filiformis. The sequence continues at coordinate 32,631,068 of NC_092628.1, forward strand.
TGTATAGTTTTGTTGGTGTGAGATGTATAGTTTTAGACATGTATCAATTTAAGGGGGTAGGCCTACTACACCCATTGCATTTGTTTTGCATTTATTTGCATTTTGTGAAGAAATGAGAAAAAGAAATTGGACAAAGTGGTATGCAAAATGAAGGGGCAAATCTTCTCGTTCAATTGGTGGCATCAGTATCAATGAAGCGTACATGCTTCTAATGATATAAGCCAAAAGGTGGTACATCACTGATGTTTTAAATTCACTTCATTTTGGAAAGCTTACTATCAATGGATTTCGTTAAAATTTTGGATGTGTGTTGCTAACACATTAGGGAAATAATCAATTGATATGTAAAATGGGAATAAGCGGTCCCTGATTTCTTTTATGACTTCATGAACTTGGTGCTCCACAACTATCAAAAAAGGAACCGGTTAAAATGCTTCTATTTTCAATGTTGAGCTATATTTTGTATTTTGAACTTGCGACACTATTTCACTGAAACTTAATTAAGCCATAGGTAACAGGTTACCACAACCACACTACAGCAATGTTGAAAAAGATTGTATTTTTTGTCACCCAATCCACCATATTAGGTAGTTTTCCGTAAGCTTCATTTTTGTGATTTTGGTAACTATTTTATATTTATTTGCCCAATTCATCTCAACTAGGCAATCTAAATTGTACTCACCATTTACATCCAAATGTATTTTAGTATATCCACCTCACATATTTCCATTATATATCCAGTAACAGACAAAATATCAAAATTGATGCCTCATTATGACATGTATGATATCACAGACTACCACATGTTGATGCCTGAATTTGACCTGAACCAATTGACCTATAACCTGACCTTTGATGACCTTATAGCCTTTTTTAATCTCTTTTCCTAACACCACATTATAGAAGATAAATACATGGTGTAGTACTTATTAAATTGTCTATGAGGACGAGATTAGGCCTATTTAATTTATTCAGTGTTATAATCAGTGAGTACATTTCTATAGATGGTATAACAAAGGATTTAATGTACGGTATTCCATTCATGCCCCCTACTTGAACATGTTGAAAAGAATATATTATGGTTTGTTATGAAACACCATCTGAGTTACCAGGATACATGTAAACAAAAAATATATAGGGCTAAAATGACTTACTATACAATGGTTTAAGGGTAGACGAGGTATTGTTGGTCGAAGTAAACTAAAAATCGATTTTTATTATCTAGATCAATATATTATTGAAAATTAACACCTTGATGTTTTGCAAAAGTTCATTCTACAAATCGTATACTCTGCAAACTTGGTTAATTTATTGTTGTTAATTAGTTATGTATGTTTTACAAAAGTGTTGTTGTTTCAGCCCTCTTCACAACGTAACTCAAGAACCGCAGCACCTATAAAAGTATATCTGTGATATTTTAATTCTTCTACACGCTCGCTATGAATTGAGCAATGCAGTTTTTGCCAAAGCTCACTACCATTCGTAAGATGCTGTGAACTACTAAATCACAACAGTTTAAAATAATTAATAACCTTAAAAGCACCTTTTTTTATTATTATTTTATTTTTTTCTTTATTTCACATGATCCGTGCATATATCGCCTAGCTATAAATGAAAAAATATTTTTTTAGACCAATCAAACCAATACATGGGTGTAGTACGCCCTTAAGTGAAAATGAGGACAAATTATCAAAATCAGTGCTTGTAACGCAAATGTGCCCCACCATATGACACATGACCTATTGCAAAATAAATTTTTGATGTCACACTATATTAGCTTATATTTTCATTAACAATAATTAATTTAATACATGTGTATAGGCCTTGATTATGTATTTTTTATAAAATATTAAATCCTTTAACTTTATTTTAAATAATAGTTATGTTTTCACGAACAAAGGATTGATCTTATTTTACAACTTATGTTAACTTCATACTTTGTATATTATAATTAGTAGTGTTAAACATGTAAATTACTTATCGCCAGTATGTCTATGTAATAATTTACATAATATGGCAAAACAAAACATTATATAAAAAAAAGTAAACACAAAAAAACTCTTGCAAGTTTCGTGTATTTTTATTTTACCGACTCAAAAGTTTGAGAATTGAGATGTGCAGTGTGCACTGACTTTCGCTCCCTTGTGCTGTTGCACCGTGTGTTAGCGGCGGATATTTGCTGCCACTTCCACGAACACGCCGGGTTTGATGTGTTCAATCAACGGTACCCTGACACGCAAGCACGCAAAAACGGTGCCAGAACACACCGACAGCGTACCTTGCCTGACAATTCCCCGGGCCCGCGGCCGCGTGCCTTGCACACCGTGAAGTACGATCGATTGCTTGACAAGTCCCCGGGTCAACTTGCAGTCAAGTAGTATGCTCTCAATTCGATTAAGACCCCGAGAATTACTGGCCGTGTTTTGTGTTTGCGACCATGTTGCGACGGAGGCGTATGGGGAATTGGGGAGGCAGTACCGCGAAGAAAAATTGTTTGCAAAACTGGTTAAAGCCCTGTATTAATACGATTTCGGTCAAATTTTAATTTCGTTATTCTTTGCCAAATATTATTATAGTAACGTAACAACTGTCAGGAAAGTTTTCTGGTAATTCTAATTAAACTGTGATGTTCTAAGATAATCAAAGATATAAATCTTACAATTTTTAAATATTAGTCTCAGATATTATTCATCTTCAGCTTAAATAATATGCACGTTACAACTCTCTACAATATCTTATTATATATCTTTTTTAATTGAAATGCTATTATTTTAATTACATAATTTATATTTTATAATGTTTCAGATACATGTTTATGTATTCTTACATAATAAAAGAAAAAAAGTGCTTTTAAACAATTGTAGTAAGTCATTTTAGCCCTATATGGCTCAAAATAAGCTAAGGTGTCATAAAAGTGTAACACACAATTATTTTTCCAGCTCTTTTCTTTTGGTCTCCAACCAGGTTTAAATTATAGTATGCACATCGTTCATAATACACTAAAAGAAAGATAAGTTATAGGCCATTTACTTCACAAATTTAATTTTCTAGCCCTTATGTACGTTATATTTGACAGACACAATTTTGATGATTTTCTGCAATCAAATAAAATTTATAAAGTATTACATAAGGTATTTTGTGGTTATTTAGGTGTAGGACCTACAGCAACTGATTGTGGAAAAAAATGTGGCCAAATATTACAATAAGGAGGATAAATTGTTATAAATAAAATATGTGTGTCTGTCAAGCCATAACATACGCAAGATGTCTGTCAAATGTAACATACAGAATAATAATTTGGCAAAAACAGTAGTTCAAGATGGGAAATTGAATAAAGATCACATGCAGTTTATAAATCACATGTTTTAAAACACTTTTATAAACTCTAAACTATCATCATAATGTGAACATCAAGTGATTTTTAATTTTTTTAATCTTTTTTTTTATGTTACTTTTGACAGACACATACAAATCTAGCGTATGTTACTTAGCATACAAATGTTTGACAGACAACACTTAACAATGGATTGTGTCATCAAAAAGCTTCTCCTCACAAAGTGATAGTGCCACAAAGCTAGGTGGAGCTAAATGCTATGTCATGTAGCATAATTAGCTGTATCACCGTAGTTTAGCAGGAATTACAGCACCGTCTTGCGTATGTTACTATTTGACAGACATTTCAAGAAAAATTTTAAAATTGTTATATGTTCAAAAAAGATGGCAGCCACTTACAAATTGATTATAATATGGAGAAATGAAGTTATTTACAATAGATTTACCCTTTAGTTTATGCTTCAAGTCTTTGTTTATAAAAAAACTGAGGGACTTCAAAATCAATCAAAAGTTTGACAGACAATAGTAACATACATAAGGCAAACTTTAAAATCCTTTTTTGATCTGTTAACTTATAATTCATAATGCCTCTTTTTGTTTTTTTGATTGGTTTACTGCACCATTTTGGGAAACAGGTCACATGAATTTCTATAAGGATCCATAAAAAAATTAAAAGCTGTTGAAAAAAGGCGTCTCTTGGCATGTTACAAATAAAAGTGTAAAAATAGGCATTTTTACAGCTATTTTTTATTATTTTTATTATTTAGAGTGAAAGGATTTTACTTAAATTGTGTATGCTATGTCTTTACTACCTAAACTTGCCACTAAACTAGCAAATATTCCATTTCTATAATTATTATTTTTTTAAAAGATGTCAAAATATATGGCTATAATATGACACCTTAGCATATTTTGAGCCATATATATTTTGTTTACTGTATCCTAGTTACTCAGATGCGTGTTTCATAACAAACCATGATTTATTCTATTCAGCATGTTCAAGTAGGGTACATGAATAGAATACATTAAATCCTTTGTTATACTCTCTATAGAAAATCTAGTGGTGCATGCAAAATATATAAACACTTACACAATGGATGTATAGTCATTAGTCAATAATATTATAATGTGTTGTTAGGAGAAGAAAAGGCTATTAGGTCACCGTATGTCAGGTTATAGGTCAATTGGTTCAGGTCAAATTTAAGCATCAATTTTGAATACACATGTGAGAGTTTGTTATATCATAATGAGGAATCATTTTGATATTCTGTCTTTAACTGGATATATATCGAGAAGTGCAAGGTGGATATACTAATATACCTTGGGATGTAAATGGTGAGTACAATTTAGAATGCCTAGTTGCGATGGATTTCACAAATAAATATAAAATAGTTACCAAAATCACAAACGTTAAGCTTACGGAAAACTACCCAATATGGTGGTATAGGTGACAAGAAATACAATTTTTTCAACATTGCTGTAGTATGGTTGTGGTAACCTGTTACCTGTGGCTTAATTAAGTTTCAGTGAAATAATGTCGCAAGTTAAAAATACAAAATATAGCTCAACATTGAAAATAGAAGCATTTTAACCAGTTCCTTTTTGATAGTTGTGGAGCACCAAGTTCATGAAGTCATAAAAGAAATCAGGAACCACTTATTCCCATTTTACATATCAACTTTATTTCCCTAACGTGTTAGCAACACATATCCAAAATTTTAACGAAATCCGTTGATAGTAAGCTTTCCAAAATGAAGTTAATTTAAATCATCAGTGATGTACCACCTGTTGGCTTCTACTTTTAAAAGCATGTAAGCTACGTTGATACCGATGCCACCAATAAAACGAGAAGATTTGCCCCTTCATTTTGCATACCACTTTGTCCATTTTTTTTGTAATTTCTTCACAAAATGCAAAAAATGCAAAAAAAATCAATGGGTGTAGTACCCCTTAAAGGACCACTTCAGATGTGATTTGGAAGGCGGGTGCCAGTGTGCACTTCTTTAAGCATGTTAGGCCTATATAAACTGTAAAGGTACCCTCCGGGTGTAATAGTCATTATCAAATACATTTTAAAGTTATCATGTTTAGACTAAGTAATGTTATGCTGTATTAATGAAAATGCTATAACACACAACTAATTGGGAAATTTAACTTAATATGCACCGTAAAATGGGGTGACTTTGGACACTGGGGTGACTTTGGACACACATGGGAAAAACTATTATTTCATGTAGGCTGTTTTACCTTTTAATATTTCTAAGAATATTTTTGTATGTTCTTATGTGGTAATGTATGGACATTACAAATGACTAAAGTTTTCCAGTATAATGTGTTATCTTATATGTTTTTCAGAACTTTTTAGCGGGGTCCATAAAATACAGGATTTTTGTGGTGGTCAAACTTTCGGTACTCCATCGGAACATAAGAGTCGAAACTCAAGCCTGTTGGTTGGATAGTAAACACAGATGAATCAAGAACCTACCTGGATAGTCATGATATCTAGCCACTCTTAAGAATTTAAAAGCAGACTGTGTCCAATGTCACCCCAGGGTTTGGCTTCCTTTCGGGGGTGACTTTGGACATAACAAATGAATACAAAAAAATTTGACACTTTGTTAAAAATACACCACAGTGACCATGACCTGCCACAACAGTGTCCTCTGTGCTCCTACCCACCTCACAACTACTTCCACCCTCTCCATTGCTCTACTCTTCAGGTCGGAGTGACTTTGGACATGCACTTAATTACATGGTGTCTAAAGTCACTCCAAACCCAGGGGTGACTTTGGACAAACTTTGCCCCCCAAAAATTATCGTAAAATAAAATAAACTCGAGTTGACCGTATGGGCATGAACTGTCCTCTATTGGTACTTGCCAAACCCAACATGAAACTCAGAATTCTACTGATCATTATAAAAATATTTACGACAATACATCAAAATTGTCCAAAGCCACTCCATGTTACGGCATGTCTTTCCTAGATTTAGGCCTCCTTAACCCTAACCCAACTAGGTTTCACTAAAGCTCACTATTAAAACCACTCTGCGTGCATGCATTCCACGTGACTTGATGACGCAATCAGCCTAAGTCATAAATACCCAGGGAATTCCTGCCCGGGGCAGCCAAACCTTGGCAGCTACATGTCGGTGATCGTGTGCATGGCATGCGAGGGGTCCCGGGTTCGAATCCCGGGGTACCAATTGACTTCTTTCTTCACCTTCTCTCCTTTTTCGTTTCTTCTTTCCCTTCCGATAGCAAAAAACCACATAGGGTTAGGGTTAATATGCATGTTTTTCCTAGATTTAGGCCTCCTTAACCCTAACCCAACTAGGTCTCACTAAAGCTTACTATTAAAACCACTCTGCATGAATGCATTCCATGTGACTTGATGACGCAATCAGCCTAAGTCATAAATACCCAGGGAATTCCTGCCCGGGGCAGCCAAACCTTGGCAGCTACATGTCCCGGGTTCGAATCCCGGGGTACCAATTGACTTCTTTCTTCACCTTCTCTCCTTTTTCGTTTCTTCTTTCCCTTCCGATAGCAAAAAAACCAAGTGTAGGGTTAGGGTATGATCTTTCAGACCTAGAGAGTGAATCGTATGTAGAGAGTGATTCGACCACTCACCTATAACATCACTCTGCTTTAAAATCTAGATGGCAAGGCCTGCAATGGATGTTATTCTGAATATAAAATGTTGAAATTTGGATGAAGGTTATTCTGATGAGTCAATATTGGTTGGTATCTTTTGTAAATATTGCATATTTTGAACAGTCCAAAATTTTGGCAACCTTTTTGATGCGATCGCTTGTCACGATTGGTTGTTACTTCAGAACTTCCATTGCTTTCCACTTACAGTGTTGATGCTTCAACAAATCCAACTAGCCATTGACAGATTTTTCAAGCTTTCTGTTAACCTTTTACAGAAAAAAATCCTGACCGACCGATCCTACATGTACTTGGAAAGTCCGTCCGCCCATAGAATAGAGAATTTTTTTCATCACCTAAAATAAGTGGCTGTAAGTGTAAAACTGGTATCTGTTGCACTGAAGGCCAGTAAATATTATGAAAATGAAGAATAAAAGGTAAACCAGGATGTGTAGTTGAACTCATATCAAATGCCAACTCTAAAACAATGCAAAGTGCAACTAGATTTTGAATGCAATGGTCTCCAGCCTCGAATGTGAAGCTCATCGGTGAGCAAATTTGTGGCTCATGGGCTAGACTTCTTGAGCAAATTTTAATAGTTCATGCACGGGCCTCAATGCATGATTGTCCGTAGACTCTAAAGCCAGTGACTGTGTCCCTCGTTTTCAAAGCATTCTTCAGTCCATGTACATGTGGCCTTCTAACTTTTAGCTGATAGCAGGGGTGTAGGTATTAAAACCAAGGGTTCTGAAAAACCCTGAGCCCCCAAATATCCAAAATATGGGTGCACAAACCCACCATTTTTTTTCTTTCATTTTTGCAATCCTGTTTAAAGGCTTTTTGTCATGTTTATTTAGCCAGAACCCACCCCTTAACGAAAACGTAGTCCTAACCCTGACTCTAACTTTCCCCTCCTAAACTCCTATCATATGGTCATGTTTTTTGAGGTGGGACCCAATTGTGTCACATCTTGCAATTTGTCAAAAATCAACTCCTTTTTTGTATTTCTGATTATATTTCAAAAGTTTTCACCCAAACTAGTAAAAGTATACATTTTTAGAAAGCATATATTGTCATGATTGCAAATCTGTAAAGTTTGAATGGATATACAGGGTGTACCAAAAAATATACAGGGTGATTCCATTGAAAAATACCGAAAAAATTAAATTTCTTTACCGCCCCAATATTTCTACATAGTATATTAAATTGGAAAATGAACTTGATATTTGGAATGTACACAGTTAGTCCTTTCATTAAATGTATAGTTTGCACTATATTTGTAAAAGCCCATTGTGTTATACAGGGTGTGAAAAAAGTTGTAAATTAATTTTTTTAATTTATGTAAAATTTCCTAAGTGCCATTAAATTTGGAAGATATATTCAAAATAGTTTACAGAATTGCTATAATATCAAATTTAAATATCCAATTCCTATATAGGGTGTTCCAAAAATCAATATTCAGTGAATAATTAGTAACAAAGGTACATGTACAATACATGTACAATTAGCCTACATCAATAAACTATTTAACAATAACCAGAGATCAATATGTCATCAGATTAAATCCTTTGACTGTAATAATCTCCTTTTAGAAGATTTATTTCATATCAAAGATAAAACAATATTGAAATTTATTTCATATGCATGCATGCAAAATTACAGCCCATTGTATTGTATGACCCACATTCCACTGCATTAATTAAAAGGTTGTTAAATCCTTAATTACTAAGTTCATTAAGATTAACTAGGCAATTATAGTTATAGAAAGTTAAAAAATAAGATTAACATTATGCAAAATGCATTTTTACTTCTGGCCATGCGTTTTGAGTTGGGCCGGTAATGTGTTACATGTTTTCGCGAGATGAAAATTGCATGTTTTTCGTTTAGATATGAATATCTTTCACATATTATACCCAACATATATAAAAGTATACATTTTCTGGCTGCAAATGAACCAAGGAATCCAAAAATGCACTTTAAAATGACACAGGGTGTCACACTAAGGAGTTATGAAACTGAAAATACCAAATATTTTAAGGAAAAAATGTAAAATTTGACAAATTAAAAAAGAAGTTAGCTTCACCCCACATATTTAAAAGTTCCATATTTGAATTCCTCTCAGTCAGAGCTTTAAATACATATATAACATCATAGGGTTCAATAAAATTAAAATGATTTTGCGCCAGCCTTTTTCAAGGCATATTTTCCCATTGACTTCAATGTGTAACCCGAACGGAAAATAAAATATACAAAATTGCTTCTCAAAGCAAATTAAATTACCTGGAATATGATTGTATGGTGTTATAGTATGCAGTTTAAAGTGAATTGTAAAAATGTGAAAAAAGAAATGGACCTCTTGCATCATATGACCCCTTGGGGTCACTTTTATTAAATTTGCTCCTCCTGATCCTCCTCCTCCTGATCCTCCTCCACCCCGCACATTATGCTAATTAGATGCAAATTATTCAAATGTTAATAACTTTGTACAACTTTTTTAAGGTTTACTGTATTGGTCTCATCACAAGCATTAATTTGACACCAAATTTAACTACATAGGCTGCATATTAAGGGGGTACTACACCCCTGTCCAATTTTGCGCCTATTTTTGCAATTTTCTCAAAAATTATAGCACATTGGTGACAAGTAAGATATGTATATTATAGGGGCAAGGACTACAACTACTGTACTGAAAATACAGCAACACAAAGCAAGTAGTTATTGATTTATTGATCAAATATTGGTTTTCCCTCATTTTTTACTGTAACTCCACAACTGTTGGCTGTGCTGAAATAAAATTTCCAGTGCAGTAGTTGTAGTCCTTGCCCCTATAATATACATATCTTACTTGTCCCCAATGCGCCATAATTTTTGAGAAAAATGCAAAAATAGGCACAAAATTGGGCAGGGGTGTAGTACCCCCTTAACTGAGAAAATTAAAAGATGAACCCTAAAATGCCGCGCGCATGTAACATCTCCACCTATTTACTGGCCCAACTCAAAACGCATGGCCTTCTACTAGGCAACAAAGTGCATAAATTTTATTAATTTTATTAATGAACATCAACTTCGCATTGGAATTACACAGAGCTCCTCCGCTTCCGGCTCCTCCACTTCCGGCACCACCCCTGACTAATTAACTTAACTAAGCTGTTGTAATTAATTAATACATTTATTTAATTGTATTTGTTATTAATTCATTAGATTAATAATTTATCTTCAAAATAAGACCAAAACCATTTGTTCATGATGAATTTTAGCAAAAATATAGGAATAAGTAGACAAAATGATTTAGCAAAATGTGACAGCACCACCTTTTTTAGGGTCCCAGTATAAAAAACATGACCATATGCAAACTAAACCCTGACCCTAAAACTAAAATAATTTAAATGCTAAACTTGCAAAGCTTTTAATTCTTTATTATTATACAGAGGGTGTACTATCTGTCCTTGGAATACTACATTGGTCGCACACTGACCAATACCATGGTGAATCTTGGCATCCAGAGTCAGTGTGATGAAGCCTTGTATCAGGTAAGTACACAACCCTATATGCCATGGTCAACCAAAGTGCCAGTGCCGTACTATTACGCTGACTTTCATATTCGGCGAGGAGGATGATTTCGACCTCCTCGTTTGTTTACAAACAAAGAGGTAGACAAAGGGCCTGTCAAAACTGTTCTGCTTGTCCAAATACTCAAGTATCAAAAGGATGGTCCACTATAGAGTGATTCACGCAACATGAATAGGGGATTAAAAAACTGTGAAGTAGGACCATGTGCTTCTTTTGTCCTATTTGCCATCAAGATTTCGAATGAAAACAGTTCAGACCCAGAACAGGATCATGTCAGAAATTAATATTTTGTTCTGGGTCTGATTATTCGGACTACCAAAGTGCCATTTGTGTGGACATGTCCAAATAAATTTATTATGATGTGGACACATAGATGTGTCGACATAACCAATGTACTTATTCCTAATAATACATGTAGCCCGGGGGGGGTTCTTCCTGGTTGAAGGTATACGGGGATGTGCCACGGTTTTGGGGTACCTTTTCAGCAATTTTGGTATATCGATGGGTGGGTTATCAGCGGAGACCAATGCGCCTAATTAGGCGCATTTTGGAAAAATTGCATAAAAGCGCCCAATTATGGCAAATTTGGGTGCTTTTTGGGTCTTTTTCTTGAAAATTGGTATACTGATGGGTAGCAAAAACAGCAAAAAGTAGGTATAGAGAAAGTCAGCATCCGAAAGTCTGCGTGGCACACCCGCGCACAAAATTTTTCAAGACCCCCGGGACATGTAGTGTGTACTGTATCTTCTACATTCAACCATACATGATAACCTCAGTTTTCCTTGCAGGACCTAGATTTCGTCTTGGTTTGCAAGAATCAAAATCCATCATACATGTAGTCGCTGCACTTAACTGTATACAATGAGAGAAGTTGATTCTTGCAATCTTACAAGAATCATTACAAGAATCGATTCTGTGATTCTCATCAAAATCTAGGCCCTGCCTTGGAACCCCAGTTGTATGATATCACATGACCTAGGACAATTGTATTACTGGGACATCATTGCACCTGCCAATTTCGGCGCCCAGGAATTTTGAATATCGTGTGTTGAGAGTTTTTTGAGACACAGCTGTTTTTATGGTCAATATGAGTTTGTTTAAAATAAAACCATGGAATTGTGTTTGATAATTTTCCTAACATGGCATAATGTTGTGATTGCCAGAGACTTCCTTTTTTGCTTATAAATACACAAGCTGTGGTCTGTTATTCACATACAAGGAATGAGGCAGGAATAAAGTCTGATCAACAACCTCATACCCACTTTTTTCCATGAAAACAGATTTTGGCATCAGTGTAAAGCTGAAATTCTTCTCATTCGCCCATGAAATAATAGTGCTGAAATGTGTTTTGTTCGGATTTGTAGCTCTCTGGTATTGACATACTGGCATGAAACTGAGGGTCAAAGGTCCTTCAACCAAGCTGGAAAGAGCATGATATGAAATTGGACCATCCTTAAATTACCACTTTGCAAAATGTACATGTACCAGTTTCTTAATCAATGTTGATAAATTAGAGCCACTCTATTTAGCCCCAAAGAATTGTCAGTAAAGAGTTGACATAAAAATGTTCTTGTTGTGTAGATTGGTCTTGACATTGAAGAACTTGAAGAGATTGAAGATGATGCTGGATTGGGAAATGGTGGTCTTGGACGACTTGCAGGTAATTGATTGATTTTCCCTTATTTTAACCTAGACTCATTTTGTCAATTTTTTCATGGATTAAGGGGTGGGGTATGAACCTTTGGACAGTATCTATTGTGGGACATTAGAGCACATCAGACATATCGAATTGCATTCTGAATACGAAGAATGTCCTTCTGATATCAAATAATTTTGATTTTTTGAAACTCGCAATGTAATACACATTTTATGGCAAATCATTAAAAATTGATATTTTTGATATTTAACAGTACTCGAAGTAAACTTTATAAATCTGATAATATGTACTTAACGTGTATGTAGGTGGGATGAAATGCCGGCGATCAATTGAAAATTCTGACCTTTCGTATTGAAGATATGGATTTTTTTCCCCAAACACCAAAAAATTTAGGTCTTTTTGGGAAAAAAAATCCATATCTTCAATATGAAAGTTCAAAATTTTCAATTGATCGTCGGCTTTTCCTCCCAGCTACATACACTTTAAGAATATATCATTAGGTTTATAAAATTTACTTCGAGGACTGTTATATCAAAAATGTGAAAAATATCAATTTTAATAATTTGTCATAAAATTTGTATTATATCGTAAATTTCAAAAAATGAAAATTATTTGATATCAGAAAGACATTTTTTCGATTCAGATTGCAATTGATATGTCTGATGTGCTCTCATGTCCCACAAAAAATACTGTCGAAACGCTCAAAAGGCTCATTCCAGATCCCTTAAGCACAGTGGTAAACAGCCTTAAAGGGGAATATTGGAATGTCATCTTTCCCTGGGAAAGATCTGGCAGCAGACCAGCCCATGGCCATAGGGTAACATGAGTAGGCTTCTTTCACCTTAAAGGCAAGGATAATCTTGCAAATATGGGCTAACTTTCCCCTAGGCTATCCAATATGCCATGAATTAGTAGGACTACAACTGGTCAGTTTATACTCCTATTTCCACATCTGTTATTTTTATGTGTGCCTTTAAGAGGAAAAATAACCCCTGTAATCAAAATAGCCATTTTTTTGCCAAAGTGGATTGATTTGGACTGAAATTATTTGAAAAAAAGTTCTTCAAGCTTTCTGTTAACCTTTTCCTACATGTACTTGGAAAGTCCATCCACCCGTAGAATAGAGTTATTTTCATCACCTAAAATAAGTGACTGAAAGTCTAAAACAGGCATATGTTGCACTGAAGGCCGATAAATATTATGAAAATGAAGGATAAAAGGTAAACCAGGATGTGTGGTTGAACTCATATCAAATGCCAACTCTAAAACAATAGGAAGTGCCTCGGCAAAGATTGTGTGCTTTAATTTTTTTTTAAATTTACTCATAATACACAGTGGTGTTTATTAAAGATGTAGTGTTTACTAATGATGTGGTGTATGGCTTTTTTATAGAAATATATTTCACATCAAGAGAAACTTTTCATCTTATTTTTAGATGATGTAATAAATTACCAGTTAGCTTCAAAATTTACTACTGTCCAGCAACAGAAAAATGTGTAAAAAAAGTCTTATAGCCAGTGATGGTAAATGAAATGTTATGGTAAAATGACAAATGCAGGGGTGTGTCTACATGTATAGACCACTTGCCATCACTGTTTATCAACAAAGGCGAGGGACTCGTCTATCGATATGCTCGAACGAGCCACTACACTGATCAATGGCTTTCTTGTACTGTATGAAATGTGGCGGCGATTTAAAATGCACATGCCCTTAGCAGACTATGATGCGTCGCACACTGCAGGGCAAAGAACAATGTAAATTGTCATAATGCGCACGCATACTGCCGGGCAATGACGTCACATGCCAAGTGGTCTATAGTTGGGCTGGTTTAAGGTTGGTCTTAACCCTGGAATTATGGAAACTTCTGGGCCTCCTAACTGCTAAATTGTTAGTCTAAAGCATACAAAAGTATATCTACTATACTAAAATAATGAGCGAAGTGTGTCTGTGTGTCTGTCTGTCCGGCTATGCGTTTAGCGGCGCTTGACGCATCGATCCGATATTTTAGATATGGATAGGTATCGGGAAAAGCCTGTTGACCGGTGGTTTTTGATGGGCCCCTGGAGGTCAAAGGTCATCTAGGGGGGAAAATGTAAAAGATTCCCTCAATTGGATACCATGAAGCAAGGAAGCAGCCAAGTCAGTGCATAAAAGAAAAGTAGAAATATTTGGCCCACCTGTCTCAGCTATTAGACATTTCACAACAGTGAACACCGCAATGTCTTCCCAGCATTCATAGCTGAAAATGATTTCTAATGATGTATAAAATAAAGCTGAGGTCTTCCAGGGTCAAAGGTCATCAAACAGAGGTCATCTAGGGTCAAAGGTCATATAGAGGTCATCAGGGGTCAAACAGCATAGCTATCATGCTGCCGGTGCTCTCTCATGTTGCTCTCACAGCTACTTCAAACAGCTACGGGTGAACTAGTTTAGAATGACAAAGACTTGACAAATCCATTTGTTTTATCGTCAAATTTGGGCACAAATGCTTAGTTTTTGAGAAAATAAAAAAAAGGAAGATATAAATATCTTAAATTTTATAAACTTTTTTACATTTTTTTTACATCACCAAAAATGGTTTTAATTTTGGTGAAAATCAGGCTTTTTAATGATTATTTTGCAAATTTTAGCATTTTCAACCATTTTTGTTGAACATCTCACAAAGTTGGTAAAAAAAATGTTTCCCAGATATTTACTGTATAGTGTATATCTAGTTTTTAAAATAACATTTTACTGAAGAAATTGTTTGTTATGCTGCCCAAAACAATTAAGGTCAAAAAAATGTTTTTAGGGGATTCTCTCCAAAATAAAGTATTTTTGTCCAAATTTGACCTCACATGTACTTGTCAAGTATTTGCCATTCTAAATGTATTTAGGCCTATACTTTAAACCAACATTTTAACAGTAAATGAGGCCCAAAAGTTTCCATTAACATGGTTAAACTTAGTATGGACCTGTTACATGTACATGTTCAATGTGTAAGACCTGTCACCTTATATGTATGAGTGTCTATCCACATGTCTGCTTGCCTGTCTGACCCCCAGGTCTGACCATCTGTAAGTGACTACATGTACCTCCTCAGGATGGTCAGAATGTTTGTTCCCTGCATTGAATTGGCGGGAAACAATGTTTTGATTTTGCACAAGTATGCTGCATTTGTGTTGTTCAGAAACTTCATTCTATGTGTAGTATGGTACACATTTGAATTCAGCACAGACGGTGCTATGATATGTAGTAGGCCATTTAACCCTAACTTGACAGAGGGGAAGGAGAGAAGGTAGGGAACCCTAACCCCTCGAGTGCTAGACACACGGACGGCCATACCTTGCCACTGGGGATTACCTTTCTAAGCTTTCCGTGCCGGGATGTGATTTCGCATGATGACGCAATCGCATCACATGGAATACTTGTGGGTGTAGTGGATTACTGCTGTAGCTTTTTGTGGTTTTTGGTTTAGTTAGAGTTAAGGCTAAAAAAAAATATGTTTGGTTGCCCTCAACCGACCGACCCAAAAAATTGGAAATCTTGGGTCAGGGCTTTTTTTTTTCAATCACTTTTTTAGAAGAAACCTTAAATTAGGACAGAATCAAGGACTTTTATATTTGTTATTCACTCATTGTGTAACCCTTAAGGGTATCCGTAGGGAGAACCCTTTGTTTTACGGGCAGGTCTGGCCAGGTGCATGTTTGTCCGCAGTCTACAGGTGTAACTAGGTTGTTGTATATTCTATAATTTTCCTGGTGTGTTAACTGTGATTACATCTAGACACCAGTTTATTTTTTATTTGAACGGGACCCTAATTTAATGAGAAAAACGCCCGAAAAAGAGAGGCCCGGCAAAAGCCGATTTGCAGACAATTTTGTAGCTACAGACAGCTCAGTATTCCATATAACAACTACGAAACCAATCAGTGCCAGAAGTGTTGATTTATATTTCATCCACTTAGGTTTGGCTTAACCCACTAAAAGGTAAAACTTTAAGGCTGATCATTTTAATTATAAATGTAGTGTGTGTGTAAAAGTATATTTCTCAAAATTGAGGAGAGCGCCTATGACTATTGTCCGTTCTGTCTACGTGGTCTATGATAATTATTTTCTTACCGAAATATATTCACTTAACACAGACCACGGTTGCCAAACAAATGAGGGCAAACCGCTGGTCAAATCATTGAAAAATCGCCCAATATTTTTTTTTTATCAACCGTTGGTTTCTATGAGATAAAAAAAACTACCAGAAGTCGCGTAAGCCAATGTTGAGAAGTCATGCAATATTTTTCTTAACCATCAATTGGTGTCTATAGGACAGGAAATTGTCGCGAGGAAAATCTTCAAAACTCATCCTATTGACCTAGGCCTATTACATCGCGGGTTTGGCAACCCTGCAATATATACAGTTATATAACATCGCACCGCATTGTGAGGTGAACGAACTGAATGTTGACATTGTATTCAGGATTTAAAACAAGAACTGTCTTTAACCAGACAATGCGGTTGGTATAAAACATAGCGTGTGATATCATGATATCAACTTCAAAATCTAAAAACAAAAGTAAAGAAATAATTTAGCGCGAAATAAATAAACAGCGTACAGCAGGTGCTATCTTGTCAATAATGATAAGAGGAACATGAAAAAAACCAGCAGAGAGCATGCACCCCAGTAAAGAGTTAAATAAAGCAAGGAAAAATCATAATGTGCAGAAGGCCTACTTTTGGATGATATTCACAGAAACAAAAATAAAGAACTAAAGATCTAAAAACAAAAGTAAAAGAAAATGAGGGCTGAAATAAATACACTTCACCAAAAATTAAAAAAATACTTAACACGCGACATAAATAAACAGCCATCTATCAAGAATGACAAGAGGAACATGAAAAAAACCCACCTAATATATGAGAGCATGCACCTCAATAAAGAATTGCTTTAAGGTTGGTCTGAACCCTGGAATTATGGAAACTTTCGGGCCTCATAACTTCTAAATTGTTGGTCTAAAGTATATAAAAGTATACATATTTAGAATGGCAAAGACTTGATAAGTTCATCTGAGAGGTCAAATTTGGGCCAAAATGGACTTTTGGCCCAAAACCCTAAAATAATGGTTTTGGCCCACTTCTTTTTGTGCACCGTAACAAAAAAATTCTTGAGCCAAAATTGTTTTGAAACTAATTTTTAAAAACTAGATCAAAATATCTGGGACCCGTTTTTTTTTTTTTTTTTATTTCGACTAACTTTGAGAAATTTAAGCCAAAAATGGTCAAAAATGCTGATTTTTCAAAAAATCATAAAAAGCCCGATTTTGGCACAAATTTCAAATATTTTTGGTGAAATTGGTCAAAATTCAAAAAATGAAAAAGCGGGTCCTAGATATTTTGATCTAGTTTTTAAAAATTAGTTTCAAAAACTTTTGGCCCAAGAATTTTTTGTTACGGTGCACAAAAAAGAAGTGGGCCAAAACCGTATTTTTAGGATTTAAATAAAAGTGCCATTTTGGCCCAAATTTGACCTCACAGATGAACTTATCAAGTCTTTGCCATTCTAAATATGTATACTTTTATATACTTTTAGACCAACAATTTAGAAGTTATGAGGCCCGAAAGTTTCCATAATTCCAGGTTCAGACCAACCTTAAAATAAAACAATGAAAAATCATGACATGTGAAATGTATGTTGATACACTTATAAATAATACTCAAGGGTGAAATAAAAAACACCTTATCTACCGATATTTCCACAGTTAAACATACTCAGTGATCACTTGTACTAAAACAAAAATAAAGAAATACTTCACAAATGATAAGAGGAACACATAACAAATAAATAAGCGAGCATGTCCCAAAAAAATTAGTAAAAGATAAAATAATGATAAAAGCGTACAAGAAGGGGCAAAATATTTGTCGCAAAAACTTATTAAATGCTCATTTGCTCTAAGATATTTAATGTTTGCAATTTACTCCTAGTTTATCATTTATTTATTATTTATCTAGGCTTATATATCTTTTATTTATTTATCTATTAATTTATCTATTTATCAATTTATTTCAATATCATTATTATTAAGTGCCTATTTATAATGATATTTAAATCTATCAACATTATGCTTACGTCATCCAGGAGTTATTATCCCACTTGAAATCGCCATATAAACACAAATTAATAAAGAAATACCCAATGGGTGAAATAAAAAGCATGATCTATCTTTTCAAGAATGAAAAGAGGATATAAAAAATATAACAGAGCATGTCCTATAAACATGATAAAGAATTATTTAAAATCGTACAAATGTGAAACATGTAATATGACATATAGGCCTACTTAAGGGATCTGGAATGAGCGTTTTGAGCGTTTCGACAGTATTTTTTGTGGGAAATGAGAGCACATCAGACATATCGAATTGCATTCTGAATACGAAGAATGTCTTTCTCATATCAAATAATTTTCATTTTTTGAAATTCACGATATAATGCAAATTTTATGACAAATTATTAAAATTTGATATTTTTCAAATTTTTGACATATAACAGTCCTCGAAATACACTTCGACCAAAAATTAAAAAAATACTTAACACGCGACATAAATAAACAGCCATCTATCAAGAATGACAAGAGGAACATGAAAAAAAAACCACCTAATATACATACCTGCCAACTTTTGAAAACTAGAAATAGGGACACTTGCGAAGCGGAGCAAGCTCGCGACGCGGGCGTAGCGCTCGTGACTACAGCCAGGGGCTTGCTTAAGGGCCCCTGGTGGGGGTCAAGGGGGCGAAGCCCCCGGAAGCCAGAGTTTCTACACATTTTACACTACAGGAGACACCATTTCTGAGGGGAAATTACATTTAAATGGATTAAAAAATAAGGTTATTTTGAGAAAATAAACCTAGATAACAGCCTTGAAGAATATCTATTATACATGCAATCTTCTTCAAGGCTGTTATCTTGACTTATTTTCTCAAAATTATACCATAAAATATGCAAAGTAGGTACCTAAGCCCAGGCAATGTTAGCAGATTTAGCACCCCAAAAGACCACTTTTGACATAAAAACCTGTTTCAGACTTTTTTGAAAAAATGCTTCCTTCATCCTAAAAAAGTGGTTTCAAATGTTCAGTTTCCTATACTTTTGTACATGAGAGACATTCTTCAAAGTTCTTTTTTTGCCTAATAACATGGCCTCGTGGCTGAATTTTTATATATAATGCATAATATAAAAATGATGATTCATCAAATTTTTTTACTTCTCTCTTTTTTTCTTTTTTTTTTATTTATTTCCAAAAATATTTTTGGCCAAAAAAGCAAGTTATAGGCTCTAAATTACTTGCTATTCAAGGTTGGAAACCAGAGAAATACTGCTACTAAAAAATGTAAAAAAATGCCAATTTATTTTTACAAAGTTGGATAAAGTTGTACATTTTAATTACTTTTGCTTCTATTGAACAGCTAACAATGTACACTAATTCAATGTGTCCCTGACTGTTCAATAGAAGCCAAAGTAATCAAATGTACAACTTAATCCAACTTTGTAAAAAAATTTTGGCATTTAAAAAAAAAAAAGTAGCAGTATTTCTATGGTTTCCAACCTTCAATAACAAGTAATTTAGGGCCTTATAACTTATTTTTGGCCAAAAATATTTTTTTGAAAATTAAAATTTTTTTTTTTTTTTTTTTTTTTTAGAAAATCGGGACATCCCGATTTTATGACGTTTTCGGGTCTAAAATCGGGATGTCCCGCCAAAATCGGGACACTTGGCAGGTATGAATATATGAGAGCATGCACCTCAATAAAGAATTGCTTTAAAATAAAACAATGAAAAATCATGACATGTGAAATGTATGTTGATACACTTATAAATAATACTCAAGGGTGAAATAAAAAACACCTTATCTACCGATATTTCCACAGTTAAACATACTCAGTGATCACTTGTACTAAAACAAAAATAAAGAAATACTTCACAAATGATAAGAGGAACACATAACAAATAAATAAGCGAGCATGTCCCAAAAAAAATTAGTAAAAGATAAAATAATGATCAAACGTACAAGAAGGGGCAAAATATTTGTGTAAAAACTTATTAAATGCTCATTTGCTCTAAGATATTTAATGTTTGCAATTTACTCCTAGTTTATCATTTATTTATTATTTATCTAGGCTTATATATCTTTTATTTATTTATCTATTAATTTATCTATTTATCAATTTATTTCAATATCATTATTATTAAGTGCCTATTTATAATGATATTTAAATCTATCAACATTATAACTTACGTCATCCAGGAGTTATTATCCCACTTGAAATCGCCATATAAACACAAATTAATAAAGAAATACCCAATGGGTGAAATAAAAAGCATGATCTATCTTTTCAAGAATGAAAAGAGGATATAAAAATATAACAGAGCATGTCCTATAAACATGATAAAGAATTATTTAAAATCGTACAAATGTGAAACATGTAATATGACATATAGGCCTACTTAAGGGATCTGGAATGAGCGTTTTGAAGCGTTTGACAGTATTTTTTGGGAAATGAGAGCACATCAGACATATCGAATTGCATTCTGAATCTGAAGAATGTCTTTCTCATATCAAATAATTTTCATTTTTGAAATTCACGATATAATGCAAATTTTATGACAAATTATTAAAATTTGATATTTTTCAAATTTTGATATATAACAGTCCTCAAGTAAATTTTATAAATCTAATGACATATTCTTAAAGTGTATGTAGCTGGGAGGAAAAGCCGACGATCAATTGAAAATTTTGACCTTTCATATTGAAGATATGGATTTTATTTCCCAAAAGACCTATTTTTTTTGGGGGAAATACAAATTCAATACGAAAGGTCAAAATTTTCAATTGATCGTCGGCCTTTCCTCCCAGCTACATATACTTAAAGAATGTATCATTAAATTTATAAAATTTACTTCGAGGACTGTTATATATCAAAAATATCAATTTTTAATGATTTGTCATAAAATGTGTATTACATTGCGAATTTCAAAAAATCAAAATTATTTTATATCAGGACATTCTTAGTATTCAGAATGCAATTCGATATGTCTGATGTGCAATAATGTCCCACAATAAATACTGTCCAAACGTTCATACCCCAGCCCTTAACATAAAACAAAATAAAACGGTCATGATAATATGACATTAAGGGCGAACACCACTAATGAAGCGTCTTGGTTGAAATGCACGTGAAAATTAATGTCTTTCTTTGCTCAATTTGAGGCCTTTTTGGCTCTCATAGTTGCCTGATGTACCCGTTACATTTTATTAAGAAACAAGGTAGTATAGTTTCTCTCCATTGATTTTGCAATAGCGTCTCCAGGAGGGGGCTCAGAGGGGCTTTCAGATTTATGCGGTGGGGGGCTTAATGGCTAAAATCGCCAAAAACCGCCTGATTTTACATATCGCTCTAGCGTTGGTTGTCAGTAGATTGCAGTCACTCCTCATCAAGTGTTGACAAAGACAACAGTGGTTGTTGAAACGCATACACAGTAAGTGCATTTTCTTGGATCAGATACTACGAACTCTGATTTACTAGTTTACTCTACCGATCCTGATGAATTTGTTCAAGCCAGATTCATTTAAAGATGCATTACATCATGACCAATTTTAGTTAGGCCATAAATTGGCCTAACTCTCCATAGAATCCCGTGTTAAAAAGTTATCCATAATCCAAAGTCAGTAGTCCACTTGGGAAGCTAACAAACAGAGGCGTCGGTGACTGAAAAGATTAGATGTGAAAATCTATCAATTGTGCACAAATAATAATCAGAGTTTTAACCTTAAATGCAATAGCCAGAAGCACAATTGGCAAGTGGAGTACGGAGAAGTCTAGCTACACCCTGGAAGGGAAAAAACAGTATTTGAAACGAGGAAATGTGCAATATGACTTAATGTAATACATTAGAAAAGGCTTAAAAGGCAACTATTAGGCCCTGATTCATATTTAATCATCATTTAGGCCTGTAAATTAGATTGTCTGTGTAAATTTAGCAGGATCCGACTTTTTATGACGACTTTCAAAATGTGTTACATTTCAGAAACACCAAGCTGTTTGTGAGGTGGCGTTAGCTGTATGGGTTATAGGTTGAACTTTTTACAATATTTCTGGAAAAAAATCCTGAAATCCATATATTAATTTTACAATGGATGTCGTCATCTGACCTTCTGCTTGCAGAAAGGGAAGTTTTGAAGAACTGAGTTGTTTTCCGGCCCCTGTCTGTACAGAAAGTCAGTGGGGTTATTTACTGGTGTGCACCCTAAAAGGCCCTTGTCATAACCAATGGTGGCGGCATGATTTTTCCCGTGCATGAGGGTTTAGGGAAAATTAAATTATATGTCTAAACTTGAGGTTGCATGTGTAAAACATGGTCTTTTTTTAACGCATGTTTGGGGTATTGAAATGATATTTTTTGGCTTGCACAATCATGGTAAAGATCCATGTCATACATAAGAGATTATAGGACATACAATACTTGGTAGGCCTAATGATAATGCGTAAACTTTGTACCTGTTAGGGAACTGAAATCAGACTGAAAACACAAACGTCATTCGAGGCTCTGTCTCACCAGTTGCATTTACAAGGCCCTTGTTATAACCAGTGGTGGCGGATGATTTTTTTCTGGGGGAAGGGTCACACAAGGTTCTGAACAGAAACGTCACATACGGACCAACCCACACTACCGAGAACCACGAATGCCGAGAACCGCGAAAGCCGAGAACCGCTCTAGTTTTATTTATTAAATGCATATTTGATTGAAAACAAGAAGTATTTCCATTTAAATGCAGTCCAAAACACACAATTGTTTACCATAAAATGATCAAGCATTTGTCAATACTAGCCTTTTCAAAATGGAGGAAAAATCGAGAAAGAGAAAAAGGATCAACCTTCCGACCCTCCAAATTTTTGTCTTGGAAGGGCAACCAAACAATTGGATTTTTTTTGGCCTAATGGACATACAGAAGGAAACATTTCAAGCAAACAAAAACTTCAGTTTTATGAACAAAATGACTATCATTGATTTGTTAGTTGCAATTTATTGCTTCACTTGTATCAAGTGATCCTTCATAACAAAGTCAGGTGTCGGTCCGATAATATGCAACAAAAAAATTCAAACAGCCACAATTTGTACAGTACAATGGACATGTTAGTTTTGCCATAAAATAATCATTTTATTCTCTCACTGCACAGAGCAATCAATCTGTTTGGTTGATGTGGTTAGTGCTGATTTTTAAATTGAGTTATATATTGGCACTGGCGACATTCAAATTATCTCAACAAGTAGAAAACATGCTGATAACATCAATACATACGTAGGACTACCCCTTAAAACCATATGAAATGTACCACTTCCGTCAAATTTTAATTTTAAATAATGAAGGAAGCGGCCTATGCTTCACCCTAGCAGGGCATAAGACAATGCGAGACACAAATGAATTACCCAAAATGCTGAAATAGTATTTGTATTAGTATTAACTGTCAGGGAGGGTCCATTTTAAAAAGGTAAAGTGAAAGATTTAGGCTAAGGTGGGGTTCTATGGGGGACTTATTGTCGTAATACAACTTGATGTCAAAATTGCACGGTTGACTTACAAACACAGCAAATTTGGCTGATTCCATTTAGGTGTAAGTTGAGACATGTCCCGGGGACATGTGTAAACATTACAGCAAAAAATCAGGTTTGAAAAAAAGTTTGAACAGAACAAAAAGCGATTTGTATATTGTGTCTGAACCAGTTGCTTTCATGTCACAGACTAAATAAAAATGGGACACAGACAAAACACAGTACCTTTATAATAGCCTCGTAGATTCCCAAATTTTCCATGTTGAGGTGAGATATTATTAGCAGAGGAAACATACATTTGTAAGCCCAAGTCTGCATACACATTTAAAGGCCTTTCTGGGAAATCCACCTGATAAATTGAATATTGGCTAGCTATTTGACCTACATATATTTAGCACCTCTTGCATAATAAGGCCATCTTAATTAAATCCTATGTGTCAAAGCTGCCGTGCGCGTTAGTAAAATTGTGCACATAGTCCTCTTTGAAAATCAAGAAATTCATTTTTTTTTTAAATCTCTTTTTATTTTCAAAAAGGCGAAAATAAAACTCAAAATTCGTATTTGATTTCAAGTTTTCGCAAACTTTGGACACAAAAATTGTAAAAGAGAATAATAATAATTTGTGGGAGTGACTTTTTTGTCTGCTATTCCAACATTTGCAACATTTGTTGACTTTCCGTATTTGTAAGTTTGTAACTTCAACCAAAGATACTCAATGTATTGAGTATCTTTACTTCAACCTGTAAGTTTTCAGTAGCTTGAAATTTGGTTTAAGAAAATGCAATTAATAAATCACATTTAAATAATTCTGAGTTCATTTGTTTGCATCCTCCGGTAGCAACAACCCAAGTAGTTGAGCCAAAAAATGAAAGAAAAAACAAAAAAACGTTTTTGGAACAAAGTGTCTAGATCACAAAAAACAAACAAAAAAAACCACACACACACAAAAGCCAAATTTTGGATTGTACCTTTTTCTATAGTGTGTTTACAAAAATTTAAGGCAAAACACATGTTTTTTTTGGTGATTTTCCCCAAATTTAATGTTTTTACAATTAGTCAATTCCTTGACTAATTTCCTTTTAAAGATGTATAAAATAATAAAAGAATTTACTCACTTTTAAATTGCATTTCTGAGAGTGATCATTCCCCTTAGGCACTGTACTCTGAAATGTTCATGAATATTTCTGCAAAAAATGTATGGGACAGTTCAGTTACTTGCTGCAAATTTGGTTAGTATGTGCATAGGATCGACTCATGTGTCCTGAAGGAAAAGCAAATAATAACTCCTACTACACAGCAGCTACACGGATTCCATATTGAATGAAATTTCTTCAAAATTTCTTCAGACAATCTGATATTTCAGTGTGCACTGTGTTTAATTGTGCATTTGAAGTACTTGGAACAAGCTGAAATAAAAATGTGTCCAATTATACGTCTGTGAATGGAGCATATTTTGTTAGTTGTAGACCAGAGAGATGTGCCTTGAATTTTATCAGACATAATTTGTAAAAGTAAAGGTCACAGAATTTTCAGGAAGTCAAAGCATTGTAACCAGTGTATTGTACAATGTACATTTGTACAGTGAAATTGAATGAATGAAGAAAAATAATGCATACAGTATGTTCACAGTGTTTTTGTTCCCCTTGAAATTATGATTTAAAAAGGTCACCATCATGCAAATCTAAACAAAACTGTTAATAATAATGTTTCTTGGAACTGAAAATGTTGCATTTCAGTATTAAAACTTAACAAAGATACAGTCAGTCATTTGGTGAGAGAGAGGGAAGAACTGGCATGGAGGGGCCTCTTCCATTTGCTAGAAATTTGGGTTATTTGACTACAGCATCTACAGCTAAAAAGATATTCTACATGTAAAATATCCTGCAATGATGGTTTGTTGGTTTCCCCAAATTAAGATTTTTCTAGAGAAGTGCGCTGTCAATATTAATTAAATTATAGCCCTTGACCTATAAACTACAAAAATCTTGACATTGATATGTAATGTGTATTTACTGCATACATTTGTATATATACATAGGCTGTAGGTGTAATAGACACAGGGAGTAATAAGGGATGAATATTATGTTATTTTTGCAAAATGATTATTTTTAGCTAAACCTTTTGAGTGAAATACATGTAATTGATAACAATAATCCAACAGACCATTTCGCTGTCATTTCTACACCCCTCAAATTTGCACGTGCCTCACGCTGAATTGCAATGGCTGGGAATTGCAAAAGCCAGGCTGTGTGGGAGGAGCTGAAAATATAAGCTATACTGTGTTCAGTTCATTGCTGTCTATATACATGTGACTAGGTGTGATGGGTATCTGTAATGTGTTCACTCTAATGTTATTATATCTAGGCAAGTCTTGGGTACAGGACATGTAAAGCAAGTCTGATTTTTTTTCACCTACACTTACAAGCATTTATGCTTGCTGCCAGTATGAATACCTGCAAATATAAAATATCTTTGCTTGTACAGGTCTCAATGTTATTTTAATGGTTCAAGCTTTAGAATTCTTACATTGTATCTGCCCATGGTTTTATTAGGGATAGGAAATAGGTTCTAAGGGGAAATGTTTGAGTTGATATAAAAAAAAAATTTTTAGTGACTGCCCGACAGAATTATAACAATTGTTTTTGGTTAGGGTGGGGTGTATCTGAAGACGAAATAATTGTAATCCTAAACTGGAAGGTTTAATGTTTAGAAGGTAATTTTATCCAGATGGAATTAAGTTATAGGACTACATGTGCATCAAAAATGGGACGCTTGAACTGTTGCAACAAAATTATGTAGGGGCAGTTATTAGGGTAGGGGTGCTATACATGTTGGTCGAATACAGCAAATATAGGTCTGAAGTTAAAGTTGAGTACATTTATTAATTGAATTTGAGAATAAGGGCATGAATGAAGCACGACTGGGTGTTATTTTCCACGCTGATGTTACTAAGTAGGGCAACACGTATGTCTGATATTACACATCTTTCAGTCGCATGCGATATGATTCCAAATAAAAGGTCAACATTGCATAGTATTATAGCACAGATCAGCCATGAGCCTGGCGCTGAGCTTATAGTCTATTGCTTGTCACTTGACCTTAGTTTTAATTCAGTAATATGACATGTCTGAATGAGCAGTCTACACTAGGATCCACAACATGCTCATCTATCAGGGGCACAGTTCTTAAACCCCAATACATTCGTACATTCATTGAATGACCTTTGAAAATTTGGGTACAAAAACTCATACTCTGCAACTTGAGGTCAAATTTTGTACTACGATTAAGTTATTGAGGTTATTGGACTATGCCATTGGGAAGAGGCTATTGTGGTCCATAGTGCTAGTAGAATATAGTAGTGAATACGGTTTGTAAATTAGTTTAAGCTTTGGTTACCTAGGATGTTGTTAGAATCACACGTAGACTCCTCTGGGAAGTGGGCATCCGGTACATGCAGATATTGTTATAAATTGATAACTTGATTTAATTAAGATTGGTGGACCGATTTAGCTACATGTACGTTGTGTTAAAAATAAAAACTTTTTAAATAATTTGTAGATATTTTCTTAAGCCAGAGAATCGAAATCGCGATTTAAATTGCATGATTTTTTTTCAAAAAAATCACTGATTTAAATTGACTTTTTCATTTTTTACCATTTTTGATAAATGCAAGTTAATTTCTTCCTAATGCTTACTGCAACTTTTCGATACAATTAAAATACCTCTATTATGCCATTTTATATGTATTACTGAAAATTCATCTTCAAGTTGCAGATTTTTTACCCAGTTTTACCCATAATTTTACAAAAATTTTTCATTGAAATTTTCACATGTGTGAAGACACATTTTGATTTTTTGTAAATACCTTAGGATTGGGTATTAATACAGTACAATGTACGAATGTCCAGTCTTTTGACTTTATCATGGGTGTAGCAGTTCTTGGAATTAAAAAAATCAATTTAATTTTTTTTTAAATCCGATTTAAATATTTTAAAAAAATCAGATCTTTAAAAAAAAAAAATTTAAAATTAAGAAAAAAAAATCAGATTAAATTTTTTTAAATTAAACAAGTCTTCAGCACTGAGGGA
Organism: Amphiura filiformis; assembly: GCF_039555335.1. Classification (NCBI taxonomy): domain Eukaryota; kingdom Metazoa; phylum Echinodermata; class Ophiuroidea; order Amphilepidida; family Amphiuridae; genus Amphiura; species Amphiura filiformis. The sequence goes on from NC_092628.1 coordinate 32,658,946, forward strand.
CAAAATTAGTATTTTGCTATGGGTGAATGTGGGAATTTTTACAGACAATAAATTTGGCATTCCCTTTGCCTTCACTCAAAATTTTGATTCCCCCAATTTTTTTAAGTTTCTCTATTCAAAATTGTGTATTCCCCTGTTGACTTCATGAAGATGTTTTCTCTTTTTTCTGGGGGAAAACTTCCCCATAAGTCCGCGGCCACCATATACATTCTCTTAGCTTATCAAATTGGTCAATTTCAAGTGCACTGAAATTTTTATGCTGAGATAAATCTTATTGAGATTTATCTTAAAAAATGTAACATATGTAAAAGTAAAATTGAAATGAAATTAAAGGTTTATTGTGAAAACAATTAACACTCTTGAATATGATATACTCTGACATACCTTTGATGCCAATAGCAGATGATTTTTTTTTTGGGGTTTGGGGAAGATGCAACTGGATGGTATGTTGTTATATGTAAGTCAGTCAGTGATTGCAGGTGTAAGAATGTATATGCTCTCGTCTTATTTGACTTGTAACCAGCCTTACACATGCTTGCATGTGCGTGCACACATGTACAATCAATTGGCAAATTATCCCTAACCCAGCCAATTCCAACACAAATCAACACAGAGGCTGCAAACCCTTGAGCAACTGTGTGGATATCACATGTAAGGTACAATGTACCTCCACCAGAACCTCCTTTTTTCGCATTCATATGCTATCGTCAAAACACAGAAACCAATTTTCTGTGATAATCATGAACTTATTCTATAGGTAAAAGCCTCATCCAACTTGGATTTTATTTATAGGTTTTGTACTATGTGTTAAGTGCTGCTGCTGACAATCAGGTGTAGATGAGTGCCTGGCCATGTAGTAATAAATTATTCTTATTGAGGTGATGTTGATAGTGTTGTAGAGATTAATATGTGACTGATTTCTTTTATCTTTGTGCAGCATGTTTCCTTGATTCTATGGCAACTCTGGGCCTGGCTGCCTATGGATACGGCATCCGATATGACTATGGTATCTTCACCCAGAAAATCAGAAATAATGTTCAGGTAAGATTTCAAAAAAGGAAACAGATTTTGTATCCTACCAAGTACTGTGTCACTTATTTCATCATACAGTCCAGCCTCTTTTATCTGAGACCAAGCATAATAATTGAATTATGTGTAATTGTGCTTTGAATGTCTAAAGAGCTCAAATTGGGACAGCACAAGATTCTCAATATGGGGTAAATATCCAAATGTAAAGAGCTCAGATTGGAACAGCACAAGATTCTCAATATGGGGTAAATGGAGTAGAGTGGAGTATTGGAGTGCAGTATGCAACATAGATACAATGTACGTCCTATATGATACAGATCATGAAATATAGTCCTACATGTATATGATACAGATCATGAAATTATGGTGTCAAAGCATGTTTTCACACAGCCAGATAACAGAGATTGTGGTATAAAACAAGTCTGGATAAAAGAGGTCAGACTATGCTACAATGAAGTTGTCTCAAGAAAGAGTGTGTCACATAGCTGGTATACATAGTATATTTGGACTTAACCCTCCCTTACATACATATACCTCCAAAATCAATTGCAAGCTGTAGTTAGGTTCCTGGAAATTGAAACAAAGAATTTATTTTGGTTTTGTGTACTTTCCAGGGTGCTGAACAAGAATATTTTGAATCCAACCTCGGAGAAATATGGGGAACTCTCGCAAGAGGGTTATTGTTGAAATAACGGCCTTAATCCCATGAAGCGTTGCAGTGCTCTAAGTGAGCCTCTAGTTGGCTGAATTGACATAATGGTTTATTTGAAAAATCTTTTTTTTTATGTTGTGTTCCATGACATATATAATTGGATAAGTGAAGTGCTGATGGTCTGATTGAGTCATTATCTGATGTTACCAGAAGCAAGTATGTATTTTGTGTGGAGTACCTACTACCTATTCTTATGGAATATTTTCACTTGATTGGTTTTCAGGTGGAGGAGCCAGATGATTGGTTGCGCTATGGTAATCCATGGGAGAAAGCCAGACCAGAGTATATGATACCCATCAACTTCTATGGAAGGACAGAGCACAAAGACGGCAAAACTAGATGGGTTGATACGCAGGTAAGGAGTGTGTGGGTGTGGGTTGGTCTATAAAACTGCATGATCAAGAGATTTTCATCCATACAACTTGGGACACCTGATGATGAATGGAGACATCTCCAGTTATCAAGCATTCAATTAGGGATTCAATCATGTTTCACCGTTGTTCATCACCGATTAACAACGATGCGTCCGCGTCGTCTGCGTGGTTTACGCGCCGGACGCGAGTTGTTAATCGGTGATGAACAATGGTGAAACATGATTGAATCCCTTTCAACAACGAAAAGAAGCTAAAGATCATATAATTCACGATTATTTTACGAGGAATGTCTGTCAATCATTGCCACTCAGCCTTACAAAAACTTTGATGATTTCTCTGTTGATATCAGCAATAAAACTACAGAATAAAACGACAATGTTTAACCGCTACCTGAAAAATACTGAATTCAAATTATTGTAAGCTTGCATACGCACAAAGGTTCCAGGCATGACGAATTTTATACGCTACAGTAAAAGTGTGGAGTCATCATGATCATGGATTAACAATGGTTGGCTCCTGTACAAAGGTATAGGAAGAGTTGTTGAAACAGCAGTATTCTGGTTGACCCTGTTAAGAAAAATTGTGAACAACTTTGAAATGTTATAATGAAGAACATGATCATGAAACCAATCCGATTGATTGATTGTATGATTGATTGTTTGATTTGACTTGATTGATTGATTGATTCCCTGATTCACTGCCTGATTAACTATTGTTTGTCTTGCAGATAGTGTATGCTATGCCATATGACAGCCCAGTACCCGGATATAGAAACAACACTGTCAATACCATGCGTCTGTGGTCAGCCAAGTCACCTAATACCTTTGATCTCAAATTCTGTAAGTAATAATGTCAACTCATGTCAAATATTGAAACTTCAAAGATACTGGTAATCAAGTCATGCTCATCACTATTGGCACACTTTTCTCTTTGTATATATGTACACGAATATAAATTTCCAGAAAATTTCAGGAATTTTGGAATTTTCAGGAGGGAAAAATGTAAAAGAAAACATTTATTAGTATTGTATGTAGATTGGTGTAGGAAAGCTTAGAATAGAAAAGTTGAAAACAAGTGAAACCATTCAAAATTGGCTATGTACAAAAATGTGCACTTTTGCAGCAATCATGTCTTCGGAACTAGTAATCTCAATTTGGATGATGTTTTATTGTATTATGCATTGATCATGATGTCAATTGGACAAGAATGAGAAAATAAAAAAATAAAAGAACATTTCTTTTTATGTGACAAGCAACCCATTTGCTTAGTGGCATGAAAGTTCATTGTGTTGGTGGACATCATCATTTACTATTTTAAACTTCCCGGTCTTCCCAGTCTCCCGATGAAGGTCAAAGATATGACTGAAAAATTGAGG